>NC_056746.1:955525412-955835412 GCF_019279795.1 Protopterus annectens
GAACAACAAATACAAACCCCTTCTTTGCAGTGGTACTGTTACTACAAATGTTAAATGTCTACCACATGGCTCTAGTTTCAGTTTAAGTATGGTTATTCCCTTTGGTGAAGGAGAAACCACTATAAAATCTATTATGAGGAAAAACTGGAATATATTTATGGGTAACACAGAATTATTTAACCTGGTGGGGCAAGGCCCGCAATTTGTACATAAAACAGGTAAAAATATTAAGTATTACATTGAGCACAATATCCCACATAACATAGAGAGGAAAGGTACACATAGATATGGAACATGTAAACAGTGCCCTTTTATAAAAGATAATGATGTGGTACAGATTGAAGATAGAGCACCACCAATTAAACTACAAAAAGGAAATTGCAATACTAAGGGTTTAGTTTATATAGCCATCTGTCAGACGTGCAGATATTTTTATGTAGGAAAAACGGAAAGGGCTTTAAAACGTAGAATATACGAGCATTTATATGCTATGTTTAGGTGTAATTCTGATAATGCCCTGTATAAACATACACTTGTATGTTAGGATTTCATCAACTTTAAGTTTGGGATTTTGGAAATTGTGCCTATTAGTCCAAGAGGGGGGTGGTGGGAACTCAATGTTGACTTAAGAGAACTTTATTTATTAGTAAGACTGTATGCCACAAATGCATCAGGTTTGAACGATCATTTCTCATTATTACCAGTATTAAAAAGATCTTTCGGCCTTTAAAGATTCAAAAGGTTTTACAATTTTGAAATGTTTTTAATGAATATAAACGTTTTTTATGGTTTACATGTATTTAAATGTGTCACTTTAAGATTGCTGTATTAATTATTCATAAGGTATTTAAATAACTGATTGAATGAAGAATTTTAGGTATATAATGGTGACCTCATTTCCTTTCTTTAAGTTCTGATGATGTCCCAGAGCACAGATGGAGGGATGAAAGCACTTAACTGTTTTTTCTAATAAACGTTGGTTTATGGATTTTATCTTGGACTGTTCATGAGGCTTATTGTGAAGTACACGTACAAGCACTGTGTGTTTTTACTATGTATATATATATATATATATATATATATATATATATATATATATATATATATGGGTCTACTTGAGATGACTGAAAGCCCACATTACTAAATCTGACATGACCGAGAAAGCATAGACGAAACCTCACATAAACGAACACTCGGAGCACCAGTAAGGAGCTCTGTGAAACTAATCACTTGTCCATCAACACAAAAAACGCAAACCAAAGCAAATAAAACCCACTGATGTGGGGGGCTTCACCCCCCACAGCCCCTCTAACTATACCAACTCTGAGATCGCACTACAATGGGGAAAGGGCAAAGTTCACCATGGTGGCCAAGTGTTTCTTTTCCCACATTAAAATTATGGTGTGGCCTCGTTCCCTTTGGTTTATTTTATACCAGCCTTACTATTACACTGCCTCTCAATACCTTTGCTGCCCTTGTTCCCTTTGGTTTATTCTACTGCCTTGCATAACCTTTTCTGCCCATGTCCCTCTTGGTTTGCATTGCAGGCACATTAGTACCTGTAGCCTGGTCTCTTTTCAAAGTTTCATGTCATCACATCTGCAGTCCTAGAAAAGATTTCTGTATGATCATTGCCTGCTAACAGCATTATAAAAACACAGCTGCTCACTCAGTAACTTCTTCATGAGATTCAGTATCTGTCAGCTCACCATACATAATATATCAGCTATTCTACTTAATATTTTATTATGCCTTTATCAAAAACAGCAAAGCTGGATTGTGGAGAGAGGTGATTATCTGAGTAGGGGATTCATCAGCTACTTGGCAATTCAAAGCTATGTGAACACAAAAGAAAGAAAGAAATTAAACAAAATATCAATGAAAGCTTTGGTTTTCTTGGTGAAGGATGCAAAATGACACATCTGCTATTATAGTAAATGAAACAGTTGTGCATGCATAGAACTTAGTGTTCTAAACATGTTATTATCATGTCTTGCCTGTGTCACTGAAGCGATTAGGTTGCTTCCTCTACGTAGGCGATACAATGTATTAACCTGAAATGGAAGCACATATTCAGTGAATGCAACTACACTGAAAGTCTAATGACTTACAATAGGGTAGTCCAGGAAAAGCAGCAGCAAAACTGAGGGGGAGGCATCTAACAGACAACAAGAGATAATATGTCATATTTTCCTTTGCTCTGTACAAAGTGAAAATTAATCTTTGGTCGTGACTGTTAAATGATAAATTTAACCTTTCTAGATTAAGCCAGGCAACATATATGACCTTTTAACATAAAGAGGAGGACTGAGCAGTTAGCACTCATGTGACCTACTTTACTTCTTCCTTTTTGCTCTACTCAGTAACAATAAAACACTGTAGGGGGTGTTTATCTGCAGTTCATGCACTTTATGCAGTTTTCATCACTTATATGACCGTCTGACCAAATTGCACTGAGTATGAACAAACCTACACACAGCACATTTCTACATAATTTATTGTTGAAAACAAACTCTTTCTGCAGACCTGAGCCACATAGCAAAATGACACTTTTAGTAAAATATTTGAAATGACATTTACATTTTGCAGTCTTATGTTTAATGATGTGCGGTATAACCTTTGGTTAAATTCTTGTTACTTTTTCAGTGTTAGAAAAGAAGCACGCAATTCGACAAGGGAGAGATGAGCTGATTAAGAAAGGACTACTGGAAATTATGGAACAAGGTAACATGCAATTCCTTTCATTGTTTTTACAGTAGTTCCTGTATTTTTTTTCTGTATCTTGCATCAGTTTGTGACCCAGCATGATATAATCTTGAAGATAAAAAGATAAAGACAATCAGTGCATAAGCCTTGCAGGAGGAATTTAATACCCAGTAAATGTTCACCTCACACCCATTCTGCAGCAGTCAGAATAAGCCAGTAAAATAAGATTGCAAACAAGAACACATTCTGAATGCAACATGTCACTTAAATGGTGTAAGAAGGACTAAAATGTTCTAAATAGCAACCTTCCTTCTTCCAAATGCATAGCCTTTTTTACTCCCCTAAAATCCATGGTTCACCCCCACACACTATTACAGTCCATCCTACGGCGGAACTTTTCTCCTCATCCTGTGTAGTCATTTGTCAGCGTCTCTTTTACTGAAATAGCATGCCTTCTCATTTCAGAGTTTGAATGATATTACTGTGAATGAAAGCCTGCTGATGTATTGAGCTATGTTTGTCTGATATAATGCTCTGCTATTTCAAGATTATATAATTGTTTTTGTGGTTTGGAGTAAATTCTTACACAGGGTGTTGCCTGGAGTTCTACAGATGTAGCAATTATTAGACTTTCAGTTTGACAAATGTGAGAAGTTCTCCTGATATATTTTGCATTGCTTTAGTGGCTGCAGTTCTATAAAAAGTCCCAAAGTTTGGACCTTTGCATCTACAAGTAACAGGTTGCAATTAAAAAGTATCTCGGCTTTTGACCTTATTCCGTCAGCCATCTATGACCGCCTCAAATGACATTTGATGAGTCACATTATTTATTTTTTTATAGGTAATTACTAGGCTAGCTGCCCTTTTGGGCCATTTTAAGCCAAGCCAAATTCCCTTTCAAAGGGGAGAATCAAACACTGTACCTTGTGCCTGTGAGGTAAACACCTTAACCATTAAACCAACCTCCAAAGTAGGTCTATTTAAAAGTATTACCTTTGATATTTGTCACGTTTATCTTTGCATCTTTCATATCCATAGGTGCTAACTCCTACTTTGCTATTCCTAGACGTACAGAATCAGATCATGTCCTCTTTTCCCTTCTCATTTTCAAGTTAAATAGGCCTGATTTTGTAGTCATTACCCAGCCTTCTGTCTGTGATTCTGCAGTGTTCACCTGTCTTGAAGTTATTAACTAAGAGTATGTTCAATTTTAATAAGACTCTTAGAACAATGTAGATTATTCCACGTGTAGTCTTGCCACTGTCTTCTGTAATTTAGAACTTTATTATTACTTTCTTTTTATTGTACAACTTTTAATGTACAACATTAGTTAACGTTTGGGGAGAGGGATGACATAATGGTTAAGATCTTCATCTCCCCGTAAAATCTTCAGGGTTCGATTCTCATCCCTGGTTACTAGCTAGGTATGTATTTAAGCAAATATGAATTTTAGGCCATGTATTGTTATGATCACAGTGCATATGTTATTTTTGTTCCATTAATTATGAGCTAAACAATAATTTCTTTAGTGCTGGCTTTTTATTGTTGGATTTTATATATAGATAGGTGTATCTATATCTGTCTATATTTCTCTCTCAATATTTGCATACACACACACACACACACACACACACACACACACACACACACACACACACACACACACACACACACACACACACACACACACACACACACACACACACACACACACACACACACACACACACACACACACACACACACACACACATCTTTATATATGTATATCTGTATATCTTTATATACACACATATGCATATACAATCCCCCTCTCTCTCTCTCTCTCTGTCTGTCCATTGAGCTGGAATCCCGGAAGAGATTTAGTCTAACTGTAGCACTCAGAACTCTCCCTGCATGCAAGGAAAGCAGAGTGCTGGGCAGGCATGTGCTACATTTGTCAGAGCAGTAAGCTACCAAAACCACATGGAAATGAAATCAGCTTAAAATACAAGTAATGGGTCTTTAATGTGCAGAATTTCAAAACTGAC
This sequence comes from Protopterus annectens, assembly GCF_019279795.1. Lineage (NCBI taxonomy): Eukaryota > Metazoa > Chordata > Ceratodontiformes > Protopteridae > Protopterus > Protopterus annectens. The sequence continues at coordinate 955,530,149 of NC_056746.1, forward strand.
CCAGAGAGACTGATTTCTCATAAGATAAAATGTGGTTGTAGTTTGGTGAAGTGTACAGTACGGAAATCAAGAATTCTCACACACTTACCACTAGGTTTAATTGGTATAGTTTGCCTTTTACATGTTAGCATTGCTGACTTCATCTGTTGTGTGCTGAGATAATCCACGGGTCTGCAGAAGGTTGAAATTGGAAGAGGTTTGAATTTGGCATTGTGTACAACATTAGTTAACGTTTGGGGAGAGGGATGACATAATGGTTAAGATCTTCATCTCCCCGTAAAATCTTCAGGGTTCGATTCTCATCCCTGGTTACTAGCTAGGTATGTAATACTCTGCAAACTGATTACCTAGTATTTATAATCCTTTAGGAGGTGTAGGAGGTTGTCATAATTGTTCAAGTGCTTACTTTACAGTCATAAGGAACAGTGTTTGAATCTCTCCTTTGGTCAATGTCTGGTTATTGGCTAGGTGTATAACAGTCTGCAGACTAATTGCATAGTATTTACCTATGAAACTATAAGCCTATCATGCCCCTCTTAAGAGGCACTGCCATTAGAGTCCTAGGTACTTTCATCAATGAAGCATTTTCCTTTGACTACCATGCATTCATTGTCATTAGGAAAGCCTACCACATCACCGAACAGATTAATAAGGCCATCTCCTCTCATTCAAAAGAGGTTGTCATTTCACTCTACTCATTCTTTGCCAGGCCAATAAAACAATACAATGTGTCCTTTGGTTTGTTCTTGTTCATACAAATAACACATCCTAAAAAAACAGTGCTTTTTTTACTGAAAAAAAAGAAGAAAAAGAAAAAAAAAAAACTTTAGCACAAGTACCTTATGTTACTGATTTCATCCAAAAGCCCTGTCTTCTCTGTCTCCTAAATACTTCTACAAGGTGATTTATCCTTAGTTAAAAAGCATTAAATGACCTAAAACTGTCTGATTTACTCACATCTGCCAAACTGGAAATAACACAAATGAAGGATCAATAGATTAAAATCTATATTGTGGTTTAAATTAGATCTGCTCGCATGACTGATATCTCACACAAAGAGCTCCCCAAATCTGTAACCACTCCCAAGCAAATCATGTCCTTCATTATCCTCAAAAAATGGATGAGCGAGTGACGCCAAATTTACTTAAGTCCTGTCCTCCTTATCCTGTATGGTAAGAGGAGCAACTAGTTGGGTGTACCATAAGGCTGCAGTGTCTAGGCTTCCAAAGCCCTAGCTGCTCTGTTATCTAGCAGCATTCCATAAACCTAGGAGATGAAAATAGGGAGGAGATACCAAAAATAGAAGAGATGGGTAGGTACTGAGGTATGAATTAGGGGAGAAAATAGATGTGGAATATAGCAGACATGCAAAAGTGACTGAGACCATGACCACATAGTATTAATATGACATGGGAGGCATCTGGAAGGAAGACATGGAGCAGTAGACACTGGTGAAAGAAAGGGAGATGGACATTGCTGGTATCGTGCAAACACTGACCAGTTATATAAGGGCTGGGACATGGAGGTGTCTAGGGTATGGAATGTTTAGGAATGACAGAGACAGAGTGCATGAAGGTAGAGTAGGGATCTATATAAGGGATAGTATCAGATGTGAGGTTTGAGAGGAAGAGGAATATAACCTCAGGAAGACCGTAAAGAAGCATCACATATAAGAATTAAGGTAATAAATGTTGGGAAGAAAGTAGAGAAGATGGAAGGAAGGAACTGCTTGGGTTCAATACAGTGTATTATCCCATGACACATCAAGGGAAGAAGATGGGGGACAAGGAGAGAATAAAGGCATGTGGTAAGATATGTTGAAAGGTTATATAATTGAAAAATCTGAGCCTAATGGAAAACATATTGGGAGAACTGGATTAACAGGGTGGAAGGCCAATGGAATTTACCTTAAGATTTGAATAATAAGGGGTTTCCCTAGCTGCTTCAATACAGTATAAGAAAATACAGCATTCTGGATGTGGTTTTAACTAAGGTAGAGGGATCAGATATGTCTAGATGAAGACACTGTTAGTCAAAAGTGATTAAACCAGCATGTAGATTTTACTGGAAGTAAAGGTAGGACACCAATTACAAACATAGTGCTGTGAAAACTTAAGTATATGAACTATTCAGTAGATGGTCAACGATGAGTTAAGGAACTGGAGGAAAATTAAGAGACTGAATGTCCTATGAGAAAGTATCAGAGAAAAATACCTAGGCTATGGATAAGGGTTTTAGGAAGAGAAAAGTGAATAAAAGAGGAGAGAGCCAAAATGGCAACAAAGGAATATGAAGCTAGACATTTGGGAAAATGAGATGGGAGCCAAGAGATTGAGGAGAGGTGATAGGCAGGTAGAGGTTGATCAGCATAAGTAGTGAACAAGAGAGAAATGTTAGGAGGTGCAGGCAGCAAAATTGCAAATGGGAAGGGAGTTAGCACACATGATCAATAAGAAGAACAAAGGCTTTTTAGATGTACTGCATTAAAGGAAGAAGGCTGGGCAGAACTCTCCAAGTTTAATAAGGATGAGAGGAGAATCATTGAAGGTAAAGAACAGGTGGAGGAACTGAAGGAAATGGAGAATAATTGAAGGCAGAGAACAGGTGGAGATAAATAAAGAAATACTTTCCCATGCTCTTTTAGAAGGAAGGGAAGGACAGAATGCATATCATATAAAAAAGTTTTATTCCCATTTCCATAGCAGTGTAATATTGGCAGTAGATGAAAAGCAGGAAAATCTGATTAACAGTAAAGCTGAGTGAACATTTAATTTTATAGACTAAAAATAAGAGTCCATATTATTTATGAAGTCATTCAAGTGCCCTTTGAGTTTAAAGTTTGTGGAAGTGCTGTTAACAGAAGGCCAAAATATTTCCCATTTTATATGCTATTTATTGTGGAGGAGATGCCTAGGCATTTTGTGTGGTGAATATAGCAACAAAATGCATCTTCCTTCATCCAATACTGCATTTTTTCTGCGTAAACATACTTTCTGACTTTGGCTCCAAATTCATTTCTACTTTGTGCACTCCACTTTGGAACTATGCCTTCTGTGATACTTCCTCTGAATGATGTCCACCTGCATTCAATCTATTTTTTTGTTAGCTTGTAGCTTCCCTTTTTGTTTATTGCATATCTGTGCATCACAAAAACAGAGAACCATTCCAATCCAACAGCTTCAGGCACCTAAACTTTGGAAAACAGATACCTATACAGGCAATCTCATTGAAAGAGCAATCAGTTGTAGCATCAAACACAATTTTCAATTCTTCTAGAATTTTAACACGTGATTGACAGTTAAAGTACCAGGAGCACCCATGTATAATTCTATTACTCGTGTCATATCTGGAGAAAATATTTGATGCTTTATTGTATTTAGCAATAAGGTATTTGCTGAATGACTCCTAAAAGAAGGTTACTCATTTGTCCTCTGTATCATTGTAATCTACAAGGTGACAGAACAGAAAGAGCCTCTCTTTGTTGTGGTAATTGCACTGTTCTTTCATATGTATCTGTCCTGTATCCTTTGTGGCATTTATGAATCATTAATTCCCTGTATCAGGTCCACAAGCTATCATAAGGTCATATTAAATCCTCCTCTGACTGTCCATGTCACTCTTCCATATCCCTTCGTCATATAAATGATGTATTCTGTTATTTCCCTTACAAGTTTACATTCATCTTCATCTGCCCAGTACTAATGTATATTATATAGGACCTTAGAAAAGTTAAAAAAAATTCTACTCTTCCATTGAAAACCACCTACATTTCTTCCCTTTAATTGTTTAATGCCAGTGCAGTGCTCCCAGATTTTTCTTGTTATAGGCATTATGCACATTCACTTATCACCCATCCTCTTTTCAGCATGATATTTTTTGTGAGAAATCAGTTTAATTTCCTGTAAGAAACAGAGTACAAAGGATTAGTCCAGATAAAAATCACTTTAGCTAGCAGATATAGGAGACTTCCCCCTCTCTATGATACCCTCCCTGTGGAAGGAATAAAGATGCGTTGTTGAAGTTTTAAGTAGTTTATTTAATTACGTAGATAGATGGATAAGTGTTATTGTTCTAATACATTAAATTCAACAGGTCAGTTATTTAAAGCCAGTTACAAAAAATGGCGGGAGGGTCCCAGGGAGCTGACCGGAGAAAATTCTTGGAGATGGAAAAACAAAATGTAGTGTATCTGAGACTGTTATAAGCAGACACTGTAATCCTTTTTGCCAGACAAGAAAACATTAGACTTTCATAATATATTTCAGGAAGTATGAGTCACGTAAATGTGAGCAGAGCCTCTTATATTACATGTGATACAACCACTGATAAGGACAAATCAGACAGGAAAAAATTCTGTAATAAAACTTTCATAATTGTAATATCAGTCTCACAAAGGCAGACAGAGCCTCTCGCATTACATGTGTAAAAGTAGACATTTTCAATTATCAAACTGTAAAGCACTCTACAAACCACTCCATTAGATGGACCTGATGAAGCTCAGGTGAAAGCATTTTCATAAATATAGTTCTGTAGTGGAAGCTCATGGTGTGTTGTCATTTTTTTAAGAATGAGGTTTTACAGGCTCCCTGGGCTGGTGTCCCCCTCACAGCTCTCTCAGGAATATTCAAATAAGGATTCCTGCAGTATTAGATGAACAATACAGGCTGTTGTAGCAAAGTTGTAAAAGCTTTAATGTACAAAGTTAAGCACTTTCATTCCTGCCATTACAAGGAACTTCATCAGAACTAACAATATTTTAAAAACACCAACAGATATTGTTAGTTCCAATGAAGTTCCTTATAATGGCAGGAACAAAAGTACTAAACTTTGTACATTAAAGCTTTTACAACTTTACTTCAACAGCCTGTGTCATTCTTCTAATACTGCAGTAATTCATGGTTTGTACTTGGTGTTCGCTTCCTGTGGGGTTATCAATTTGTTCAGTCATGTCTTTATCTTTCGGTGCTATGAACAACAAAGGCTTCAGTGGTGAAGAATGTTTAAAAATTATGGAGGACCTCACACTTCTTCAACAAATAAGTCAACAGTTTGAGACCAATATGTTTAGTGGAGATATACAGCATTTAAGGAGAAGAGGCTTGTCATCTAGCTGTGAGAGTTTGGGTCTCTCTTTAACCCAGAATACTCCGAGGACTAATATCCCACCGGTTCATTCTGCCTTTGAGTTTGATGTTTGGAAAACCAATCAATTCGAGTTTAACACCAATGTTGTTAGAAATGGAAAATAATCCCAGTGGTTCTATTCATGAACAATTAACTTTTGAGAGGAAATTACTTTCTTTTAAAAAACTACAACTTGAGAACAGTTATTTAATTAAAAATACTTAGAATAACATCATACCCAAAGGCCTTCATTTGTGGTGGTTTCCTAACGGAGTTACATCAGGGTCAGAATTTTATTGGGACCTTCTCAATGTTTTTAACAAAGCTGGATGTGAGCTGATGTTAGTGATGATAAAACATAAAAACATTCAGAGAGAGCAACTGTCCAGGGACAATGATGTATTAAATAGCTCTATATGTAATTATCTGCTGTTCAACCACTTTGAAACTAACTATAAGAATGTTTTTAGTACAGTTGATAGAACCTGTAATATGGTATTGAAGAGGAAATTAACTAAATTTCAGTGGGATACGGAGAGCTATTCAAAAGTGGAGACATATCCCAAGCCAGCAGGTCTCCATGGTAATCGAGTACAGACTTATGGAAGCTGGCCAATTGTTAATAAGTAGGAAAACACGTTAATGGAAGTTTTAAATGATAAGCACCAAAGAGCATCCCCTTTGAAAGTAAGGAGGTCTGAGAGAGTATGGAACAGGAACCCACAAGTATACATGCAAGAACAGCAGAACAGCATGGAGGTGTTCGTTTAACAGGGAGCAAAACCCTAGAGGAATTTTTTGAAGCGGAACAATTACAGGAAATAGAAGCCCACATTCTAGCAGAGGATGTTTCTAACACTAGGACATTAGAGATAATATGTAACACTTTGAATGATTTTAAACTGTGCAATTTTTCAAATTTCAAAAAATACTGTATCTCTTGATGATGTTTTAGCAAAGGGATTAACATTTGTCCCTGTCAAAAGAGCAAATCTTGTAGAGATATTAATTGACTTAAAATTATACACATGAAAACTGACTCTGGCGTTGTGGTTTTCTAATGACAAAGTGCAACATATTCAAACAAGGTTATGTAAATCTAATTGCTTCAATCCTCCCTCAATTCGTATATTCAAATGTTTCAAGGAATGTGTGAATTTGAAATTCAGAACCTACTGAATATATCTAGTTTTAAAAATATTACAGCTTGTCTAGTAATAAGTTAAAAATGTTGAATGAAGTTTGTACAGATACTGGAATCAGGGGAATGAAACCTGATTAAGGGGTAGGGCTCATTATCATGAACAAGGAGGACTATATCAACAAAATGAATACTATCTTATTAGACAATGCTTATAGTGCAGTATCGCATAATGACATTAATATAGCATTCTCCAAAATTGATTGTTTGCTGTTTGATATGTTAATGCAAGGACAGTTGACAAAGAAAGAATTTGATTACATGTCCAATAACAAACCAGTTATAGGTGGTATTTTTGGCATCCCAAAAATACATAAAAGTCTGACAAATCCACCTTTAAGACACACTGCTGATGCCATGAGATCAAAAATGTATTATATAGCAAAATATTTGGACAGTTTGTTAAAAGGTAGTCTGAACAAAGTAACACAAGTTTGTAAAGATGCATGGCATTTTTTAAGCAAATTGAATGGATTAGAACATAGATCTGAAACTATTTTTGTAAACATTGATGTTAACAATTTGTATACAGTTATTCTGCATGAGTTAGGTTTGGCTTGGTTTGAAGAACAGTTGTTCATGATAGCAGATTTACATATAGATGAAATAAATGTTGCAGTAATCTTGATGGATTTAGTGCTTAAAAACAATTTTATAGTTTTTTGAAGAACAGTATTATAGGCAAAATACTAGAGTTGCAATGGACGCAGCATGCGCCCAAAGCTTTGCTAGCCTAGTAATAGCACATTGGGAAAAACTGTACACTTTTAATATCGAATTTCAAGATTCTTGGTTGTTTTTTTATCCGCTTTTTGGACATCATTTTCATTTTATGGAATGAGACCCTTGAAAGACTAATGGAATTTTTTAATTACATAAATAATACTGTGGAATTCTTAAAGTTTAGTTACACTTATGATACTGAGAAAATAGTTTATCTGGATGTAGAATTGTCAAAGGATGAAAATCATTGAGGTGCATTTCCAGCATTCATCGCAAACATACTTTTTCTAACAACTACCTGCATTTTGAAAGTTGGCACCCTACTTATCAGAAAAAAAACAGTAGTTAAGGACAAATTAGATTAGTGCAGTTAGCACAAATGGTTTCTGAAATGGATGCATTTTTATACGAATGTAATATTTTGATGGAAATGTTCCTTAAGAGGGGTTACCCTTTGAATTTCATAATGGAAATTAATGAATAGGTGTTATATAAAAGAATGAATGGGATTTATGTTCCCATTTTAAATTCAATGAGAATGAAAATGGTTTCCAGTTAGTTACTAAAAGTAACCAGGCTGGGTTTGATGTCAGTAGTAAAAAGTTATTTATTAGCACTTATACTGTTGATAGTAAAGCCATTAGGGCATGCTTGATTAAAAACTGGAACATTTTTGGATTGAATTGTTCAATTTTAAAAAAGTAGGTTATAAACCTGTTATTGTAAATAGGAGAAGTAGATCACTGAAGGAGTTATTAGAAAGTAACAACAGGTCAAGACTAATAGCAACAGTAGGAATTTCGATATGTTCAGGTGTGGATGTTGTTCACAATGCCCTTTAGAACTAATGGATTTCGAACTAATGGTTACGAGATAAGATGCAAAAAATATTTTGTTAATGGTCATTATTCATGTGATTCTAGAGAGATTGCTTATATAGCGATTTGCAATTCATGTCCTGCATTTTATGTAGGAAAGGCTTCAGGAAATTGAAAAATAGAATATACGAGCATGCGTCTGACAGACAAAAATATAAAACTCTGAATTCCCTGTATAGGCATATACAAGAATTTGAAACCTACAAGTTTAGTTTTGTAGTTGTTGAGAAAATTAGTAAAGATGCCCAGGGGGTTATTATATAGGAGCATTTCAACAAATGTGAATTTAAATGGCAAGTTAGTTTCAATACTATGAATTCCCCAGGGCTTAATGACTCAGTTTCTATTAATTGTATTTTAAAACCTAAATATTTTGCTGCTTAAAATACTAGATGCATAACATTGTTCGTTACCTTAACTATCAACTTAATAATCATTGCTTTTTTAATTCAAACAGACTTTTTATTGGCTGATTTGAAATGTGATTTTATTATTTTTTTTATTTACAATGGTGTTTTTAAGGTATTGTTAGTTTTGATTAATTTTCTTGTAATGGCAGGAATGAAAGCTCTTAACTTTCTAGATAAAAGCTTTTACAACTTTGTTACAACAGCCTGTGTCAATAATGTAGTACTGCAGGAATTCATGGTTTGTAGTTGGTGTTCATTTCTTGTGGGATTACCAGTTTGTTCAGTCATACTCAAATAAGGGACTAACATCTAAGGTTTGGGATTGGCTCCTTCTTCTTCCATTTCATACCTCATTTCAACCTCCTCAGTCTGCCACTTGTCTTCTCAGCCTCCTAATGTTGCCACCTCTCTCACCAACCTCGTCAGTGGGCCACTACCTCACCTCAGCCTTATCAATTCACTACCTCTCACTCCAGCCTTATCAGTTTGCTGCCTCTCTTCCCAGTATGCCACTACCTCACCCCAGTCTTCAGAGTGTGTCACCCCTTTCCTCAACTCCCTCAGTGTGTCACTGGCTCTTCCCACCCTCCTCAGTGTGCCATTCCTGTCTACAGTCATGTTAATTTACAATTACCTCTCTTTAGTTTCCTCAGTTTGCCATAGTCTGTCTCCAACCTTCTCAGTTTGTCACTGCCTGGCTACAGCCTCTTTAGTGTGTCTCTGCATCTCCATAGTCTCCTTAGTGTACAACTCCCTTTCCTCTTAATGAATGGAGTTTAAGCCCCAAAAGTAAGCATTCCATACTGCAAGTCAAAATCTTAAAATAATCATTCTGTTATTTGAGAGGTCACTTCAGACTTTCTGGATGCACAAGACTAGTAAGAAAAGCAGTTTCATTGCATATAACTCCTAGATGCTTACTCCCAACTATGCAAGTCCACATGTACTCCCAGTGATTGGAAATATGAGCACTTAACACCTTTTAAAAAGAGAAACCATGCTGGGCTTTGATCAGCATAAGTGAAACCTTGCTAAATACTTTGTTTACATTTCAAGGTTTATAAGGCAGTAAACAAACTGGAAGCCATGTATTGACTAAAAGTATTTTCACCTGTTAACAAAATGGGAATATAAAAGCAGAAGTGGCAGACTTTTTTATATTGTTTTTAAAAAAGCTTAGAAAATATTTGTGTTCTGTAAAATAAAAAAAACAAGCTAGGACCAAAAATTGTGCTAATTTCAAAACTAAAATAAAACAATAGTTGAGCTTTAAATGTCAAAGTTGCAGTGTAAATAAAATACACTGTCAAAAAACTGCAGTTAGACAGTCTGCCATTATGCTAGTAACCTTTAATTTAATAATCATGGAAAATATTGACCACCCACTCAACAGAGTGGTGGATGGACAGAGACGTTTGTTTAGCAGGAGACTGGTGACCATAAATTGCTTCACTGAACATCACAGGAAATCATTCCTGCCCACAGCCATCAGACTCTGTAATGCCACTTACCTTCTTATCACCACTCCCACTACTAAAGGAGGCCATATAGTGCAATGTTAAACTCTTACCCATGTTTTTCTTTTTTCCCCCATCATTTTTATCTACCTTTTATCTCTTTCTCAGTGCAATAGTAATCATCAGTGCAATTATCCTTTGTGCAATATGCTATACCTTAGTTAAAGTATCATAATGTGCAATACCCCATATCCTATTATGAGTGGTAATTAGCATGAAAGGCTCCCCTTTTCATGTCACCACTATATATGGCATCAAACTCATCTAATACTTTGGCTGTGGTCAAACAGTGTACCTATGTCAGGCATTGCTGTTATATATGTGGGGTAACAAAAGTGAGTATAGTATCTGTCATATCTAATTGTGTAACATATATGTTTGGCCTATACTGTGTCTATGTTTATCTGTGCAGCTGTAACATAAGCAATTTCCTGTGAGATCAAAAAAGTGTTTCTGGTTCTGATTCTGAATAAGTGCTACATAAATAAATGTGTAAGAAAAAAATTACTGCACGTAAAATCATAAAAACTGCTCAGAGTTTAAAACATTCTGAAATGTAACTGAGTTGTCACTAAATGAGGATTGCATAATGTTGCTGTCACCTTAAAAATATAAATTGTGATTAAAAATATTCCAGAATTACCACCCAATTTACAAAGACTTTGTTCCATGTTTATAAATTAGTCTGTGTAGTCTTTCATGTTAAATTTGCTTCTTGTGTAATCTCACTAGCTGTTAATCTATTTTAAACAATAAAACGTGTTGCAGCAATATCATTTTATGGCTCAGTAAATTTACAATATTCAAAATATTTCCACCACCTTAATCTTTTCTTCTGTGCTGTGTTATCATGAATTAAATCACTGACTTCCAGGTCATTGTGGCAGTCAAAGGAAGTGCTGCTCTTCTTTTTAATAGTCAGAAACTTGGCAGCCACCCCATCACCTCTAAGCTTGCATTTCCTAATCATTTCTTGTACTGGATGATCCCTGACACTTTGTGACTTGCTATCCTAAATCATGGGCATTCCTTGCTGCTTTATGACTCCCTGCACTCCCTTTTTGCTGTGCTATAACACCCTTAATCTGAGCTTCAGAAACAGGGCCACCTTTTTGCCAACCAAACCACGACCTTCTTCACTTAATCACCCAGAATCTCTTCTAGAATAATAATAACTGAGACAGATAAAATTCCAATTGTGTTGGAGTTCTGACATTAGTTGTCTGCAGTCACCAGTTTCCCCCAGATAGGGAATCCATGACTGAATGATAGTTGCTTATCTCTGGTATGCTTTGCTTCTCCCAAATCAAGTAGAGCTGTTAATGATAACTAGTGTTTAATTTGTGTCTATCCATATTATCATCAAGACTAGGCTTAAAGATAGCCAAAGCAGTAGTTTGTTTGACTTGTATCTGTAACTTTATTTGACCATACTGTTAACTTAGTCCATAGGATGGGAATACATTGAGCTAGGAACCCATCCTTCCAATGAGTCTTATTTATTTGTTGGTATAGATTTAGATCACTAGTTTGGGTGTCTTTAGACCCACTAGTTTTGTGAATAACTAGGAGGTAATACTGGGAAAGTGTGGAAAGAATAATTCACAGAACTACTCAGTCTGTCCCCCCTCCTTTTCAATCTAGCTATCCTGGCACGTTATTACCAAATCCAGATAACCAGTATCACAGAAGTTTGCTATCTGGCAGATGAGCAAGACACTGACCATAGCTTTACTGAAAGCTTTGTCAAGGAAAACAAGTGTTAAGCATGGAAACATGGTTTTGCACAAAGATATGCATTTTTTTGGGGGGGGGGTGTTAGAGTGGGCAAGTCCTACCGCTAACATATTATAATCAACCTGAAGGTCACTGCACCTTAGGCTAAGGACAACATCCTGAATGTTGTGAAATTGGTCAGTGACTGTGCGGTTTGGTCAGCTGTACTTTATTGCATAAATGGCTTTAATGGAGGTGTCCAACTGCTAATTTAAAATCATATAGTTGTGGGGAACAACTGTTTACACCAGCTGAGAAAGCAAAAGTAGCAAAAAGGATAGCATGAAGGTAAGATAGTGCTCCACAAATTCATGCATCTTGTTGGCGGTATTCATTTGACAGAAAGTGAAAATATGAACAGTCCACGGTGTCCTTGGCACTACTACTAACTGTGTATCTCATTTAGTTTTGAGGATTCATGAGCACCTCTAGAATACCACATTATGCTATTTGTTTTAAGTTATGCTTGGAAAGTTAGATACACAACATAAATTTGAATTTTTGAATAAATAAGAAAAGAGAGTAATAATCCCTCAGCTGGTCAGTATTTTTCTTATACTGCAGGATGCAATGAACATATGAAACTGTCAAGCAGATTTACAGTATTGCACACATCTAGACTGAGAATTCTTCCCATTTAAATAATGAAAAGTAAAAGCCTGGTGTGACCTGTAATTTCCTTCAATGTAACCTATTTGCTGTGCCTGAAGGGCTGCTCTATAGAGATGTTATTCTTGTCAGAAGCACAGTAAAACAAGCAGCCTAATTCATTGAGTGTTAGGACTGGCATTGGCTGATGCACTATTTCCTTCATGCCTTGTGACAGCATAGTGTTTACTGTAGTGTGGGAAAATGATAATACTTTCAGAAACAGTTTTCCCTCCATGTTACAGCTGTTATTCCGCTAGTTTCTGAAGTCTAAGTTGCAGGAACATGTTATTTATTTGAAGTGATATAAAAGAATTCTGACTCTTCTTGCAATATATTATGGTGTTGTTGACAATGAAGTTATGTTTACAGAAAAATACAAATTTAAATCAAAACTGCAACAGTTCATTCAAGCTAGTTTTGCAAAACATTTTACCTACTTTATCACAAAAATGGATTTAACGTACCTCCCAGTTTTACTTGGAACAAAGAAGAGCGTATTTAACTTGAAGTTAGTTGTTTGCCATACCATTTGTTGCTCTGCAGAAAAAAAATGATTTTAATGATATGAAACACTGTGAGTGATACAAATGACAAATTGAAAGCTTTGAACAATTGTAAAATTCTTGGACTCAGGCAACAATGTTTAAAACAATGTCATTGTCTGATGTAAAATGGTATAGATTCCTACTGTAATATTATCTGTAATATGCCCCATGCTAAAGTAGTGAAAGAAAGAAAGAATGTGTGCAAAGCTGATAGTTCCCTGCACTTGGTGTCATTCATAGCAAGAGTGCGGAGGGAATGTCATTAAATGCTCTGTACACATGTAAGATATCTGAATGCTACAGTTTTAAATGAATTCCATTTTTGAACGAAAACTTAGAAGTAAAAAGCAAAATTTGCCACATCTCTTTCTGAAGTGGATAAAACCAACTATAACCTCAATGTGCAGGGCTTTGTTTACTGTATCCCCTACTTAATCAGGGAGAATGTATTCTTCCTTCAGTGACCCTTCATCAATACACATTTCAGCAAAATGTACATTATTAGCCAAAAGAACACAGAATGATTATTTTACTCCTTCTTCGGATGAGCAGTGCAACCATACTGAGTTAAATTTTCACTGAGAAAATAGTATGTTTTTTGATTTCCCTGTTACTGGCATCATTCAGGATATTCCAATTGTTAAAAGACACATAAAAACTAGAATCATGAGTGACTTTCCTTAGGGGATTATGTGCATGCAACAAAAATGCTTAATTCTACTGTAGTTTCATTCCCTGATCAAACACTCTCCTTCTATGGAATTTGCTGCTGCCCTTTTGACTATGCCAGAGGGCAAAGGGAATTGACTCACTGTGGCTAAGGTGAAACCTGGCAGCATTTTCTGTCCCAGTATGCTGCAAATGCTCTGATGTGTTGTGAACACGCCATCCTTATAGATGTCTACATTATCGCATTACTGAGGCAGATTCTTTTTCAGTATCTGCCAGCTTCTGTATGTGTCACTTTAATGTGACACATATATTACACAATCCCTCTCCAGCCCAAAACTGAGGGAGAAGAGCTGCCCTTGGACCTGTCATCTTCCTCTCAGCCATTTTCTACCAGATCAGTGTTTATGACATTGTGCTACTTATGTTACTGCCGTAGAAACACTCAGTATGTCAGTCTGCAGAGACATATTTTAAATAACTCTCATGAACTGTTTTGTATTTCTTAGCAAAACATCTGGCTTAGTAAATTAAGATCTGATAAAACAAACACGACTTATGATAAAATGGGACATGCATTTCTGATGCCAACAAATCATATTTATCACAGACCATCACTGCACACCATATCAGTTTCACAGCATCACTGCACGGGGGGAGACCTTATATCTGTATCTCAGTCTTTTTTGATGAACACAGCAGGGGTAATGGAAGAGTGGCTGGACTTCAGAACAATCATCTGGATGAATATGTGACATTTAATACTTGAAATAATTAGAGCCAGGTGACAGACTGGAAGGGGTGGAGTTCATTTGTGGAGATACTGTGGGATACTTCAAAGACTCATTTCAACTGTTACACTGTAGGGTTCCCTGAGAGATGAGGCAAAATGTGCAGAAAGCATGCAAAGACATACAGATGTTGGGAAGCTGTTTCTTGTCATATAAAAGCTGTAAAATGTGATAATTACACAGAACTGGAAAACTAGAATAGCACCTTGTATAAGACTGTCAAGTCTTGCTGTTATTTTTATTTTATTAGTCTTAAAAGAAATGCATTTGATTTGAAAGACGTTGCTTTGCAAAAAAAAAAAAAAAAAAAATCTGATCTGTAGTTTATAATGGAATTTATTTAACTCATTTAAGATGTGGTGTATAGATTACAAATATGATGGCTTAATGAAGCAGGGTACACAACTAAAAATTATAAAATCACTGCATTATTGGTATCTGCATGGTAAGCAGGCATCTATTTATTATGAAATGATCAATATATCAAGCACTTTAGCAAAAGCACATACCATGACAAATACAGCCAAAACTGTAAAAATAAGAAGTAAACAGTTATTATATCACAAGTCCCACAAATAATTCCGGAGTGCAGTCAAAAGTTTAAACGATATTGTCTGCTTTGGGGTGAAGGGGATAGCTTATCACCTTTTGTTTGGAGCTTTGCAGCTAAAAAAGGGAAATAAGAGAAGTTTAGCAGCTTGTATGTTTAACAAATGAGAAGGAATGTTGCCCTTGCAGTAAATATTTGCCAGTCGGCTTTTAAAAGTTTTAAAGTGATGCTGTCTGGGAATGACTAATGAAACAGAAGATTTTGTTTATCATGATTTCTGGGGTATGTATGCTGTGTCCTGTGTGCAAGTTTAGTGCAAAAACTGTTCAGTTTTGGACACCAGCATTTGGATCGTTAGCCTAACATGACCCTTCTTTTCTAAAATAATTTCAAAAAAGGCCTTTATTGAGTTGGTACCAACAGCATGGAACAATATACCCCAAATGTAGGGAAAAGCAACACCTCTGCAAATTTCTAAAACAAACTCAAAGAATACAGTTGTTCAAGACTTACCCCTAACGACTTGTACTAGTTTGTAACTTACACCTAAAGACTTATACTAGTTTGTATACTACTGCTACTATACCACAGATAAAAATACTGAGAGGCCACATGCATATGCTAACACCACATTTGTATTTTAGCATCCTTAAAGATGCTTTGTATCTACAACATTATACCTTTTAAACTATACTATGGGAACACCTCATCCTTAATGATTGGAAACAGAGTGTGCATTGCATATATTAACCAAAATGTAATCTCTTCTTATACTTATCCAGGCTATCTTAGTTTGAACATTAGGTAAATTCATACTTAGCTGAATACATATCTAAGCTATACTTATGCAAATTACAACTTTCTTTATGTGCACTAACTGTATTTTATCCTACATGTCTTTATTTAATCATTGTATCATTGTTTATGTTATGGGTGAAAATAGTTATTATATATGTTCTCCATCAACTATTTTCATTATTTTATATAATGCAGGTATGCTGCCTAATTAGCCTGGGTAGTGGCTGAAAATAGTTTGTGGACCAGCCGACCAACCAAGTTAACATATTAGATAAATAAATAAAAATGTTTTATTATATGTCCATAGGTACGTACTAGGCTTGTTGCCTCTGCGGGCCATTTTTAGCCTAGTCAGTTTCCCTTTAGGTGATTGATATAAATTATCCATTTGGTGTAAGACTGGCCTTACCCATTTCATGGTCGATAATTATATATTGCCCTTAGTGGGAATAACTAGGATCATACCTTAGATAATTTGAGAGGACACAGTCATGGGAGAAAGCATTTAGGAACTGTCTGTGTCCTTCAGTTCAGGGTGCAGTCCTGCAGTAAATATTCTATTACCCACCCATAGAGTCATGATTCTCTTGAATATGGACAGGGATGAGCTTGGTTTTACCTAGATGGGGAGTCTGTTCCAGAACAGTGGTATACACTGCTAGATATACTTGTCCCTACAAACTATTCTGTTGATGTTGCAGAAGAGGTTTAGGTTTCTGGACTGAGTATTTCTGATGCTATTTCACTTGCTGATATGCAGTAGGTCCATCAGTAATGTGTTAGTGGAGTCCTTGTATGCCATAAACTGGTCACCTCTTAGCAGTCTATAGGATATGAAGTACAGTGATAGGGCTTTGAGGTGGCTAATATAGGACATATTGACTAGGCATTACATCTTTTAAGTAAGGTATGTCTGTGGGTGTTACAGTTGTTGGATGTGTCTGGACAGATACATGCCAAAACTGGAATTATATTTAATGATTGGCCTAATGAAGGCTAGTAAAGGGAGACAATGACAGCACTAGCTCTAGAAGCAATCTCTCTATTTATAAGCTGTGCAATGTAGAAGGACATTCTTATGACAGTGGACACATGGTGGTCAAAAGACAGGCCACTATCCACATAAGTTTCCAAACCCCAAACAACTGTGTCAAGTTTTAGGGTTGTATTGTCACAGTTGTAGTTCCCCGGGGTAGATGATTTTGCAAAAGATATGATAATGCATTTTTTGACATTTAGTTTCAGTCCATGATTCTAGCACCACTTATTTGTTTGGGACAAACCTTCCTGCATGATGAGCAAGTCATTTCAAGATTCAATGACTGCGCCAAGTTTGCAGTTATCTGCAAACTTAGTCAGCCGGAGACTTTTCATATTGGCTTTTACTTCAGAGAAATAGATACAAAACAGGAGAAGTCCCAGCACCAAATCCTGGGGGTCTCTACTGGTAACTGTTTTTTTTTTTTTGTGGTAGTAGCAGTGATGCCCATGCACTGGCCCAATAATCAAGGAGACTCAATCCTCACCATTAACATCAGTGAGGGGCATCCACACTGGGAAGGATAACAAGTACACACACAGTAAAGTAAAATTTTCCTTAAGAGCACACAGAGATCACAGTCAGTCCAGGGCTGGTTTCTCCCTTTCTCTCCAGATCCCCAATAAGACTCCCCACTGGCACAGCTATAAAGTAGGGTCCTTAGCCAGGGTCACAAGTCAAGTCCTCCTAGCACTCTTTCTGTCCAACCAGTGCTTTGTGTCCCTGCCCAAGGAGCTGACACACACACACACACACACACACACACACACACACACACACACACACACACACACACACACACACACACACACACACACACACACACACACACACACACACACACACACACACACACACACACACACACACACACACACACACACACACACAAACACACACACACTTTGAGATATGATTTATATACAACTACACAGACACTCCTGGGGAAGGCTGGCACAGGTTCACTAGCTGTGCCCCTTCTGTCCAGGCTATAAGGTAGTAATCAGTGCCACCAGGACCCTTACTTATCAGCTACTAAAAACGCCCTTACCAAAGGGTGTCCAGTTATTACTGTACAATATTATTATCCAAATGATAACTGTGACTGAGCAGCAAGGTTTATTTGGAGTGGCTTTGTACAGTATCACTATATACATGCAATGTACTCTAGAGCTTAATTTATCTCTACACAAAACAACCACAGTTGAAAGGTTTAAAAATATTTAATAATAAATAATAAAACAGAAAACAATACTTCTTACTACACAGTGCTAGTCAAGAGTTCAGACACAGGAAAATGCACAAAATAATATTGTAGAATAGTTCTGACATCAATACAGAAAACAACTAGTCTAATCTTCCTAAGTCCTAGTTATTTGTAACCGAGACACTAAAGTCTAAAATCCTACTTACATACAGAGCACAGGCAGTGTGCTGGTGAGATGGATGTTCTCAAGACAAATGCAAAATGCTCTCCCTCTGTCTCTGAGAAAGTCCTTTTGATTGATAATACACCCTACTGGCTCATTTTAGATTACATCATTCTTAACAATTCTCTGGTTGCCCCAGCTAACAGAAACTCTGCATTAACATTTCTTAGTAAGCTTGTACCTGGTCAGGAAACAACAGGATTTAAAGACATTATATATGTAAAATATAGCAATTAACTCTAGTCTCAAAACAACAGGAAGAATTCCTTCATCCAGACATCTCGGCTCCGAGTTTTGAGAACAAACAATTATACAATACTTGACTTATCAGCTTTCTTACAGCAGAGTGCACTGTTGTTACATTTTTGCAGTTCAACATCCAATACAGTCTTTTCAAATTTAAGAGAACAAGCCTGTGGCTTATATTAATATTTAAAAATGGAAGAATTATATACAGAATTCTATCTAGCTAGTCTGGCAGCCGTCACATATCTTCATAGTAGCTTCCCCTGTTTTTATATCCTGCTTTCTACCTGTGAGGCTGTTGACAAACCAATGGGTAATTTAAGGAATAATTCCCAATTTATTTAGCTTTTCTACAATGCCTGAGTGAGGGATTGTGTCAGAAGCTTTGGTCAGGTCAATGTATGTTATAGTATGTTATATGCACTATTTTATTTTCATTCATTGCTTTGGTGACCTTTTCAAAAAGTCCACCTGGTAGAGTAGGCATGACATGCCTTTGACAAATCCAAACTGAGACAGGCCCAGTGTTTGTAGGTTCCCTTTAATCTTTATGATTAGTTCCATGACAAGTCTTTCTATGGCTCTGCCTATGAGGCTGTTCAGACTTATGGGTCTGGAACTGGCTGTGTCTGTGGAAGGTCCTCCCTTATTCAGGGGAATGACTGTAGCTGTTCTCCATTCATCTGGTACAAAACCTGTATGGATGCTGAGGTTGATCTTTAGTGGTGGCTAAATCATGCTTCATGCAATTTAAGAAGCATCCAGGTATATTGTCAGGATGAATCAATGCAGCATTTTTAGTTTTTGATAGTACTTTCAGAACTTGGTCTTGTGTAATAGCTGGAGGCAATTTGGTTTTAGGTATATCTTGTTGGATAGGTAGACGTGAGAGAGGGGGGTACAGTTTGAGCTGACTTTATTTGCCAGTTGGTTCATTATATCTTCAGTCTCAGAGTAGGTAACATTGTTCACAGTCAGGTAAATGCATTGTTGCTTTGTGCATCTAATATTACAAACATAACTAAAAAAACATTGCGATTGTCTTTGCCTCGGGTGGTTATTTATAGTCTTATACTTGGCTTTGCTGGATTTTACTAAGCTCTTATTGCTTGTTTATTTCAATGATGAGACATGAGAGCTCTATCATTCAGGTAATTACTCTTCTTACTTTTAGTCAAAGTCATCTCCCTTTTATTGTAAAGCTTGTTTATATATTATGGTTCCAGTATCTGGGATTTGAAACAAAACAACCAGCTACTAATCCAGATAAATATACTCCTTGAAGGCTGTGTAACCGATGCACTAGCGAGAGAAATAAAATTTGTGTGGAATAGTAGCTGGTTGTTTCATTTCAATTTTCATATTTTCTGGTTGTGTCTATTTGTTTCTGGGATTTGCCTTGTGCTTGCTCCTACAGGGTACATATGCATATGTGGAGCTGTTTACATGCTGGTATAATATGGTGGTCTACATTTCTGCATATTCGGCATAGTTAACAGGGTTTGGTGGGGATTTTAAGCTTGCCAATGTATCGCTCAGGAGCAGGTAGCTTGTCTTAGAGAAATTTCTAAAGGTACAGTGTGTGGATTGAGTCTCTGGCTTTAATTTTATTTAGATGGAGACGTATTTATAGTTAGACCTTAACAAGTGATGAAGATACACAAGGGATGATGCAAGATTCCCTCATGTTAGTAAGGAAAAGATCCAAGATGTTATTCCCCCTAGTGAGTACTCTAATAGTTTCAGGGTGTTTGTTTTGACAATGTCCAGGAATCTCTTTGCTTGTGCACTAGTGGTGGTATGGGTCTCCTAGTACGTAATTGGATAGTTTAGATCACATGGGAAAATGGTATTGTTTTTAATACTGATTCCAGTTCATGTAGATGTGCATTGTGGCTTTCTTGGGTCATTGAGGCCATTCTATAGCTAGCTAATGTATGTTATGGGGGTCTATTTCATTTACTTGAATGCTCATTTGTCTGAATCCCAAATGCTCAAACCCATTTTACTGAAAAGCTTAAAAGTCCATAGAAAGTATTTGATGGTGTCATATCTTATCTTAACAGTTATTAGGGATGCGAGTCTAGCAGACTGTGTAGACTGCAGTTGTCAATGTCATGTTGTACCCCCCATATGTATAGCTCTTTGTGTTTGGGCTCCAACAATGATTAACTGCGTATGGTGTTTTTGTCGTGTCTTCCCAGTTGTGCAACCACAATGTCAGTACATATAAGGGGGATGTAAGGGAGCTTGTTTTCAGGCAAATGGATTTGAGTACTTGGGATTTAGGAAAATGATAATTCAGACAAATGAAACAGACCAATGGTACAGAACCTTTCTGGTGGTTATGGTTATTTGGACATGAAGAAGCTCTAGTACATCATGCTGCTTTACCAACCTTGATATGAGTCTCTTCTAGATGATGACTGAGATACCTTCAACTTTTTCCCCTCCTACACATTATAGTTTTGCATAGCTGAAGTGCTCTTCATCATTTTAAACCATATCTCAATACATAGGGAGTTGAGTTTCTTGTTTAAGCACCTAGCTTTGATCAGTAGCACCTTCTTATTTTCTGTTGTCTGTTTCATTATGTTGGTAGGTTTACCAGGATGGTATTGCTTAAAAAAGGTGCTGTGGAGGTGGTTAATGTCTTTGCCAATAATCAAAACCCTAGAGGCAAGAGATGCAGGTCAGTCCAGGAAAAGCGACATGGCCTATCAATCCAATCCTCACAGGCTGACAAATACTGGAACCCTGAGAATGAAGGGAGGGGTCATTAGTTCCTGTGAATGAAACCTGAGGATATTATTTTAGTAAATAATTTAAAACATAAATGATTACAAACAGAAAAAAGGTTTGCATGTGTACATTTCTAAACTTCACTGTATTCTGCACAAGCCTACTGATTATTTTGGCCTAAAATTTAAAGAATAGAACTTTCATAGCTCGCATATTAGGGCTGCGGTTCTGTACCTTATAATGAGGCAGTTGGCAAATAGTCCTCTGGTTAGTGTGCCACAAACCATCCTTGGTCCTCTGATTGATACAGCCCAATCCAGGGCCTCAGGAATTTCTGCTGAAATTTGTACACTAAGGCAAAAGAAAGCCTTCTCCTGTCAACTAAGATGGGCAACATACCCAGTTTCTGCTGTCTATCCTTGCCCTCTCCCATATTGAAACTGCCCACTCCATGAACTCAGGAATTTCTACTGGAACTTGAGAATTAAGGCAAAAACCCTTCTCCTCTCAACTAAAAAGGGCACCATAGCATACTTCTGTTGTCTACCATTGCCCCCTTGACTGACAATGGCCACTTCACAGCCTTGAGAATTTCTGCTGGAACTTAATCATTAAGGCC
The DNA here is from genome assembly GCF_019279795.1 of Protopterus annectens. Classification (NCBI taxonomy): domain Eukaryota; kingdom Metazoa; phylum Chordata; order Ceratodontiformes; family Protopteridae; genus Protopterus; species Protopterus annectens. Next base: position 955,551,858 of record NC_056746.1, read on the forward strand.
AAAGAAAAGCTTCTCCTCTCATCAAAGAGGTGGACCATAGCTGTTTATGTGGTTTATTCTTGTTCCACTGACTGACACTGTCCATCCCGTGACCTCAGGAATTTCTGCTGGAACTTGAGCATTAAGGTGAAAGAAAAGCTTCTTGTCTTAACTAAGAAGGGAACTATAGGCTGTTTCTGTGGTCTGTCCTTGCCACTACTGATTGATATTGTCTATTCTACATCATCAGCTGGAACTTGAGAATTAAGGCTAAAGAAAAGCTTCTCCTCTCAACTAAGATGGGCAACATAGCCTGTTTCTGCAACATACATAGATGCTTAGTGCATAAAATTGTCAGCCAAGACAAAAGTATAGTCTTTATAAAATGTGAAGTTAGTGTAGCAGTAAGCCATTGTAACTTCTGCTAGTTACCAGTTTGTTTTGCTTACCTTGAATTGCATATTCTACTAAAGGATGCACCCCCCAAAATCCCAATAAGCACTCTTTACTCTCACTAAAGTGCCTGCCACCTTCTGCTGCCATCCTTCCAAATTATCATATTACTCCTGTCTATCTGCCTTCACTTATCCCTTTAACTTTCTAGTGTCCTATGTTTAAGACTATTTACCTGTACTCTGTGCTAGACTTAAGGAAAAACAAAAGAACAAACATTTCTTTATATAGTACACTGTTGGTGGTTTCTATCAAGTATTATCTTTCTCTCTTGTAGCACTGCTGTCAAAACATAATTCTTACCAAACAGATTGTTTCTGTGGAATAGAAATCTTACACCCTCCTGTGATGTGTGGGCCCACTGTGTTCCCCTACCCTACCACCAATTCCCACCCCCACATCACGTAAACTTTTATCTTCCCTACCACACCCAAATGACTCCTCTGATGGCCTTTCACAAATCATTAACCAATTAAATACACCCAATTTCCTCACTCCACCTCTTTTCCCCATACATCAGCTTGCTAGTATCACACCCTCCCCATCTCTCTCTCTGTCTTCTCTTTCACTTCTCTATAAGCTGCTTCTAATTAAAAAAATACTCTACTGACTTTCTGGATCTAATATCATTACTCCTACTCTTATATAAGCCATACTGCTTCCTTTTAGCCTTACCTTATTTCTACTACTTCTCATACATATCAAATCTTTGCCAACCACTACTTTAACAAGATGTGCCTTAAGTGTTACTTAACCCACAGCCAGTGATACTTTTTCTACCAGTTGCTGTTATAGCTCCCCTAGCTTATGTCTCCAAGTCCACCTCCTCTGTTCTAAATCCAAATTAATTAACAAATGTCTTCCTAACCTAAAAATAAAGCTTTTACTTGTAACTTCAAGGACTTCCATCACAAACACACTATATTTCTCCTGTATCCATCAGTATGGTGACATACACCCAAACCCAAGTGCATTCCAACCTCTCACCCTCTCAATTTTTACTATGACCCTAAACCTGGTTATAGTAAACTTTGCAAGCATATGTAATAAAATCACTGACTTCTACTGTTGGATAACTCATTATATATCCAATAACCTAGCAGCTACTTAGACTTGGCTTAAACCTAATATAAATGATGCTGAAACTCCTCCTCCAGGATATAGCATAAAAAGGTGTAAGAGAACACAAAGGAAAATAGGTGGAATGACCTTACTCTTCTCTAATACTTACACCATAACTCCCTACTCAAATTATATCCCAAAATTCAGAGCTGCTGAAATTCTTTTTACCTTCCTAAAACTAAAACGCTTATGTATCACAGTGCTGTGTATCCCACCAGGACAGATATTACCATCCTTGAAGAAATACTATCCTTGATATCTCATGCTATTAGCAATGAAACAATCATTCTAGGCAACATTAATATTGACTGGCAGAACTTATCATCTGACGTTCCAACTGCCAACATGTTCCTATTTGGGTTGACAACACTTATAAACCCTCCAACCAGATATAATAAAACTAACAACCATGGTTCTACCACTCATCTGGATAATGGTCTCCAACTCAAGTAATTATACTACAGCAGGAATATTTCCAGAGACCATAAGTGACCACCAAACAGCTTATGCCCACAGAGCTATTCCTAAAGTGATGAAGAAACATAAATATAAACTACCCACGACCTCTCAAAATTTAGCCAACAATCTTTCATTAACTCACTAAAAGAGATAGACTGGTCAGTCCTAAACTTGCTACCCCTACATGCAGTAAACCACTTCAATACAATATTTCCAGACATCCTGAATACCTCAACCCCTCAGTGCACTAAGAGAATTGAAATTAATCATAACCCCTGGCTCTCTAAGACTAGTAAGCACCTTATGAAGGAAAGAAACACAGCATAGTATGAATGTCAAAAGAATAAATCCAACATAAATATGAAGTGTTTCAGGTAACTCTGTTACCAGGTCAAAAAACAAGTAGTCATTGATAAAAAAGATTATTATACTTTCCTACAAACCAATCGCAAATATGACTCTAAAAATGCTGGGCTCACACCGACTCTCTGTTCAACCCGGGAACAAAGAAAGATCCAAATCCTATCCATGAAAACTTCCCCTTCAAACAGTTAGCAAATTTAACATTTATTTTATTGACTGCATAGCCAACATAGGCACAAATTCTCCACAAATATCCCCCACTTCTACCCAAAAGTCCCCTAACTCTGCTCCTAACTCACTGGATTTTTCTCACTCTTCTTTTTCCATGCCAGCTTCCTTTCTTAGGGATTATCTACCCTCCTCTACCCTTCAACCTGTACCCACTAGCATTGTAAAAAGCTTAAACTCAAACTCTACGCTACCTCCACTGAGAACCTCTACCCAGTATATCAAAATGTAGCTGATGAGGCCATAGTCTGTCCAATTAAGATGCTTATCAACAGGTTTTAATTTTGAATTTTACATATGTATCTTATGAATAAAGTCCCATGTTATCCCACTACAAAAAGGAGGTAGCTCAACCGAATTGTCCAACTTCAGTCCCATTGACATTTTGTCCCCCCTTTCAAAACTCGAAGAAAAATGTATACATAAAGAACTCTTAAACTTTCTTTGACAAAATAAATTACTGATCAGCACTCAAAATGGATTTTGACCAGACCACGGCACTGCAGCTGCCTTACTATGTTTCTTGGCTAGAGACTCCAGTAAACTTGTATCTTCATTATTCCTTGTCCTTTCTAAGGTTATTGACACTGTCTCACGTAATAAATTCCTTTAACTTTCTGCCCTTGGATTATCACCTTACTCTCTCCAATGGTTCATGAGCTACTTGTCTAACAGGCAGCAAACAGTAAAATGGCAGGGTTCCATTTCACCTTACTTAGCCATTAACTCAGGTATCCCTCAAGGACACATCCTTGTTCTCCTACTCTTTAATGTCTTCATAAATAAATCTAATTACTTCTTCCTGTCAAAGTACACTAATTCAATATGCAGATGATTCTACAATCATCTGCACGTCATCCAGTCTGTCAAACCTTCAGCAAATCATCCAAGAAGCATTCTATTCTATTGAAACTTGGCTCAGTAATGCCCAACTTTCACTACATTCTAAAAAAGATCAAGCTTTTCTTGTTTATTCCCACATCTCCCACAGACAAATGCAAGTTCGAGATTCACTCCTTAAACAACACAGAAATAGTACTCTGCACCAATGTTTTAGATGTTAGAACAGATGTAAATCTTAAGTTTGACCTACACATATACAAAGAAACCAGCCACAGTTAAAAGGTTTTAAAATATTTAATAATAAATAATAAAAACACAAGACAATACTTTCCTACTACACAGACCTAGTCAAGAGTTCAAAGATCACACAGAAATACTTAAAATAAATCAGTAGTACAGTTCTGACATCACAGAAAAACACTTAGTCTAATCTTTCTAGTTTCTAGGTATTTCTAAAAGGAAACACAAATCTAAGATAACTTACATCTAGAGCAAGACAGTGCTGTGAGGTGGATGGTCAAGACAAAAATGCTTAATCCCTTCTGATTGTCTCTGTTTAAATTGTTATTGCAGTCCTTGTTCCCATTACATAATTTCTTTTACACTTTCCTGGTGTTCACAGGCTAACAGATACTACATAATTGTTATCTTGCACCTGCAGGAAACTACATCAATAAAAGATGTTCCACATGTAAACTCTAATAATTGTTTATTAAGTTAAAACAATAGGCTGGATGCTTCACTCCAGACTCATTGACTCCAAATTCTAACTTCAAAGGAACAGGCATGAAATAATTTCAACTACAAAGGACAGACAAGAAATGCTTGACTTAGCTTTCTTTACAGCAGAGGGCAATGTTGCTCCATTGTTTAAAGTTCAACATTTCACAGCATATTCTTTCATTTAAGAAAACAAGCTTGTAGTTCAACATTCATATTTACAAATGGTAAAATTATCTATAAAATTCTATCTGGCTAGGCTGGGAGCCTTCACAGTAGGTACTATTAAGACTTTGGTTTGTCTTAGTATGACTTTAAACTGTATGCAACTAGGCATAACTCTCAACCTGGAAACATCAAAAATCTGGACAAAAGCCTATGAAAAATAGTTACAAGTCTGTACACCGATTAACATACAATTTGCATGCATAATTATGTGACCCCCGCCCACTCCACTGGAATTGTGGGATACCAACTTTCAAACACAAACTGAAGAACAGGCAACCAAAATCTGGCCCCAGAGCCCAGACCCTGTAGTAAATGGTAACTATTTTTTTTAATGTGTAGCAACGTGCTGACTGGGAAGGGAGAAGATGACAAACCTTAGGATTTTGTTTTTTGGTGACTTGCAGTATGTGTGTTTTGTGGTAAAAGTAGGGCATTTAATGGTAGGCAATACTCTAATCTTAACAAAAGAATATTGTAGTTTCCTAGGACCTCCAAAAGTCATTGTACGTGGTCTACTGATCCGTGGCGTAGCTAGAGTTTGTGTCACCTCAGGCTGTCTGAGTTTGCTGCCCCCCCACAAAATCATGGTCAAATGGAGCCCCCCATGCAAAGCCCTTCCACCTGCAGCCATTCCAGTGTTCCATTACTAGGCTACTTTGCCCCATTTACCATAAACACTGTAATGTGCATACTGCTTTACTTCTACAATGATTATTTGTATTTCATTTAAAACTTTTATTTTACATTTTATAGCACAAACACTGATATATATCTGCTAAACAAAGCAATACAGCCTCACAGTGAAAAGAGACTTAGCATTAAAGTTTCTCTGCCCTTGAAACTCACATTCATTGAAACAGCATTGAAACCCACATTCAAAGAAAATGCATCTGGCCAGTGGCAGAGAAATATTACCTTTTGGCTGTTTTCAAATTATAGGCCCCTTGCCCACCAAACATACATGTTTTCTTTGATACACCTTCCTGATTGTATTAAATTATATTCCTTTTATAATACAGCACACTTGTTAGATTGCATTTTAAATTTGTTTTTAAGATTTTTTCCAGTAAACAATGAAACAAAATGTATGAACCAATAATGACAAAACTGCTCAATTAAGAACATTTCCACCATGAGTCTACTTAAACTTCTACAATCAGTAAATCCTTCTATGTGGCACACCTCATCGCTAAGGGCTTTTCATCCAGAAAAAAGGAGGTCATTGTCCCACTGTACTCATCCCTCATTAGACCTATTAGAGAATACAATGCCCCATTTGCTATGTACCTCTCAAGACAACTGCAACAACTGAAAAGGCCACAGAAATACCTCAGTAAAAGAATCTCAGGCCTAAAGCAGATGCCCTATGATGACCGCCTTACAAATCTCCAGCTATACTCTGTCGCGTATTGTCTACTCGGAGGTGATCTCTGCTTAACATACAAGGCCATGTCAAACCCAGAGCTGTTGGATATGCTACACTTAAAGAAATCCCAATCCCCTCAGAGCCACACGCTACGAGGGACAGGTTCCTGACCCAGAGGCTCCCCAGACTCTGGACTAGACTGCCCATACATGTCAAGTAGAGCGCCTCTTTGGCCCTCTTCAAAAGGAACCGTGATGATTGGATGGGAGAAAGGAAATTAACCCTGGGGATCACGTCAGTCGCCCTGCTAGACAGGGGTCCAGGAAGTAAACAGTGTGGGAAAAAATTGCTAGGGAATTGTTATGGCTAGGCTTGTATAGGCTCTAGGGCCGATAGCCTTGTACCAACCTATGAACCTATAAATAATCCACCAGTATCAGTAAATATGCACAATCTTTGCAGAAGTAAAAGTCATCTAAATAATTCTACATTATAGATATCTGTAACTAATGGAGATGCTGCTAGCAAACAACTTTATATTTCATTGTTTCATCTACAAATAAAGTGCCTGTGGCCCTTGAGGGATAAATTGCCCGTTACATTAAAAATAAGCTACTAATATTGCAATAAGGAATGGATGGCAAACTGATAACAGGTTCATAGTTACTAGGTATCTCCGCCAAAGAGGACATTATCAAGACTGCAGCATTCACCCCCTTTAAAAGTACCACACAGTAGAGTATCAGCAATCCATCTACATACTGTGGGAGTAGATCCCACAGCCTTCTGCATCAAAAGCAAGCATTCTACCTGTTGTGCTATTAACACAAATAGACATCATTTAAGCAACACTAAACTTCTTTCCCCTGAGGAACTGTGCAACACAACTTAAGAAATCTGGAAAAAAGCTAAACTTTATTAGGGGGCGACAAAGGCCCAAACCAGGGACACATTTTAAGCATTGCTTGTACAATCTTAGAAAAGTTGCTACTTGCTACAATAAAATGTTTTGTGTTACAATAATTTCCTGAAAGATAGCCATTTAAGTTTCAGTTTTCCTTTCATTATTTAGTGAATTCAGTTCTTACTCATTTGCTAGAAAACCACTAATTTTAAGAAGAACAGGCCAAAGAGCTGATTTAGGTAGGGAATTTAGGCTCTTGCTCCTTGTACCTAAGGTACAGGGTTTGAGCCTGACTAACTTTAACCACCAGGTATTTTTACCTGGGGCATTTTACACAGACACACACACACACACACACACACACACACACACACACACATGCAACCACCTGACACAGCCCATTCAGCTCAGCAGCAAAACTGAAACGGCTCACAGAGATAAAAGTTAAGCTAACAACAGTTAATGCCACACTTGCCCAGCAAATAATAAAAACAGTGTTTAAAATAAACTGAACGGACCATTAAGCTCAGCAGCAGATAACATAATGAAATGACTGGCCCACTCAGCAGACTTTCTTACAGATTGATAGATCAGCAGCAGAGCTAAAAGTTAAGCTAACAACAGTTAATGCCACACTTGCCCAGGAGATAATAAAAAATGTAATTTAAAATAAACTGAACGGACCATTCAGCTCAGCAGCAGATAACATAATGAAATGGCCTGCCCACTCAGCAGATTTTCTTACAGACTGATAGCTCAGCAGCAGGTAACATAACTGGCCCCTTGCAGACTTACAGAATTGAGCATCAGATAACATAACTGAAACAACTCAACAGCAAAACCAAAATGGCCCACAGAGATATTAGTTAAACTAACAACAGTTAATGCCACACTTTCCTAGCAGATAATAAAAAATGTCATTTAAAATAAACTGAATGGACCATTCAGCTCAGCAGCAGATTGGCCCACTCAGCAGACTTCCCAGCAGATAATAAAAAACTGGAACGGAATGGCCCACAGACACAAATTAGCAGCTAACAACAGATAATGCCACAGATTTATAGACTGAAATGGCCCAGCAGCAGATAAAACTTGTACACATAATATAAACTGAAAAGGCCCAACAGTAACAGGTAAACTAACTGAACTAAAACAGTAATGCCCCAGACTTATTGCACACTTAAGCTAAAATGGCCTGAATAATGAATGTTCTTACCTGGACATGATGTGGGCAGAGGCGGACTTTGCAAAACTTATACACACCTCCTGCCATTGCTGTTCATATTCCCTATTCCCTCCAGTCCAACAGGCAGCAGCTGATGTCATCACGCACATCCCTGTAGGCTGGTGATGTGGTGACATCAGCCATAAATTTAAAGTGGTGGTAAACTGTTTAAAAAAAAAAAGCCAGGAAATTCGGAAATTAAGGGGGTCACTTGGGAATTCATGGCATCCCATTATTTTCCCCCCCAAACTGGTAAAAAAATGAGGAATTTGATACGGTTGAGAGGTATGCAACTAGGCCTTTTCTTTCTGCACCTCTGCTGAAAATAGGTACGCTTGGCCCAGTCAGACTTTCCAAAAAAAAAAAAACAAATGTTAATAAATAAATGAATGAATAAACAAATAAATTAAATCTGTCAGTGTGTCATTCAATACTGCAAATCTAGCATATTATAGCATTGACTAAAAAGCTCTGCATTGTAGTAAAATCCTTCCCTGTTATATCTTGATACCTATGTAGAAATGGGTCTACTTCAGATGATCAAAGTTTCAAAACTTCAAACATCATATGGCCGGGGACCAGATGATCAAAGTTTTGAAACTTCAAACATTAAATTAAAAAAAAAAATTAAAACAAAAAAAGTTTTCGTTTACACCCCCACACCCCCTGATACTTAAATATATCAACTCAGAGATCACACTGCAGCGATAAAAATGGTATATTTCCAGTTCCGTGCTGTATGGCGATCTCCATTCAGAACATTCAAAATTTAAAAACTTCAATCATCTGCCCCTCCACTTTATTATGTTCGAAGTTTGGAAACTTCGATCATCTGAAGGGTACCCATAGAAATATATACCTGAAGGTGGATAAATTTGAAAGGTCAGTACATGCAGTGTGGGGCTGTATATGTTTCTTATCATAATTTCTAAGGGCTGAAATTATGGTGGAATGAAGGTTTAAGAAGGAGTTTCAGTCATGTTTGTGTGGGTATAAAAACTTTTACCCCCACCTCCATAAAGGATGCAGAGAGCCCAGACATTCTGCAAAAAATATTTTTAAACATTCACATTTTTGAAATTATGGGCCATTTTAATTATAATTCTCAAAAATGCAATAAGTAAATATATTTTCCTAGGCTACTTCCCTTGATACTCTATGATTCATACTCCTCTGTACATGAATGCTAGAGTATGGCCTCATGGACTAAATTCAAAGCAGGAATAGCCAGTCATTTTAATAAGCTTGCATTTTTTAGGTAAAAGTTCACCAAGTAAGGAAGTAAGGAAGAGTTAATACATTTACAGGTGCTGGTGTTGGGGTGCAGTGGTCAATCCTGTTTCTGTTAACATGGACAAATCTGTTTTGTTGACATGATAACTATTTTATTCCATACTGCACTGTTTCCTCAGTGTGATATTTTACTATAGATCCATTCTAAGTGCAGATAACGATCTCTTAGCCCACCCAATTATTTTTAGACTGGCCTATGTCATAAGCTGCAGAACCCGTAAAGATAACAACTCAGTTTCCCGGTCTGGTCTAAGAAATGACTCATAAATTAATTTTTCTTTTACTCAATGAAAGGTGTTCCAGTTATCCATCATCATCATTGTAAACATAAATTGTTATTTTTCTATAGGTCAAATATATTACAGCATTATATTGTTCTCACACATTACTTTTCCTGTAACACAGACTACAGTTTGACTGTGCTGATTGAGTTTAGTTAAGTTATTTAACACTTTAAACCTGTCACTTACCGCCTGCATTCTTCATAATTAATCATTACTTTTCTTGACTTTATAATACATATTTTATTAGAAGTCCCCAACTCCACCTTAGACCCCATCCATCTTGCCCACAAAATACAATCTTTAAACACCCTACCTTCAAGCAGAAAGAAAATTATTCCTGTTTAAAACTAATGCAAGTTATATGATAATATTACATTTGTTTGTTTATAGGTATTTACTGGGAAAGTTCAACTGGGTATGCCCCATGCACAGAAAAGACTCTAACTCTTTATGATCAGTAGTACCAACACTAGTATGAAGTTACATTCAGTAACACATTTCATAATGGATAGACATGTAATGTAAACATTATCCAAGCATGATTTATAATAGCACATAGTTAGTGAAAAAAGAAGCTTTTACTGTCAATATCAGGCGGCACCAAGCAAAACCAGAGAGCTGCACATAAGATGTGAAGAGGGGGGGTGGAGGTAGCATTCATAGAAGTGTTACCTGCACAAACATCCAGAACTTGGGATAGAGAGAAGATTAGGGAACATAATGATCAGCTGTGGCAGTGGACCAGAGAGAGTGAGTGTTAGAACTGATAGGAGAGCAAGGGGAGAAGAGCTGACTAAGAAAGCAGCTTTGTGCAAGGGACAGGCTCCATAGTAGTCCAGAAGTGGCAGCTGTGCTTAGTGCTGGTTTTGAAAGCTACCTCTTAACAATGTATACCCATGAACTAAGAGGGAAGTGGAAGGAGAAGGTAGAGTGACAGACACAGAACAGGGAGGTGGGTGTTTAGGCAGTAGAAATTTGGAAAAAATAAATGTAGAACTCAACAGAGGAATAAACAGTGATGACTTGGACAAGAGTTAGGTGGTCTTACTCTGCCATGCAAGGAAGATGGGGGAGCTGCAAGCAATGATGCAAGAGGTTAAGGTGACCATTGTTGTTATCACAACAAAATAAGCCAACAAGAAAAGGTGGGGGCACCATAACATTATTGGGGTATCCTCTATTCAGTAAAGAAGGAAGATACGGCGGATGAAGTAGCAATCTGCATAAAGGAGAGCATCAAATGTGAGGTCAGAGAGGAAGAAGAAAATCAGACCAAGAATTAAATGAGGATACAACCAGGATAAGAGACTAGGTTAAATGGTTAAGGCAGATGAAGAGATGGGGGGAGCTGGTGGATTGATACAATATGTTGTCCAGAAGGCAGATGAAGATAGAAGGATGAGAAAATGGAGGAGAGAATAAAGTAGTAGGGTAGGAGGAGGAGAGAACTATTCATAGGAATCTGACTCTACCAGGATCAGACTGCAAAGTTTCAAGCTCCAGGGCAGAAAATGAGTGGGCATTAACTGAGGTCTTGGACCATGGGTGTTCAGTGCCAGGAGCAGACTGCAAGATTTCAATCTCCAGGGCAGAAAATGAGTGGACATTAACTGAGGTCTTGGACCATGGGTGTTCAGCTAACTATTGCAGGACAGTAACAGAAAGGGTAGAGTTCTTGTTATGGTCCGATCCAAAGTAGGGGGTGACATGGACATCCATATTAAGTCAATGTCACCAAGCAGTGATTATGAAACAGTGTAGCTTAATTAAGAGATAATGTTAAAAGTAAAAATACAAAGACAGTGGAGTAGGATTTTGGGAGAATGGATGATACTGCGTTGTGGAGGTGGACAAGGTTGAATTAAGACACAGAGCAAACTGAGCTATTAAAAAAGCTATGGGAACTAGTCAGGGATGGAATACTCAGAGCTATGAAAAAAGCTGTGAGGTAGAGAGAGAAAGATGAAAAGAGAAAGTTGCATAACAATTTGAGGCTAGGAAGTAAGGCAAATGTAGAGCCTTCAAGATGTGGGAAGGAGAGTTTGTTAAGGTGTAAGAGGCAAAGTACAAGAAGGTTAATAAAAGTCAACAATTTGTTAATGTAGTCTATGTTAAATTTGAAAGGATGTTATCAGAAAGGATAAAGAGGACCTTCTTAGGTACATAACAGAAAGAAGGAAAGGAGTGACAGAACTAGACATGCTGAGCAAAGATCGAAGTACGATCATTGAAGACTGGGAAAAGCAAAAATATTGAATGAATACTTTGTTTCAGTCATCACAAAAAAAAAAAAAAGAAAAGCAAATGGAGGGGCCATGCTGTGTGGGAGACAGGACAGGATAGGGACAACAGTAGATAGATACCAGAATAGACATGGAGAAACTTTAGAGAGACATGATTGACTTTAGAGAGGATAAAGCAGAAGACCCAGATAGGTTGTCTGCCAGAGTTCTCAGCAATCTGGCCAGTTTGCTGGCAGACTCCCTGACTGAGATCACAAGAAGTCACTGGCTACCGCTGAAGTGTCAGATGTCAAGGACACTCATGATATCCTTGTATGGGAGTGGGGTGAACAGAAAATATACAGGCTTCTTAGCTTAAACATGGTGGCAAGGAAAGTCACGCCCAGATTCCTAAAAGAAAGGCTGGTAGAATTTTTATAGGACAACAGTCTCCAAGACAACAATGAGTATTTGTTCATGGGCAGAAGAAGCTGTCAGTCAATATCAGTACTGAAAAGTACTTGTAACTCTAAATCATGAACAATCTTTTAAAACAAAAATTCATTTGCCATAAATATATCTATAATGAATAGAAAGCAAATTTAAAACCTGGCATCTTTCCAAATAATTTCCTTATCACATATTCCTCTAGTGAACTTTGTACAAATACTATTAAACTGTATAACAGCATGTCTTTCAATAATAGTTTTGAAAAAAAGTATTAATCCCCAAAGCCTTTATAATTATCCACTTCTGATATTACAAATGAAGATGGAAACACTGGGCTCCTGACTCTTGGTCCCCCCCAAAAAAAAAAAACATAACAGTTCATTTAACTTGACTTTTCTCAAAACCCATGTCCTTAGACCCATTTGCTATTTTTTTAACACCTTTATTGAATTCTTACTTAAGATGTAGACAAACATACATTTATAGAAAAGAAAAAAAAAATTAACGTTCACAGTTACTATTTTATATCACATACATTTTTATGCAATTATCATCAATCCAACATTACATAAATTGAACAAATCCTGCCTTCCGTTAAACCTCACTCTTACTCCAAAACATTATTCTGCATATATTCCCTCAGTTTCCATTTTTTATGTAATTTGCTCCTACTTTTTTCTACAGCTCCCACTTCCAGTTTATTTATCTCTGTTACAATATTCACTGCTTCAAATACAGCTGTTTTAGACTTTGATATCCATTATCTAGTAATTGCTTTTTGGTAGCCACAAGAATCAAACTTAGCAAGGACTTCCCATGTCTAGACAATTCAGATCCCATTTCCCAGCTCAAAAAAATGTTTCCTTAGTTACACCCATTTGCTCACACAATATTTCTTATACAGAATTTTTAGTCAGCCAACTCATTACACTCCCAAAACATATGTTCCCAGTTGCCTGTTCCTTCCCCATCACACCTCCAACATTTGTCATCTATCTGAGGAAAAATTCTTTGGAGTCTGCTTGGTGTTTAAAAAGACCTATGCAAATACTTACAAGCAAAAATCTTAAATCTAGATGTTGTTGCATATTTGGGAGCCATACATGTGTCCTCCCATTGGCTTTATCTTTTTAGTAAACTAGTTCAGTAAAATTAGTCTCTGCTGAAACACCTTAATTCATTTCTTTCAATAAGTTTGTGTCTGAACGGCAATTAGGTTTTTACAAATTCTGAAGGAGCCTTTAAGCTGAAAATTACTTGTTTTACAAACAAAATTACCAACTAAATTTCCAGCCTCATTAGAAACTTCATTTATAAATGAATTGTTATTGTTCACTGTTTGAATAGCCAAGTAATTAACAACCTCAGTCCATTGTTTAACATATTCTGAAATAGACCTAATGCTCATTCCATTACCACACTTGACATACCATTTGATCATTCATGGTTTTGCAATGCAGTACGATATTAGACTGAACTAGGAACAGTTACTGCATATAGAGTGGAGTGAAGATTCTTTCCTAATAAATACACCACGTTCTTTACAGTCAAACAGAAATTCATTATTCAGTAAGTCCTCTAACACATAGGAGTTGAGACTTCATGTTTGTAACACACTTAAAAATTATCATACCATGTATGTAAGTAACAAAATCCAATTGTTGATAGGTTTAAGCACTGATATAAATATATGCAAACAATCTAACACAATAAGAAGTCAACATTATGTATTTAAACAATAAAACAGTAAAACATTTGCTCATACTTCTGTCCCTTAAGATAGTAACCATATGAAACTAAATGGTATTGGTTTCCTAGCAAGACCATGTGACTTTAAGTCTATCTTAGAATCCAAAAGTAGTTATAGAAAAAGGGGAATGTTATGCTTGGTCGTATTCAGAATGAAGAAACACTAATTTGTTTTGTTTTTTGTCCCTGTAGTAAAACTTAGCATTTCATTTAAAAACTTTAAGACTGTGCTTGGAATTTATAAAGGTTGTCACAAAGTGTATTCAAGAACATCCTTATCACATTGCTTGTGCTGTCTATTCATGCAGAAAGGCTACAAGGCTACACTCAGTGTACACGTAGTACAGACTTAGTGGTAACCTTTATGAATTGCCTTAATTCCTTGATCTTGGCCCACACAGTAGGTAAGAATGCAAGGAGTGAAAAACAATCATTTATCTTACTATATTATTAAAAATAAACAGGCAATGGTTTTTGCAGGCATTGTATTTTTTCAATGAATTTAGAAAGGTTATGTTGTATGTTTTAGAGATTGCGAAATTAATGCAAGAGGGGTGATTTTTAGCTCTCTTCTTGAGAAATGTGAGTTAAAGAACTAAATGAAACTAAATGTTTTCATAGGCTTAAATGATTCACTGTACATTGAAAGTATTTTGAGGCCAGTATCATGGCATAGTGAGATAAAGGCCTCACCAAGACCCAGGCAACCTGGCTTCAATTAGCAGTTCAGGCATCTGAGGCACTGGCGAGGGAGGATTGGTGTGCCTCTCTTTGGGGGGGGGGGGCAGAGGGGAGAAACGTGTCCAGGAGCACAAAATCTGGTCCAGTTTCCCTGGTGGAGATCGAGTAAAGCTACTGCAGAGTTCTTCTGAAGATGGGCAAGCTGGCATTAACCCTTTCCAGAAGTGAGAAGTGGTCTAGCACATCACTCATTTTGTGTCCCATCCATGGGTAAAACTGTAGGAAAATCACTTGGCAGCAATAGGATGCTGTAGTGAGCCACCTCAGTCTTCTCACTGTCCACAACCAATATTAGGGGAAGTCCTGGAGTGTAAGCAGGGTTCGGTAGAAACACTGAATGAGGAAAGACAGTAGGGTCAGCAGATGATTAGCTGTATGGTGCAGAGTAAGCAAAAAAAAAGATAGTTTGAAGTGTGGATTGCAGGTTAGGAAGTGATTTGTTTAAATGCATTTTATAGCTGTATTTTAAATAAGATTTTTAAATGCATGTACTTGGGTGTGTTTCATTTTGTTAAATTGCTGTACATTTCAAGGTTATATCAGTATGTTAATAAGGTACTATGTGTATAGGGATTGGTAGTTAAGAATCAGATTATTAATGAGCTGTCTTGTAAATATTGCCACCTTTTCCAGTTTTATCTTTAGAAGAAGTTTCATATGATTGTTTTAAAAAAGAAATGTGCTTGTACTCTTATTATTCACCAGTGTTTTTTCATTTCCAGGAATTAATAATATTACTTTGGCTTTTGTAGTATTTTATGATAGCACCAGATATGGAAATCAGACTATGAATCTTATTAAAACTATTTTGAAGTTGCACAACTATCAAGGATATTAGAGCCATATTGCATAACATGAATAGTATTATAAAGAGCAAAAATATTATGCAAGACTAGGGTTTTTCTTAACAGAGCTGAGTAAGACCAATTAGAGAGAACATTTCAGAACCAGCTAAGAGACTGCTAAAAGATGTAATGCTGTACAAGGTGAGACATCAGTATACCATGCTTTATAGGTCTGAAGCTTTTATACATGACTAGAAATATTAATCTCACAATGTTCACAGAATTATACTTATGTCTAATGAATTCAACTAATAAAAGTCAGTAGCGGTGTTACGTTGCTACTCCCTGGCAATCCCCATGCTGATTTTCAGGGAGTAGAGTGGTTCATTTTTGATGGTGTAATATCTATTTGTGAACACACATTAATACTTTCACAGGTGAGAGTAAGGTAAATGGGTTAAAATTAGTAGTGTAAGTGGAAGTCACTAATTTTATGCAGTGGACAGTTACTGAAAATGTAGGTGTTTTGGGAACATAAGAGCAATGTAATGATTGATTATTGGTGATGGCACTAGGATTTGCACTTAACGTGGATGATATTTGTAGAAAGATGGGGGAAAGACCATTGGCAGTCACTGATGATAGTTTTAGTTTTTCAAGCCACTTTTTTGTTCAGATTGACCATGTTGTCACAAGATTTACTGAAGAAGTCGATAAAAGATGGTTCTGTTAGAGCAGATAACTGGCTATTAGTGTGATATGAAAATGATGGTAACAGATGAGCCATGCCTGCCAGAGTAATTTTAATAAGAATCTAGTGACTGTCTGAAGGGGGAAATAGTGAATAAATCTGTCTGTAGACAGGTAAGATAAAGGGTTTCAGAACCATCAATAATATTATTAGCTAAGGATAAATTAAAAAAATGTTAAAGTGGTAGTATAATCATTGCGAATTAGAGTGAAATAATCCAGTTTTGTCACATTAAAAGTCAGATAGGAAGTTATACTGTTTCTTAACAGATTGATGTGAGATGTGGTAGTTGTGAGACTGAGTTGTTTTTAGCAGTAGCCTGCCCGAAGACCTAAGGGACATGGTATTGACATGTGGTTGGACCACAGTGGAAAGTGCAGGGCAGTATCTGGGATTGTGAATGATTTTGTGGGTAAAGGTAAGTTGGTTTAATGTTAACAGGTTGGGAAGTTCAAGCCAGTTCAGTTGTTGTAGAACAGAACAATGATGAGTTTGATTGGGATGGTTGCTGTCAAACTTTGCTATTTTATTATAGCAGAATTCAAGGTTATTAAGGTCGGCCTTGTGCAAGTTTGTGAAAATGTGTGAGCAGTATAGAAGGGTAGATAGAAGTTGAGATCTAGCTGTGGCTAGTCTGGCTTGGTGTGTTAGGAAAGGTTTGGCCCTGTAGAGAGAGCTGCGCTTGGCATGGACTTCTTTGATTGTTAGAGAAATATGTATATCAAATTTCAGCCTGTCATATATTATTACACCTAGAAGTTTGGTGTGATCTGTAGGCTCAGTTTTGGTTCCATTGAGGGATTGAATAAAGAGAGGTTGAGAGTAGGGCTTGGAAATTTTGTTTGTGAAAATCATTAACTTAGTCTTATTTGGGTTTAGAATGAGTTGGTGGTTAGATAGCTAAGTTTCAATTTCCTGAAATGATTTTTGAGTCTGATCTTGAAATTCTTGTTAGGAAGGGGCAGAGCATATAAGAGATTTATCATCTACATATAGTATGATTGTAGCAAGTTGGGTTGGTGAATTTAGGCTGTTGGTAAATATGATAAAGAGGAGGGGTCCAAGTATGGACCCTTGGGGTACTCCAGTGGATATTGGCAATATAGGAGAGAGATTGCTCTCCCATGTGGTAGCCTGTTTACAGTTTGATAAGTAGCTGTGAAACCATGTAAGTGATGATGAACTGAGATTGTAAGTGGCAGGTTTGTTAAGTAGGAGTTGGTGGGAAACAGTGTCAAATGCTTTTGACATGTCCAGTAAAATTGCTGAGACTAGTAGACCATTATTCTTAAGGTGGTGAATAGTGTCAGTAAAGGATATTAGGGCTGTGTTAGTACTATGTTTGGGTCTAAAGCCGTGCTGGGTGTGGGATAGTAGGTTGTTAGTGGTAAGGTAATTTAGGAGTTGGTGAATACATTTCTCTAGGAGTTTATCGATGGGTGGGGGGATGGCAATGGGGCAGTAGTTATATCTATAGAGGGGCCACCCTTGTGGAGGGGAATGATGTGAGAGTTTTTCCAGAGGTGAGGTACATATTGTTTATAGATAGAACGAATGATTAGGATAGAGATAGGATAGGTGATAGATGGAGCAGATATTTTAAAGAATTCATTGGGAAATTGGTCGGCAGCAAGGCAGCAGGGTTTTAGTTTGCTCGGTTGTTTTTTGTGGAAGAATTTTGAGCAGGTTTAAAGGAGAAAGATTTAGTGGTCCTAGTGGAAGGGGAGGGGACTGTGAGTGGTAGATTTTGGGTGTTATCCAGGAGGGAGGTGTTAGAGTTAATAACATGAGAGTTGAATTGAGATGCTAAGAATTCAGAAGTGTTGGATGAAGAAGGGGTGGGGGTGGAGGTTTTACCAGGATTAAGGAAATAGTTTAAGGTTTGCCAGAACTTTTGTGGGTAGTTGACAGGTTTTGAAGTAGTATAGTTATCATTATTTATTCTTTACTTTGGTTGGTTTCTTAATTGCTAATAAGAGGTGAGATTGTTTTTGTTTTTGGTAGATTGGTATAGGGCCCTGGCTCTTTCCCTTTGTTTGATAAGAAGTTTAGTCTCATTAGAAAGTCATGGTAACTGTTTGGATTTGGTGTGTATTTTTCTGGTGGGGGCAAGAAATTTCTTGTTAAAGAATTCTACTGTAGGGTATAGTTTTAGGCTTTTTAATGGTGACCAATCACAATGCTGTAGTAATAGACTGAATGTATCAGGGGAGAATTTTTTCTTACACTGTGTGTATTTGACAGGACTGTAAGACTGGGTTTTAATTCTTTTTCTTAGTAGAAAAGTAGGGGTATGGTCACTAAGGCTGATTGGAAGGCAGCAGGCTCGGTAACACAGGTTTGCTTTGTTGGTTAATATCCAATCAAGTAATGACTCATTTGTTGAGTGTTTGTCAGTGCAAGTGGGATAGTTAATAATTTGGGTATAGTTGTAAAGACTGATAAAGCTGCTAGGGCAGTTAGAGGAGCAGGAGAGCCAGTCAAGATTAAAGTCACCTAAGATGATAGTTTCATGACTGATAGTGGAAGCAGACCAAGAAAGGAGAAGTCCAATGTTGGAAAGATTGTTTCCAGGGGACAGATAAATGGCTATGTTAATCATGGCTTTATGAAGATTAATTTGTAGCCATGTGATGAGCATTTCTACATTGGGGATGTCTGGTGAAATAGAGTTTAGTTTTTTCCACTTTTAGAGAGTCTTTGAACATAATAGCTATGCCACCACCTCTTTTGATTAATCTATCTTGTCTTATTATATTATAACTGTTGAGCATAATTTCAAGGTCTTTGATGTGGGTTTTAACCAGGTTTATGTTAAAACAGCTATGTTAGGAGAGTAAGTGGTCAAGATAGCATGAAATTCCATAATTTTATTTACACGACTTCTGAGATTGAAGTTGTTTATTAGTAAATCAGAGTTGGAAGTAATTTATAGGGAGGTATGTATATTTGATCTAGAGACATTTTGGTTTGTATTATTAAGATCAGAGTTGGAGAGGTGTTGTTGAGTTTTAGGTAAGTTATAGTTTGGGCCAGGGTTGGGATGGATATCAGCTTGTAATTTAATAGGTGTTAGAGAGTGCAGCAGTAGGTTTGTTAGTATGGCTATTACATGATGGTACCTGAAAGTGGGCAGCAGAGGGTATGAAGATTTTATATGTTTGAGATGGTGCAGAAGAGAGTTGGAATAGTTGTATAGTTGTGGGATGATGTGACTATAAGGTTTATTTGGAGCATGAGAAGTGTGTGTTTGTGTAGTGGAGTGATAGTATTTGATGTAATTGTAGTGGTCAGTGGCATTATATGTTAGGTAGAGAAGGCATGATAGAATGGAGTAGTAGAAAATAGAATAGCAATGCAGCATAGTTGGAGGAGATTGCAGAGAAATAAAGGAAATGGAATTGTGTGGGTTAGGGAAGACGAGCTGCCGGAGAATATTGAGTCTTAAGATGAGTGGTGGATTGGATAAGCAGTAAAGGTAGGGCTTGCAAGGTGGGTGGGGTAAGGAAAGGTGGGGGATGCGAATCGATTGGTGAAGGAAGGAAGGGGTGTGGTGTCTTTAGGTATAAATGTAATAAAGAGGGGGTGGGTGGGAATGGGGGTAGGGTAGGGGGGCAGAATGAGGGCGAGCATAGTGAGGGTGAATGGAGCGGGTTGGCCCAGATAGTGACTGTGCAGAAAACAATCAGAAAAGGTATGAAAAAAATAGAATCCTTATGTTTTGTTTGTAAGTCTAATAGACTTAACTAAGTAGAACTAAAACTAAGGTGTAAACATAATACAGTAGTTTACAACAAATATTATAGCAATTATAGCACTGAGTAGTTTAAACTGGTATTACCCATAAAATAAATAGAAGATTATAAATTATAGCTAGAGGGGAGGGAGGGAATCAAGTTCCTTGCTGCCAAGCCACACAGGATAACCAAAACATGCAGTAGTGAGTACACTTGTCACAATAGTGGAGTTTCATGGAAAACTTTTACTGACACATACTAAATATTTGTCTGTGTATTGAAATGGATGGCTGGTCTTGCAGTCTTGGCTGAGGTGCTAGCAGTTACTAGGTCAGTACAGAGCAGTGTTTTTAGCAAATCAATGGTAAAAAATTGTTGGGAGGAAAGGTAAAAGCAGGACAAACAGGCTGTACTAAAAGGAAAAGAAAAAAAAAACAAAATAAGTTAGATTAAGTGCAACAGCTGGGGTGGGTGCTGAAAGTAGCAAGGTTACAAGCAGAGGTAGACTCTTGCAGTTCCTAACACTTTGTCAGCATTTAAAACACAAAAGCATGTTTTAGAAAAAAAGCACTTCAGCGACTAAGCATTTTAAGCACCTAAGCCCATCAGTTAGGCGACATACAATTTACAGTTGCAACCTAGAGGACTACCCAGATTGCTATAGCATACAAATGATTGTTATAAAGTCACTAGTTGCTGCTGGTGTTGCAGTGTATTCATTATAGGCAGAGAACAACGTATATTGTCTAACAACGGATATTTACAGAAATACAGTGTTAACGAATTCCTTATAGTACATCAGTCTGCACAGACAGAGATAAGACTTTCAGGAGCAGGAACTGTTTTCTCTCAAAGACTTATAATTCTTTTAGAGCATACATTTTCTGGCCATTTGGAGCACTTTAACAACTGATAGCTTGACTACAATGGATGTTGACCACTCAGTGTTTTAATGTATTTGGAACAGGAGACACAAAACCTAAAAGATCATTGTAATGTCTGCTTCCAATTCTATACGGAATCATACACTCCATCTCCAGTCTGCTCATTAAAATGCTCTAAAATATATTAATTTTGTTAACTTATTTTATGGTCAAAGCAAGTGAATTCTATAATCTAACAATTCTGATGTTAAAATAACGTATTTTCATGTTTGCATTACATTGCTGAAGCTCAACCAAGCAGTTATTGTAATGAGGGGAATATGGGTCACTTAAAAAGTTAATATCTTTGGTGGGGGCTAATGAGTAATTTTTCAAACATTTGAAGATTATAATCATGCCTCCACTAAGCCAGCTACACATAATTGTCTACAGTTTAATTTTATGTAGTCTGTTAGCATATTCAGTATAATAACAGTCATCAGTTCTTGTAGTTTAAAATTTCTGGACCCTATCCATCTTTTTTTGTTTGCTGAGGTCCATAAAGACAAAATGAAATTTAACTTGACCACTTGATTGTGCAGCATCTAAACCTGATGCAATGTGCTGGAACTCCCATTTCTCTTATAAAATATTGAATTCGGTGATGGCCATATTAAAGATAACTGTTTGAGGCAACATTATCAGGAATACCATGCAATGCAAATATATATTTCAGTGTGTTAATACTACCTTCACTTGAACTATGAGTTTAACAGTTTCTGGAAATTGAGCGAAAAAAAGTTCTATCATCCCTGGTCCGTGGTCTTCTTGGAAGTCATTATAATACCACTGACTGTCTCCGATTATTATTTGATATGAGTTACTCACAGCATATTATACTATTATTTATTCAGTTTTCCATGGCATGACTGACCGGTATAATACATTACAGCATTTTTACTTTGCAATTAACTGCTTCCAAATGAGAATCATAAATTCAGTCAGAATTTCTTGGCTCAACTAATTTTCAAGCAATTAGCTTATCTGTTTTGTCATATGACTCAAGACAGTGTATCTGCTCCTTAATATAAAATGTACAGCTGGAATTCCTTAGTAATGTCAGTTTTTGGTTACCTCTTCATAAAATTCTGTTTTAATATTTTCCTCTCTGGAAATTCCTCACTATGTTTTTAAAAGTCACTGGGATTCTTTTTCTCTGACATAGTTAGTTGATGAATAATCCAACTGACTTTTATTTCTTCTTCTAAGATATCCTTATTATGCTCAAAAAATATGAATGAGTCAGCATACCTGGTATACATTGTTTTATCTTTTGCATTGTAATAAACACTCATATAATTTATTTTGTTCTGCAAAACTAACAACATTTTTGTAACATCTTCCTGAAAAATATCTTCAATGGCTTATGATGACCTTTTCGAACATAAACAGGAACAAAGGATCTGTCAGTTGTGTCAGGCCAGTGACTCACAAGGGAAGGTAATGTATGAGGGGACTGATTAAGCGCATACTTCTGATTCATATTTTGCTGGTATCTGTAAACAGATTGACTATAACAAGCGGAAACTGTCTATGAAAATTACTGACACAATCTCTTTGCCGGAACTTGTGGTAGATTCAGTAATTATTGCAGCACAGGTTATAATATACCTTTAAAAAATTTAATACTAATCAGCAGTCTGTTAGGCAAAGTATGCATGAGTGTATTAATGGACTGTAGCCAAGGTGAATGATCACTGTGCGAGCACCAAACACATGAAATATAGTAAAAAATGAAATAAGTACTAGCATTAATGGACTAAGGAAATGTGAATAGTCTTGTGAAAGCACACTATACTTGCAAACATAAAACAACTAGAATACATCTAGAATACACAGACAACCCCCTCTTCCTACCACCAAACACTTAATACATGTGAGAGATGCAATTATACAACCAAACTGGAGGCTAAGCTCTCTCAACCCAAGACTGGATCAGACAGTCAAGAGGAGACGGGAAATACTTGCATCACACCACGAGTCTCACATAAACCCATTAAAGCAGCACTGGAAAAAAACACACATAAATACATGAAAACATACTCGGAGGCTCTAAATAAAAATCTGCAAAACCAACAGAGACCTCCAAAGCAAACATCCAAGCAACCTCCACCCCCCAACACAAACCATGAAACACATACTTCACAAAACCAGTGTGCCATGCAATCACAGCCCTTAAGGCAAAATAACATACCCAACATACTAGTAATAGGTGACTCTATAGTT
Organism: Protopterus annectens; assembly: GCF_019279795.1. Lineage (NCBI taxonomy): Eukaryota > Metazoa > Chordata > Ceratodontiformes > Protopteridae > Protopterus > Protopterus annectens. The sequence continues at coordinate 955,574,909 of NC_056746.1, forward strand.
AGGCACACTGACATTCCACTCACTAGGCTGAATAAGGAAAAGGTTACTGTTAGCTGCCTGTTGGCCGCCAGGATCCGCCACATAACACAAGCACTCAGGTCACTACAGAACAAGTACAAATATGTTATTTTGCCTTAAGGGCTGTGATTGCATGGCACACTGGTTTTGTGAAGTATGTGTTTCATGGTTTGTGTTGGGGGGTGGAGGTTGCTTGGATGTTTGCTTTGGAGGTCTCTGTGATCTTTGCCATCTTTGTGATCTCATTGTCACAAACATGGGGACAAAATGCTCCACACCGGAAGTATATCCCTCATTGGTGAGATCTGATCATAAACTAATCTCACTGGAAATCCACATCCCGCCCACACCCCAAACAAAAAAGACCACAGTGAAGAACTTCTCTAAAGCAAACTTCACACTACTCAAGACTGGTGTGGTATCCTTCAAGGCCCCTGAGCCAGTGGAAACCACAACCCAAGCTGCGGAAGCCCTTACAAATGCCTTCTATGAACACCTCCAGGACTGCATGGATCAGGCAATCCCAAATAAAACCAAGACTCTTTCCACAAAGGGCAAATGTCCAGTCTGGTGGACCCCAGCCATTAACAAACTTTACAATAAGAGGAGAAAGCTATTACATGATAGAACAAAATCCATAAAAGGGAAGTCACCCGTGATCATTATTAGTAAAAAATAGGAGCAGTCATAAAATCAACTAAGGCCAATTTTGAGAGAAAAATTGCCATGGATTCAAAGGACAATCATAAGGCCTTTTTCAGCTATGTTAGGAACCTGGGTGGAAACTCCCAGATATGCTCAGAATTAGTCCAAAATGATACAAAAATCACTGAACCCACAGACATTGCCAACATACTGGCAGACAGGTTCAGTGCAAACTTCACCCCCCTCTCCCCCCCTGAAGGAGAGATAACTATCCCAGCAGAGTGTAGCCTCCCAAACATCTCAAATGCGTAGGTGAAAGCTGCTCTCTCTAAAGCTAAAAACACAGCATCAATGGGACCGGATGGTGTCCCCGGCTGTGTGCTACACGAGCTAAATGAGGAATTAAATCCGCACATAAGGCAGCTGTTTAATCTCAGCCTTACCACAGGATACGTGCCCAAGGAGTGGCGTACGGCAACTGTGGTCCCACTCCACAAAGGCGGTGCCTCTACGGACCCTGGTAATTACCGCCCCATAAGCTTAACAAGTCTAGTCTGCAAAGCTATGGAGAGGATCATAATGGAGCTCATAAACAAAGATATAGGGGACTTGCAGACATTGGACCCGACCCAGTTTGGCTTCGTCAAGGGCAGATCATGCCTTTTGAACTTGGTTGACTTCTTCGAAACAGTCACCAAGGCCATTGATGAGGAAAGGCAGTCCATACAGCCTACCTTGACCTTGCAAAGGCCTTCAACACAATACCCCACTCGGGTATTGTAGAAAAACTTACCAGCTTAAATGTAAACCCATATGTCACAAGATGGGTTGCAAACTGGCTTAAGGACAGAACCCACAGGGTTAGAGTTGCTGGCGCTATGTCAGACTCCAAGCCAGTCACAAGTGGTGTCCCACAGGGCTCGGTCCTTGGCCCCCTATTGTTTGGCATCTACTTCTCAGAAGTACAGGCCAATATGGGAGGACTTTGTCTGACAAAGTTTGCAGACGACTGCAAACTGGGCGCCATAGTGGAAAGTGCATCGGACACGGATATCCTTCAGAAGGGACTCACAGAAACAGATAGCTGGTGCCAGAGCCATGGCCTGAAGTTAAACGCCAAAAAATGTATAGTCATACCCTTCGGGAAAAACAAGGTAACCCCAAGCTACCATATAGGTGGCAATCCACTAAGCACAGAAGAGGTTATCAGGGACCTGGGGACCCAGGTTGACGGTGGCCTTTCTTTTGACACTCACGTTGCTAAAGTTGTTAGAAAGACCTTCTACATTGCCCACCTGATCATGAAGGGATTCACATCCAGATCTAGTGAGGTCATTGTTCCCCTGTACTCTTCACTTATCAGACCAATGATCGAGTACAATACCCCATTCGGGATGTATCTCACCCGACATCTGCAGCAATTGGAGAGACCCCAAAAGTTCCTCACCAAAAGGATAAAGGGACTCCAAAATCTGTCATATGCTGCCAGATTGAAGAAACTCCAGCTCTATTCAGTTGCATACCATCTGCTCAGAGGTGACATGTGCCTGACATACAAGGCCATGTCCAACCCGGAATTAATGGACATGCTCCACCTCAAAAAATCCAAATCCACCAAAACCACTAGAGCAAGCGACTTAAACCTTAGCACGGATATAAATAGGACGTGCTGGAGGGATAGATTTATCACTCAGAGACTCCCTATGCTGTGGAATAAAATCCCGATCCATGTGAGGCAGAGCACCTCGCTGGGCAAGAGAAATTTTCACCTGTGGATGGGAGATTGTAGGTTTATCCCGGGAATCATCTCTGTGTCACTGCTGGACAGAGGCACAACAAACTAATGGGCACAGTATTTTTTCAGATAAGGGGTGGCATAAGCCACAAAAATTTGGGCTAGGCTTATAAATGCCTTAGGGCAGATAGCCTAGTATAAACCTATGAAACCTATGAACCTATGAACCTATGACTCTGTCATTGTACATATTGGTGTGAATGACCTGAGCCGTACCTCTCTGGACTACATGAAAAGAGATGTGGAAGAGCTCTCTGATCACATAGCCCAGATCGGTATGACCCTGACCCTGAGTAGCATCCTGCCCTCATCAAGAATGATACCACGGTATAAAGAAAAAATTCTCAATTTCAACAATTGGCTAAGTTTCTGGTGTCATTCAAAGGGGATCCAGTGTCTGTCTGCCTGGGATGACATGCTCGACAAGCCAGGCTGCTTCGCTAGACACGGCTTGCACTTGTCACCCTTAGGCTTTCGAATACTGGCCAAGGCTCTTGCCACCCCCATGGTGCCTTTTTTAGGCAAGGCTCAAAAGACAAACCCACTGCCGTAAATAGCACAAGTAACAAAAAACTGAGGGTAATGCTACTCAATGCCAGAAGTCTGAACCTCAAAATGCACACACTGGAGGCACTCCTCAGTATGGAGAAAATCGATATATGTGCAGTACCAGAAACCTGGTTTAAGGCTCCAGAGAGCACCCCAGCACTACCAGGCTACAACTCATACCATACATTTCGGCCACAGAACCCAAACCAAAATACAAAAGGTGGGGGCGTATCCATATTCATCAAGGATACCCACACCTCCAGGTTAGTGGCACAGCACAGTGCTTCAGAGATCATCCACGTGCAACTAACAATCGGCAAAACTGCAATTCAAATTGTAGCTTGCTACTGATCACCCACCATGTCCGAGGACCCCCATTCCATGTTTCTGGAAACACTGGGAAACAGAAAGGTCCTACTAAACACCCTAATATTGGGTGATTTCAATTACCCAAACATTAACTGGGAGGACTACTCAAGTACTAACTCCCTTGCCCAACATTTCCTAGAATTTATAAACTCAAACACCCTGGTTCAACTAGTCAACACTCCCACCAGAGTTGGCAACATATTGGACCTGGTCATCACCAACATGGGCGACCGGTGTTCCACACCAGAGGTCAACCCCTCGCTGGTTAGATCTGACCATAAGCAAATCACATTGGATATCCACATTCTGCCCCATCCCCGGACAAGAAAACCACCTTGAAAAACTTTTCAAAAGCAAACTTCACATTACTTAAGACCGAGGTGGAAAGTTTCAAAGCCCCCATGTTGAAGGATAACGCTGTCCAAGCTGCAAAATCCTTTACTAATGCATTCTATGGGGACCTACAAGAATGCACGGATCATGCCATCCCAAGCAAAATCAAGACTTACCCCTCCAAGAAAAGGAAACCAGTCTGGTGGACTCCTGCCATAAACAAGCTATACAATAGAAGGAGGAAACTAGTACAGAAAAGAGTAAAATCCCAAGAAGGGAAGACATCCCTGATCAGTATCAGCAAGAAACTACGATCCCTCATAAAATCATCCAAGGCGAGCTTTGAAAGAAAAATTGCCAAGAACTCCAAAGATAACCACAAGGCATTCTATAGCTATGTCAAGAATCTAGCTGGCAATGCACAGATCTGCTTGGAGTTAGTGCAGAATGGCACAAAATACACTGAACCGACTTATATCGCCAACATCCTGGCAGACAGGTTCAGTGCAAACTTCACCCCCCTTGCTCCCCCAAGAGTGCCCATAACCATACCAGAAGAATGTAGAAACCCTGAAATCACAGACACTCAGGTTAAAACAGCCCTTTCCCAAGCCAAAAACACAGCCTCAATGGGACCGGATGGTGTCCCAGGCTGCGTCCTACATGAGCTCAAAGATGAACTAACCCCTCACCTAAACACACTGTTCAAACTCAGCCTCTCCGCAGGCTTCATACCCATAGAGTGGTGCACAGCAGCAGTTATTCCACTCCACACAGGTGGAGCCACAATCGGCCCTGGGAACTATCGCCCTATAAGCCTGACTAGCTTGTTCTGCAAGGCTCTGGAGCACATCATCATGGAACTCATTAACAGAGACATTGGGAGCCTCCGAACACTAGACCCTGCCCAGTTCGGCTTTGTTAAGGGCAGATCATGCCTCCTAAAGCTAGTGGACTTCTTTGAGACAGAAACCAATGATATAGATGAGGGAAAGGTGGTACACACAGCCTACCTAGACCTCGCAAAGGCCTTCAACACCATTCCCCATTCTGGTATTATAGACAAGCTCACCAGCCTGAACATAAACCCCTACATCACAAGATGGATTGCCAACTGGCTCATGGACAGAACTCACATGGTGAGAGTTGCGGGATCGAGGTCCGACTCTAAATCGGTTACAAGTGGAGTTCTCCAGGGGTCAGTCCTAGGACTCCTCCTGTTCAACATATACTTCTCAGAGGTACAGACAAGCACAGGAGGACTATGGCTGACCAAGTTCACAGACGACTGCATACTAGGTGCTATACTTGACTCTCCGGTTGACACAGACATCCTCCAAAGGGGTCTCACTGAGACGTATACCTGGTGTCAAAATCATGGCCTCAAGCTAAATGCCAAAAACTGCATAGTCATCCCCTTTGGAAAAAACAAAGTATTCACAAACTACCACATAGGTGGTAGTCCCCTAAATACGGAAGACATAATATGGGATCTGGGGACCCAAGTAGATAGTAATCTCACCTTTGATAATCACATTGCCAAGGTGGTTAGAAAATCCTTCTACGTGGACCACCTAATCACAAAAGGGTTCGCATCCAGATCAAAAGAGTTCATTGCGTCCCTCTACTCATCACTCATCAGACCCATCATAGAGTACAATGCCCCATTTGGGATGTACCTTACAAGACACCTGCAACAGCTGGAAAGACCACAGAAGTACCTCACCAAGAGGATCACTGGCTTCAAACAGATGCCCTATGTAGCTCGACTGAAGAAATTACAGCTGTACTCAGTTGCATACCGCCTACTCAGAGGTGATCTCTGCCTGACATACAAGGCCATGTCCAACCTAGAATTGATGGACATGCTCCACCTAAAGAAAACGTTATCCCCGCAAGCCACATGCTCTAGGGATCTAAACCTCACCACAACAATAAATAGGACATGCTGGAGGGATAGATTCCTGTCCCAGAGACTTCCCATGCTTTGGAACAAGATCCCAGTCTACATTAGGCAGAGCTCCTCACTAACACTTTTCAAAAGAAATCTTGATGAATGGATGGGAAACAGAAAGTTTACCTCGGGGATCACTTCAGTGGCTCTGCTGAACAGGGGCACAGGGAACTAATCTAAGGAGGTGGTGAAAGCCAACACATTCTGGCTAGGCTTATAAATGCCTTCAGGCAGATAGCCTAGTACCTACCTATGAACCTATGAAGTGGTATGTGTACAAGGGGACAAGCCAGAATACTCTTTAATACAAGAGAAATGCAGAGACTCTTGGATAATGCTTTACATCTTGTAGCCCTGGTGTCTTATTTGTTTCATGATGTATTCAGTGGCCAGGGTTTCCACAGTTTTAAGAAACATGAAAACTATGGTTGGAAAAGGTTTAGCCAAATACACTGCCAGAAGTACACAGCCCCAACAAAGAGAAAAATGCAGGACTAAAGACACAAAGAACATCAAGATTTAACTCTTGTTGAAAGGGTCAGATAAGTCTGCTACTAAGTCTTTTCAAAATTGGGCAGAAAGTCAGGGGATGACAGGGAGTATTAGTGTTACCAAAAGACTGCAGCACTTAAACTAATAGAATACTTCAGCATAAAAACTAATAAAGAGAAACTCTCATTTCAAAAACACTAAAATAGGAATAGAAACTGATGAAGAGACAGATGGCTTGCATACTAAGCAAAAAACCTGAATAAAGTCTTACGTTTCACCCTGTTCTACCAAAGCAGAGTGACAGTCAGAAACAAAAGTAAGACTCTAAAGGACAAGAAGATAAAAAACACCACTGAGTAAGAGAAATATAAATAGAACCTCTTAGCGATGAACATTACTTTCAGGAGTAGCCCTTCACAGTGGAGGAACTAATACCTGTATTTGTAGGTAAATAGACCACGAGCTCCAATTCATGTCATGATAATGAGGGAGATATTAATTTAGTGGAACTCTCGGATATCTATGCTTATTATAAGAAAGCTCGGTGAGAAGATGACACCCTATGTACTTCTATGGAGAACACAAAAAGAGTAGACAGGGGACCAAAAGAAAAGACCCTTAGCGTACCCCTACTTCTAGCTAAGATATGACTTGCTATAAGGAATAGCAAAGGCAGAGAATGGACATAGAGACAGTTATTATTTCCAAAACCTTTTAGAACGCTTATAATGAAATAAGCAGGTAGATGCATTTTGAGTTGCTAGTTACAAAAGGTCAAAAACGGCCTGTACCAGCCCACATACTCAGCTACTAAACTGTTACATACATAAATACATTGTATTGACCATATCTTATGATGGACATAGAGACATTTTTTTCTGTTTGTCCCGAGTATCAAAAGATAGCACCCAACACAGGACTTAAGAGTCCTCTGATACCCATGTCCATTGTATTGGTCACTTTTGAATGAGTAATAATGGATATTGTGGGGGCCCCCTTGTGAAATCAAATAATGGCCCACAGTATATCCTGGAATTATTGATTATGCAGCAAAAGTTCCTGAAACAGTACTCTTCTGAAGAGTTAATCTAAAGTCCACAGTGAAGGAAGTAGTAGAGCTCTTCTCCAGGTTTAGAATCCCCTAAGGGTTACTTGTGGACCAAGGAACCCCTTCATAGCCAGAGTAATGCATGAAGTTTGCCAGTGTTTAAAGTGAAATAGCTAAGGATTTCTGCATACCACCTTCAGATATACAGGCTAGTTGAACTCCTTAACAAAACTTAAAGACTGTCTTATGAAAAACAACAGAGACAGATGGAAGAAACAGAAAGCAGTTTCTGCAATATGTGTTGTGAAAAACAAAAGAGATAGATGGGAGAAAGAGAAACAGAAACTAGCTGCTGCAATATCTTCTGTTTGCTGCAAGAGAAGTACCCCATGCTTCATATGGGTTTATATGATTTGAAATGATATATGTCAGACATCCCCAAGGCTTGCTAGATTATAGCAAAAGAAGTGAGAATGAAAATAAACTCTCTAGAAGTGTAATAGTACAATTTTCAGGATTAAAATTGTGATTAGTGAGAGAGCATATAGAGAGGGCATGTCAGGCACAACAGAGAATGCAAAGCAGAGATGCTCATCTGTGAGAGTTCAAAGAAGGAGATAAAGTACTTGTATTAGTACTCATTGTGGAAAACAAGTTCCTTACAAAATGGCAAAGCCATTTTGAAGTAATAAAAACATAATTGAAATTAATTATAAGGTAAGACAACACACTATTGTATTTTTTTGTCAGACTCAACTGATTGCTTATCCAGTTAAGTACAAGTTTAAGAGCTAAGTACAAGTTTAAGGATGGCAAAAAAACACTAACTAGATTAACTGATATGCCAGGGAATTGTGAATCCATAGGCTGAAAATGGAAGCAATGTAAAACGGACACATACCAACCACTAAAAAGTGAGTGAAAGTTTTTTTTTTAGCTTAGCTAGCTATTATCAGGGGATTGTCCCTAATTTTGCCAGTATTGCTTGCCCCATGACTGACCTAACTAAAGGTAAGGGTCCTTTGAAGGAAAATTGACAAATCCCAGAGGACAAGCTTTTAGACAGTTAAAGAGTATTCTATACTCAGAGCCCAACTCATAGCTCTCAACTTATCCAAACACTTCCTTACACGTATGGAGACCCTGTAGGTAGACAAAGGTACAGTTTTGTCTCATGCTGTAAACAGAATGGACCAACTCATTTGCTGTATTAGTAGGCAGTTTAATAATACTGTGAAATGCTACTTGGCTAGAGAAAGAGAGCTTTTAATCATTAAGTGGGCACATCTTGGGATAGTATCCCCCTGGGGAGAAAGTTTACCCTGATCATAAGTCATAGGTTCATAGTTCATAAGTTCATAGGTTCATACTAGGCTATCTGCCCTAGGGCATTTATAAGCCTAGCCAGAATGTGTTTGGCTTTCGCCAACCATTTTAAATTTATTTTGCTATGCCCTTTTCCGAGGTTAGTATACTGTGCCTCTGTCTAACAGTGACACAGAAGTGATACCCAGGGTAAACCTCCGATCTCCCATCCACTCATCAAGATTCCTCTTGAAGAGAGTCAATGAGGGACTCTGCCTAACCTGGACTGGGATTTTATTCCAGAGTGAAGGGAGCCTCTGGGTTATGAATCTGTCCCTCCAGCATGTCCTATTTATTTCAGTGCTGAGGTTCAAGTCTCTCAAGCGCGTAGCTCGATGGGATTTGGATTTTCAGAGGTGCAGCATGTCCATTAATTCCGGGTTGGACATGGCTTTATATGTCAGGCACAGATCGCCTCTGAACAGGCGGTATGCCACTGAGTAGAGCTGGAGTTTCTTTAACCGGGCAGCAAATGGCATCTGTATGAGCCATTTGATCCTCTTGGTGAGGTACTTTTGGGGTCTTTCCAGTTGCTGCAGGTGTCTGGTAAGGTACATCCCAAAAGGGGCATTGTACTCAATTATGGGCCTGATGAGGGATGAGTAAAGAGGCACAATGACCTCCCCTAATCTAGATGTGAATCCCTTCATGATTAGGTGGATTATATAAAATGTTTTTCTAACCACTTTGGCCACGTGGTTGTCAAATGAGAGATTGCTATCAACTTGGGTCCCCAGGTCCCTAATTACTTCTTCTGTACTTTGGGCACTTTGTTTTTGCCAAAGGGGATGACTATACACTTTTTGGCATTTAGCTTGAGGCCATGGCTCTGGCACCAGTTGTCTGTTTCTATGAGGCCCTTTTGGAGGATGCTTGTGTTGGCTGGAGAATCGATTATGGCACCCAGTTTGCAGTCATCTGCGAACTTGGTTAGCCACAGTCCTTCCATGTTGGCCTGTACCTCTGAGAAATATATACCGAACAAGAGAGGTCCCAGGACTGAGCCTTGTGGGACACCACTTCTGACTGGTTTGGAGTCTGACATGGCTCCAGCAATTCTAACCATGTGGGCTCTGTCCTTGAGCCAGTTTTCAATCCATCTAGTGACAAAGGGATTTATATTTAAGCTGGTGAGCTTATCTATAATGCCCAAGTGGGGTATTGTATCGAAGACTTTTGCGAGGTCCAGGTAGGCTGTGTGGACCACCTTCCCCTCATCAATGACCTCATTGGCTTTACCAACCCAAGGACACCCAGCCAAAACTATCTTAGTGGGCACTGACCCTTTGGCACTTTTGCTTTCACATAATGCACCACCACATGAATGCAGATGGGCTGTTCTGTGCACATAGCCCATCTTCTGAGGCTTGAACTGCTGGTTTCTGTATTAGTTGAGGTCATATAGCATAGTGACAACTGGTTCCTTTAAATGTGCTTGCCTAGAAGGGTCAGATAGCATAGAGACAGTTGTCACCTTTAAAGAGATATACATGGAAAAAAAAAAACAATAATGTTAAAGATAATGAGTGATGGCTGCACAGAGGAGTAGTTAAAAATGCAGTGCCCCAGAATACAGATTCATAAACCTTGGGTTTGAGGATAGCTCAGGAGGACTCTAGCTCAAGGTACATAGATCAGAAGGGAGAACAGCTAAGGAAGGCAGTCCAGAGAGTATTCTTATGAGAATTGGACATGCTCCGTAAGAGGAATTTGTGTTACTTCCTACATAGAAGGTGAAGCTGTCTTGCCGTTCACTGTTGCTAGAATTGAAGGTGAAGCTATTTTGTTGTCCTCTGTTGCTCAACATGGAAATCCGAATACTGTGCTGTGTAGAAGTCTTTGTAAGTACTGTCTTATTTCTGCCAGCTACTCTGCCATAGTTCCATTAGAAAGAAACATCATATCTAAGTGTAAAGTTTGCTCTACTGTGAAAAAGATTGATTAAAAGAAGAATGTATTTGTGTTAGAATCTGCAGATTCACTTGCCTGATACGAGCTGCATTGCTTTCCTGAATTCAGTTTATTTGTAAGTGGACATGATTAAGTCATAAAGCTGATTCCAGTGACTACTTGCTTACCACTGTACATACAACAGTTTACATATATATAAATATATATATATATATATATATATATATGTGTGTGTGTGTGTGTGTGTGTGTGTGTATATATATATATATATATATATATATATATATATATATATATATATATATATATATATATACTACACTGGGTTGAAGTAAGTCACTATTAAAGTTGAAAGTATAACAGTAAAATATTGAAATCAGCCACAAATTTTCCTGCCAAAACTGACATTGGTTGATATGTTTAAGAATAATCATATTTATGACAACATCTGCATCATTCTGTTTTTGTAAGTATAGGTAATAAATAGCTAATAAAACTGGTAAGTTTTATTGGATATGCAACACTGTGTAATCAATTATTATTTGGGGATTTTATAGTCGTAACATGGTTTTAAAACTGTTATAAGTTTATTGAATGATTTGCAAGTACATAACTTTGACAGTTGTCAGTTTCTTTGGTCTATACTTTTCAGAACAGTCATCTTAGGACTTCAACAAATCTTAAACATTACTGCATGCTTCATTCCTAAAGCTTGATTTCATAGTCAGCAGATGCAATCAATTTTAGCCTGGAAGCAAACATTGCTGCCTGCATGTGGAAAATGACTGCTGTGTATTTATGAGGTTCTAAACACACTGCCATACTGTGAATTACAGAGCAATGGATTAAAGATGTGAATATTACAGCCAAAGTTTGTCAGTTAAATGATTGGTCATAACATTTGCAGCTGTCGTGAATTTTGTTAAACATCAATTATTGTGCCAGTGACGTTGCAGAGACTCTTAGAATAATTGGGTGGTCATTGTGCAAAATCATCTTTTAGGCTGGAATTTTCTACGGCTAGTACCATGGTTTGGGCAAATTGGGTTCCACATATCGGATCATATTGTTCAAGATGTGAGTCCAGCATGTTAGAAAAATACCAAGTAACAGCAATTTGATGAAATGCTCTTTGAAAAATACTGAGTCAATAATCTCCAAAGGCATACACTCTACCACCTACCTACGTTTATGGTTTATGGTAAGTTCAGAATCCTAAAAATAGGTTTCCAGTATGGATAATGCAGCAGTCCTGAAGCTTTAAATGCTAGCGGAATTCAGTTTGCATGGGTGGAGTCAGGTCTAGGAGATAATGAAAGACTGTTTCCACTGAGGATAAGTTTCTTTATGCTAGATTTACATAGCTTTATCTGTCCAATGTGTTAACAAGAAGCTGGAATTTGGGGATGGGGTACTCTGTTAGTCACTAGAATAATTGTGATAGTGTTCTATATTAAAAGGACAACATACTAAGGCATTGTTGTTGTTGTTGTTGTTATTGTGTCTTTTGGCTTTTCCCGGTTAGTGGTCACCAAAGCGGAACTCCAGTCCACTAATGATTGGCAGTTGATTTTTACATGCCGAGTTGCCAGCCCTGATGCACAACCTTCAACGAAGGTATGCCCATTCATGCATGTCTCCACACAGAAGTCGCTCTAGCTGAGAATCGAACAGGACAACATCTTACTGTGAGGCGACAATGCTACTGCAGCACCACCACCGCAGCATACACTAAGGCATTCTACAACTCACAAATATGACTCACTGGTATGGTAGATAACAAAATATATTACCCCAGTATCCTTAACTAGATGTTTGAGTTTTGGACGAGAGCAGTCACTGTGTGAAACTGGAGTTAGTTAAGGAGATGAGGGAAATGATGACAAGATAATCTTTAATGAAGGGGAAATTCAAGAATGATTTTCTTCATTTCAGGCAAGGACAGTAGCAAGCTGGTCACCAGCCAGTATGTTTTCAACTATATGAAATGACACAGTGATCCTAGCATCTAACTGCCATCAGTAAGTTAGCAATAGGTAAATCAGTGTTTGCCAACACCTTCAGCACTGTACTCTGCACAGTCACTTAGTATTCATAGTTTGAATGCTTTGCTAGGTTACAAAAACTGTGTCCTGCAGAGAAAGATGATGTGTGATTTCCTTTTACAGTGCCAGAATGCACTGAGAAATGGCAAATAATGATGCTGCATTATCGAATGCTTGTTTATGACTTTAGTGGGTTTTAACATTTTTAATATAGGCATCTAAAAGAGTTGTCTTACTCGACCATATAAACAAAAATGGTGAAAATTATACTGTTTTTTTACCCAGAAAGTGCTTTTTCTGCAGTGAGCGAGCAAGCAACTTCCTTTAGGTCTGTGAAAAAAAGTTTGGCCTAGTTGCTAGAGAGAATAAAGAATACTATATTCTTAAGGTAATCTGAAAAAAATATATAATATGAAAATTAAAACTAATAAAGTAACAGTTATGGCTACTAAATTAAAACATATCCATAATTTTGTTAGGTGTTAACAGTTATACCAAATAAATGTCTTCTCTGCTTGTAAATTTTCTTCTTGTCTTAAACTAAAATTAATCAACATCATCTTCAAAGATATCCTTAATTAATTTCAATTACTTTATAAATGTTTTGGAGACATTGGCTAGGTCAGCCAACACCAGATCGAAAACTTGATGGTATCGTAGGTATCTTTTAGTTTTCTTTTAAATATTTTAATTAATTTTATCTATGGAAGATGGTGCATCTGTAAACAAATTCCGTTACCGGCTACTAATTGTATGAAATTCCATTTATTTATTTTGCTGGCTGTACACTTTCAGTAGGTAATTTTATGATTAGAATATTTGTTATTTCTTACTTCCATGCCTGGTTTAAATTGTCTTAACTTCTAACTAGCAAACACTCACATGAGTATGAGTGAATGCTTTCTTACTGATGCAAAAAAGTGACCACTCATATGAGTGAACATTCTTTTTACAAGTGGTTTTGCAGCAGTTTTTTTGTATGAGATTGCGATGCAACTCAGTAAGGGAATTTGCCCTTATTCCACTGTTGTGTGATCTTGGAATTGGTATACACAATTAGCAGGGGGACTGTAAGCTCCGTATTTCATGAAACAATTATATACTTACCCGACTTTCATAACAATGAGCCAAGAGCACCGAATGTCCAAAACACTGACCACACAGAACACCGACGTGTAACTAAAGGTAAGTAACTGCTTGGCCAGCATGTTGACCTTTGCCCCTGACCTCCACAGTAGTGCGATCTCAGAGTTAATATATTTAGTTAAAGGGGGGCAAAGCCCCTCCATATGGGTGTGTTTTCTTTGCTTCCATTTCAGTTTGTTTGTTGGGTTGGCAAACGGGTTACTTACCTTTAGCTAAACATTGGTGTTCCTAGTGTTTAGTGTTTTGGACTTTCGGTGTTCTTGTTTTGAAAGTCGGGTAAGTAAGATTTCATTTATATGAAGTAGATCCGTGTGTGTGTGTGTGTGTGTGTGTGTGTGTGTGTGTGTGTGTGTGTGTGTATATCTATATATATATATATATATATATATATATATATATATATATATATATATATCAGAAAAAATCCCAGGGTATGGAGACAGGCACACTGTTAAAGATTCCACAAGTCTGTTTATTATTCCAGTTCCACAAAAATGTACTGTGTTAGCGCTTTCGTAAAAAATTACTTCCTCAGACACATCATAACACTTAATAAAAGACTCAGTTTTTAAACCATACCTAATCAACACAAACCAGTTTCCCGCCAAAAAATGTAAAGGTACATACATATTTAAAACCATTGTTCATTCATATAATGAATCAATTTAACATAAAATACAAGTTCAATAACATGCTAAAACATATAGTTATAAAAAGTTTTCATAAAACCTCTGCCATGTGAACTCATTTCTTAATATTCTTATTTCTTAAGACAGGTAATAGGGATAGTGTATCATTCAGCCCATACCCTCTATGTGCTCTGAGCCTAAAAATCCATTTCAGTTCTGTTAGTTCTGTGTCATTTACTAAACCACCAAGTCTTTCATTGGCATATTGTACATGAAGTACTTGGAACAAGAACGTGTGCTTATTCCCCATAGATATAGTATGTTTAGCCAATGCACTATATTCTTCTCCCTTGTTTGTGCAATATAGATGGTCTCTAATCCTGGTTTTGAGATGGCGGTTGGTTTTCCCAACATAAAATTTATAACACTTAACACAGGAGGCTAAATAAACTAAGTCTTTACTATTGCAATCGGCTTTATCTCTGATATCCCATAAATATCTGGTTCCGGGGTGCCTAAAAAACCTAAATGTATCAATATATTCACAGTAATTGCACTTGCCACACTTCCTTGTGCCTCTTTCCAACTCATGGTTGATTACATTGGACCTCGAATAACACAGTTACTATTTTAAGACTTTTCCTGTTTTTATATGTGAATTTAGGCTTCTGCCCTACCTACCTTTCAGTTTACTCATCAACTAGTAAAATGTGTCAATTCTTGTTAATAATGCTTTTCACACTACCTATTTCCTGAATGTATGAAATAACTAGGGGGATTCTTATGTCTGTGGCATCATCTTTATCTATACCAACTACTTTTGTTGAGAAATATGGCTTGCCTCTTCCATGCCTCTCAGCCTTAATCTGTTCATATACTGAATTTATTTGGCTTTCACTGTACCCTCTTCCTTGGAATTCCTTCTTCAAACCTACCAGATTAACAAAGAATTTGTCATTGCTAGTAATGAGGCGTAACAATCTGAGTGCTTGTCCCTTTATTATATTTGAGAAAATATGGGGTGGGTGCATGCTATCCCTATGTAAATAAGAGGGTTGATAGCATTCTTTTCTATACATCCTGGTTTCAATACCTGCACTGCTTTGTTGCACTACTACATCCAAGAAGTTGATTTCTAACCTCGACTTCTTGGTAGTAAATTGTAGAAAATTATTAGTGTTGTTTAATTCTGTACATAATTCATCCAGTGCTTCTTCACGACCCTTCCACCCAATAAACAGATCATCCACAAAGTGTCTGTATATTCTGATCTGTGTATTCCCTTTTGACTGTATATGATGGTGTTCCCACTCATTGTAGACATTGTTCCCACTCATCCATTACCAGGTTGGCATAAGAGTTAGCACAACTAGTGCCCATCACTACTGCAGCTATTTGCCTGTAACACATGTCATTGAAGAGAAAGATGTTATGCTCTAAAACTATTTACAACACACATAAAAAATCTATTTGACTGTTCTGATGCTTTCCCTGTCTCATAAGGTATGTTTTCACCATTTTTAGTCTGTCAGAAGCCGATTGCAATAGTAAAGACTTAGTTTATTTAGCCGCCTATGTTAAGTGTTATAAATTTTATGTTGACAAAACCAACCACCATCTCAAAACCAGGATTAGAGACCATCTATATTGCACAAAAAGGGGAGAAGAATATAATGCATTGGCTAAACATACTATATCTATGGGGAATGAACTCAGGTTCTTATTCCAAGTACTTCATGTACAATATGCCAATGAAAGACTTGGTGATTGAGTACATGACACAGAACTAACAGAACTGAAATGGAGTTTTAGGCTCGGAGCCCATATTGGGTATGCACTGAATGATACACTATGCCTCTTACCTGTCTTAGGAAATAAGAATATTAAGATAAGAATATTAAGAAATGAGTTTTATGAAAACCTTTTATAACTATATGTTTTAGCATGTTATTGAACTTGTATTTTATGTTAAATTGATTCATTATATGAATGAACAATGGTTTTAAATATGTATTTACCTTTAAATGTTTTGTAGGGAAACTGGTTTGTGTTGATTAGGTATGGTATAAAAACTAAGTCTTTTATTAAGTGTTATGATGTGTCTGAGGAAGTAATTTTTTACGAAAGCGCTAACACAGTACATTTTTGTGGAATTGGAATAATAAACATACTTGTGGAATCTTTAACAGTGTGCCTGTCTCCATACCCTGGGATTTTTTCTGATATATATCTTTACATTTTGCTCACTTTGGCTTGGGACTTTTTTTGTATATATATATATATATATATATATATATATATATATATATATATATATATATATATATATTTATGGGTGCAACTCAAAAGGTATAAAACACAGTTGGTATAAAGGTTTTTATGGGTGAATGCATAAATGAGTGCATGATGCTCATTTGAATGAACCACATTCTATTAAATTTAGTTTTATATAGTATAGGTAAGCAGGAGTGTGCAGGAAAATTAATGTTTGAATGATAAAGTGCTGGTTGTGAAAGTATGCAACAATGTGTTATAGCAGTTGTGAAAATGCAAGTGTTCTTGGGTTAGGGTTAGAGTAAGGGTTAGGTAATGTGATAGATTCAGTGTTGTGCATGTTTTGTGCTGTTTTTGTTCTGTTTCCTTTTGTCTTGTTTAGCAGTACTATTAGGGAAGGGGTTTTTAGTAACATAATGTGTAGTGTTTGGGTTAGGGTCAGTGAAAGGGTTATGGTTACTGTTGAGCACACATAAGTAAGATGGTGCAAGGATGCAAAACCGAGAGATAAAGCACAACCTGTGACCCACATGACCCAAGAGAAAGACTTGCAACCCAGATGGTGGAAGACCCAGCAAGGGAGAGTGGGAATGAATGTCCTATCCCATCTCACCCTTCTGGGAGGAAAAAGGCAGTGCCAGCACCTACTGGATAGATGATGCACATTATACACTGTATGGGCTCGGGATATGCTGTAGGCTCTTCCAGGTCTTATTCACACGGTGTCTTCTTGGAGTATGTGCAAGAGTTCACATACAAACAAAAGAAAGTATAAGATGCCCTTGTACCTGCAAGTGTGCATGCCAACTGCTAACAGAAAAGTAAGAGCCAAAAAAACAGAAAATCCTTCATGGTTGCTTGGATAATGGCTGTAGTGTGACTGGCTGCCACACTAGTGATGGCGAACATAAAGGCATAGCTTCATCATGTATTTATTTATTTTTTTATATTTGTTGACTGGGTTTATCTGACTGGGCTACAAATGCCCATTTTCAGCAGAGGCCCGAGGAGAAAAGCTCCAACAGAAAATAGAAATTTTACATATTAAATACATATAGAAATACATTCATCAGTACCACAGATTACCGCATTACAGTGCCACACATTACATTCATCCGTACCTTACATTATTGCATTACAGTGTCATACATTAAAATGTGGCAAGTGAAATACATAGAAATACATTCATCAGAGGGATACATTCATAATTACACATTATATACATAACAGTGCAATAGTTACATAGCTGAAATATTTTACTAGTTATGTTTGTACAGTGATCTATCAAGAGGAGAAGATAAAGTAGTAAGTTTGTTTATTGAAGGGGAAGAAGAGAGAAGAGAAGTAGAAGGTCATAGGGGAGTGTTTACGGGGGATAATTACATTAACAAGTCCATTTTTCATGAAGGTTTTTTTTGTAGTGGTTTTGAATTGATTGGGATGTTCAAGGGATCTTATATCTAGTGATAGGCTATTCCAGGCCTTGGAAGGGTTAAAGCTATAGACGTACTGACCCATTTTGGTCCTTGGTTTGTAGATTTTTAGCAGGCCTTGTTCAGAACTGCGGATTAATCTAGTGGGTAGGTACTGAGAGATTACAGGTGAGATAGTTGGACAGAAAGAGGGTCTGTAGAGAATGGAATGAATAATCAGAAACTGATTATACTGGAGCAGGTTAGGTAATTCTAGCCAATTTAGTTTTTTTAGTGAGATACAGTGATGGGATTTGTAAGAATTTTGGGCAGCAAATTTGGCAATCCTGTTATAAGTTGTTTCTAACTTGTTTAATAGTCCAGTGTTGAGGCTGGTGAGAATTTGCGAGCTATAAAGAAAAGTGGGTAAGATGTAGGCATTTGCAAGGGTTAGTTTTGCTGTTTTGGTAAGATATTTTTTGTTTCTATAGAGGAGACCTAGCTTGAGATGTGTTTCCCGGATACAATTATTGATGTGTAAATCAAAGGTTAGTCTATCATCAATAGTAACACCTAAGAGTTTTGTAGTGGTATCCACCTAAATTTTAGTATTATTTTGTGACAGTATGGAGAAGGAAGACTTTATGTGGTTAAGGTTTTTAGGGAGAAAGAGTAGTAATTTGGTTTTCTTTGGATTAAGAATAAGTTGGTTTTCAGATAGCCAGTTTTCTACAGAGTTAAAGAGGGCTGTGTGTCTGATTTTAGTTGAGTTGGTGATTCAGCAATATTGATAAGTGTAGAATCATCTGCGTATTGTATCAGTGAGGATCCAGGACAGGAAGAGTAGAGGAGGTTGGTAAAGATGTTAAAAAGAAGGGGCCCAAGGATGGAGTCTTGTGGTACACCTGTTTTAACAGGAAGAAGAGGGGAGAAAGCTGAGAGCCATTTGACTGATTGGAGTCTATCAGAGAGATAGCTGTTAAACAAAGAAGTGTAAGTTTGCTAGTTTAAGGAGAAGATGTTTATGAGAGACTGTATCAAAGGCTTTAGAGAGGTCAATGAAGAGACAAGAAATAAGTTTGTTACTGTCTCTACCTAGTGATACAGAGTTTAGGAAAGACAGGAGAGCTGTCTTTCATGGTCTTGGCAGTTGTCAACACATGTGGTTACATAAAAATACATATTAAAAATCATCAGGGTTGAAAAACTATGAAGCTCTTCAGCAGTTACCAGACATGTGGCTACATAAAGGGCAGATATTAACAATCATCAAGAAGTGAACAAATGTGAAGTTCTTCGGCACATTCACCCTCTGTACTATCTTTGAATCTGCACCCCATCCCCAGCATATTATAGTGATGGATGCATTCATTCCAGGTAATTCCAGAAGAACATGCAGCTGAGTTACTTGGATGGTGATGTGAGTGCTTGGGGTTCTCTACAACTCCGTTCTTGTGTTCAGCACTGTTAGTTTCAATTACACGGAGCAGTTGTTTTATGGCAAGGGGTGAGTTTTTTCTTAGCTCCCTGTGACTATAATGTAATTGTGATTTTGCTGTAGTCTCAGACTGAGAGCATAAATTGAGAGTATAAATCTGGTGGCAAGCCAATTCAGTACTGATGCAGTTTCTTATACTTATCAAACATAGACCGCTATTACATTGCAGCTTAGCATACAAAAACACAAAACTCTCACCTTCAGCACTCATGTCACCTCATTTGCACACTCCAGCATCTCACTGCTTAAGTAAGTTCGTTATGGGAGTTAGACCTATTGCTGGATCATGCTACCTTCATTTTTCAGTCTTACTATATAGTATCTTTCAAAAAAACTGTAATACCATTGTATAAAGTCTCCATTCTTTGAAAGAAAACTGCATAGGAAGCTATACTAAAGCTATACTGAAGCAAGATAAAACTGAAAAAAATGCATTCCATTTGCCTTTTCAATGCAGTGCAATATGAAACATAAAATGTGTCACAGGAAAGTCTGTTGTTAAATTAAATCACCTTTACCTAAGTGAATCCAACAGCCTTGGCTGACTCACTCTACAGTAAGTATATGGAGCTTATAATCTTTCTTTAACTAAATACCCAAAAGAACATCAACCTAATTGCAATATACATTCCTCCTGGATAACCAGCAATTTTCTCCATGAAACTATAATCCTGGGAGACTTTTCTATAGACGAGAACTAAACAGCCAAAGATACACCTTAGCACATCATAAACCTTTACAGCTTCACCTAACTCATCCCAACTCCCACCAGACATAGCAAAAATAAAAAGACTACCACTTTAGACTGGATACTAACATCAAATCCTACTGAAATTACATCTACAGGTACACTCCCTGACACCATTAATGATCAACTACCAAGCTATGCCAACAGGTACCTCATATCCACCCACAAAATAACACCATTTTAACAATGTATGGAACACAACATAGTTTAAGAAATGTTTTTGTGGTGATCTTACAATCATGTAATTAAAATCCCTTTAAATATCTTCCACTTGATGAAGCAACACTACATATTAACCAAACCTTCCCTATTTTAAACAAAGCGGCTCCTGTAAGAAGAAAACAAGTTAAAGTAAATCCTGCCTCATAACTTAAATATTCAATCAAGAAACTAATGAGAAACAGAGATAAAGCCTGGTCAACATGATTAAAACATAAAACAAAGCAGAGCCACCAAACCTTCAAAAACCTTTTAAATCTCAGTAAAAAGAAAGTAACTGAATAAAAGAAAAATTACTTCCTTGTGTTACAAACTGCAAGCACAAACAACCCGAAAGTGTTGCTGCAATAAATAAATAAATTGTTTCAGTCAGGTAGGGCCAAACAGCCAACTTCCTCCCCTAGCCCTTCCCCTGAAGCTCACATGACCAGCTTCGATACTTACATTATCCAAACCAACACCAACTTCATTAATAACACCTATCTAACCAACAAACAGCATACACTCTACTTCCCCCGCTGCCAGTTTCATCAAAAAAACAATCCCCACAGACACAATCTAAACACTACTTTAACATTTAAAACCTGAATCTCTGTCTGCAGATAACCTTCTAGCAGAGTACCTTAAATTTTCAATGGAGGTCATAACAGGTCAGTTCAGGAACAGTATATCCCAGCCATCTGAAAAAAGTTCCTACATCTTACTACTACATAAAGGGGATAACTGAATTATTTGCCATCATTCCACCCTTTTCAAAAGTAATTGAAAAATGAGACCATGCTCAATTGCTCCAGTATCTCTTAGACAATGAAATAATCTCCTCTACACACCAGGGCTTCATACCTAATCGCTGCACTGCAACAGCACTTCTGGACTTCATAAATATTGTTAGCTTCAATTGAAACAATGGTAAAATAGTTTCTGCTCTATTTTTGAAAGAAAGACATGACACATACGTGCACACACAGACTGTGCTAACACATATGCAGCTAGTTCCCACATTAGAGGAGTAGGCCACTTTTTTCCCTTTTGTCAGGCTCCAACTTGTTATAGAAAAAGCAAAAAACATATTTATTGCAGTCCTTTACAAAAACTGTTTGCAATTAAAAAATGAGTGCACTCAACAAAACAAATTTTCTCCAACTGTCTAATCAATAAAAAGGGTCTTTTTCCATGGATATGAACTTTCCCATTACCTCTGTTACCAGCTTGGTGGATATGGGCATCCTGGGGTAATGTAGAAACTGACTCATATCTACAGACAACCAGTTAATTATTGAACAAATTGATATGGTATGCAATAGATCTTTTTACACAATGTCACTGGAGGCAAAGTTCTCCATAAAAGTGCTGCTAATGTCAACAAGGTTGTCAGTAGTACACACACTGCACCCATCACACACAATTTAAATCTCTGAAAAGCATTCAAGACTCTTTTGCATAGCATACTCCTTCAAAAACTAAAATTCATGGGCCTTTCAATCTCAATTCCACAGTGGTTCAATAACTATCTTTCAAAGAGACACCAAGCTGTCACATGGGAGACGAAACTTGCCTCAATTCTCCCAGAAACAGTAGGCATACCCCAGGATTCAGTCTTAGAACCTTCACTTTTCAACATCTCCATAAATGACCTCCAGGCAGACTCTAATCATGCCAGCTCATAGGTGACTTGATGTTCATCTGTACAGCAGAAAATCTTAACTCATTGCAAACAAAAATTCAGGAATCATTTCCTTGCATTGAGTCCTGGCTTATTACTCCCAACTCCTGATATATCCCATAAGAAGACCAAATTACTCTTTGTTACTCCCAAACTGCACAATGACACTAAGTCAGGCCTAACAATTACTTCCCTAAAAACACTTATATTCAACAAGTTACTCACACCAAACTACCCAGGGTCACTATACTATTGATGATAACCTAAAATTTGACTTACACATATAAGAAGTAGTAAAAAAAAGACATATCAGAAACTCGTGACTCTATACTGCATAATACATTTTTACTGAAGACAGCAGAAAAAGTATACCTGCCTACTTCCAAAATTAACATGTATGGCACACAATCTAGTCTATAAACCAAACCAACATTCCAACCTAAGGCTGAATTATAATTTTCATCACTCAAATCCATCTAATGGACTTGTGGCTGCGTTCTTGTAATAAACCAAGTATAATCCCAAAACCCCACTCTCTTTACTTTCCCTCTCTGACCCCATCACTTAGCCTGGTCATATTTAAGCTCATTGGAATAATCAAGAGAATCCTCTGTATAAACAAACTGTATCTAATAAAAATATTTTGTTAATAATTCTCAAATCAGCTATTCTCATAGCCACTTTCTCTACATCTACTGGAATTAACTATATTCACTTTAAATACACATTATAGCATTCATTCTTATAATATCACTAACATTCTTTAATCACTAATTTCATCTTTATTGCTTAATCGGAAAACAGCCAATGAGACGGGTGGGGGGTATAATTACTGTGAAGATTCATCGGCTGATAAATACCCCAATCCCCCTCCCTTTTGGGTAGAATCTACTAGTGATGTGCTGGTCAATTTTGAATACCCTTCAACCCCCTCCCCCTTGCAGCATTCTGTGAGAATTGCAAGTCATGCACAACCTCAAGTGAATATCATAAACGATATAGGGACCTAGTCCCAAATATACCATGGCAACCCACAGAGGGGTTCTCAGAAATAACAAAAAGGAAGGGCCAGGGGAAAAGGAAGATGAGCGGACAGGGCCAGGTATTAGATGCCCCCAGATTTCCCATTATTTTTGAAGACAGTGGTGTGATCTTAAGATGCAATACTTTTAAAATATTTAATTATAGTGGATTACAAATTACTGAGGATTATTTTTCATTATTTGAAATAGGTTTCACTTTTGTTCCTACTGCTAGATTTAATATTACTGACTCTTTGATCAAATTTAAATTGTATATTAGGAAACTGAATTTTGCAGTACAGTTTTATGATATACCTTTTGCTGCTTTGTGTGAAAAGGGCTTACTTAAAATGAAAAGTACTGATATGCTCTTTATGAATTCCAGGGTTGAAGCATTTGCGGATGCTTGTGACACTGATCTTTATAAACAATGTGAAACAAAAAGAATGAGAAGGAAACATAACAATCTTTCTAATAGAAAACAAATACTTTTGGATTAGTTTAGGGTGAACCATTCTGTTAGGATTATAGAGCTTGTCAAAGGTGAAGGAGGAGTCTTGTATGACCATTTAGTCTACATAGGTGAAATGGTTACTATCCTCCATGATAACAAGACTTACACAATAGTATCTAGAAATGAGGCATCAGTAGCATATAAAAAGATTGATCAGTTTATAGAAGACCTATTACTGCAAGGACAAATTAATTTGGATGTTTTTAACTTAATCAAAAATCCTGCCTCAATCATTCCCACCATCTTTGGAATCCCAAAGGACCATAGGAACTTGGTAAAACCTCCTTTTACACCAATAGTGGCAACACAAGGGTCTAAAACTTACCAGTGGCCATTATAGTGTACAGGTTGCTCAAACCTATACAAATGATGGATACACATATGGTAAAGGATTTGTGGGATGTTTTGGGTAAATTAAATCCTGAATTATGGGAGGAGGATCTTTTCTTTTTGACAACTGACATAGTGGATTTGTTTTCTTGCATACCTGAAGAATTAGGTCTAGAATTATTTAATGATTCACTTGTCTTGCTCAATTTTTTTTATCACCTAGAGAAATTACATTAATAATAGATTGTATGGAAATTATATTATCAAATAACTACATTTATTTCAAAGGTGAGCACTTTAAGCATGCTAGATGTGTAGATATGAGGGTGGTTTGTGCCCCCCACATTTTCTAATATGACAAAGATTTCATGGGAAACCAAATTCCGCTTTTATTCTCTATTTTTTAATAATGTTAAGTTGTACGTAAGATTATTGGACAATATCTTTATTTTATGGAAGGGTAGTGAATAAACTGTTGATAATTCCATTGCCTATATTAATTCTATAATGTCTTGCTTAAAATTTATGTATTAGCTATGTGACAAACAGATCCACTATTTAGATACCACTATCACCAAATAACTGGGTGTTTTTTCATCAAATATCTATAGAAAGCCAATGTTTTCAAATGTGTACTTGCATTTTCATAGCCATTACCCCTTATCCAAGAAAAAAGCATAGTGAAAGGTCAATTTGTAAAACTTGCTATGATGATTTCTAATAAGGACACATTTGACATAGAAAGGAAAAAGCTTGAATTAATGTTCATTGATAGAGAATACCCTGTAGAGATGGTAAAGGGTATTACTGATGAGATTATGGCACCTGATACCCAGTTCTTTTACAGAGTTAAATGTAAAAAAAATATCCCAGTGTGGTGGAGAAAGATAAGTTCTATAATGTTCCAATTTTTAATCAGGCCCTAATATTGGAGATTAATTCTGGTTCCACTGTTACCAAGGATATTGTAAAATAGAACTGGAATGTACTTATGAGTGATGAAAGGTTGAGGCCAGTTGTAGGGCAAGAGCTAGCCTTTATATACAAAAGGGAAAGGAATATAAAAAACATTGTGGAAGGAACTGAAAATTCTAGGAATGTTAGTGAAGGTACCAGAAAGTGTGGTGCCTGCAATCAATGTAAATGTATTTGTGTGGAGGATTTTCTCACTTTTAATAATACATTAAGTAGTACTGTATTTCTAGCTAGAGAGAATTGTAACACAAAGGGGGTTGTCTATTTAGTTATCTGTTCAGAATGACCAGCATTCTATTTTGGTAAAACTGAACGAGTATTTAAAAAGTGTATTTATGAACATAACTATGACTTTACTAAAAGCAACATCAGCAATGTCCTAGTTGGATACTGTTAAATGTAAAACTTTCAAACAATTATTTTTTGTTATTTTAGAAAATATTCCATCTAATCCTAGAAGTGGTTCCTGGGAAGATAAAATAAATTATAAGGAACTGTTATGGCAATTGAAATTAGATGCCATGCATTCACTGGGCTTGAATGAATATGTGTCTTTATTGCCAGTTCTTAAATAAAGAGCAACTAAACTTTGATACACTGTGGCTTTGCGCATATATATATATATGTATATATATATATATATATATATATATATATATATATATATATATATATATATATATATATATATGTATATATATATATATATATTTTATTGCATAGTTTACTACAGTAGCTTGTTTTTCATATGGTTCAAAAGTTTTTATACGGGTAAAAAAATTTCAGGTATTTTTAAGGTGTTTACATGGTTTAAAATTGTTATTGTGACAATGTTTATTGTGATTTTAATCATTTAATTAAAACTGAATCATGTGCCTAGGGTGATAGGCTATTTAAGATTTGTACTTTGCAATGGCATTTATTCTGATGAAGCCCTCTTTTTCTTTTTCATGGGACTGTTTAAATTTCTTTAAATTTCTTTAAATTTCTTTTTACATTTAAATGTTCTGTTTCAAGTGGAGTGAAATAAACTACTTTTAAACTACAAAAGAACAAGAGAAGAGTAGAACTACATGATGGCTCCATGTTCAAGCAAAGAAAGCTTTTATAAAGCTTATAAAAGCTTTCTTTGTTTGAACCTGGAGCTATCGTGTAGTTCTACTCTTCTCTTGTTCTTTGGATTTGTCTTTGTGTTGAGTAGAACTTTTCTCCTGAGCTACTGGATTTTTATTGTTATGTTACTTTTAAACTACCTTTGTAGTGTTCAGTGACGTCTTTCTTAATTCAGTGTACTTTTTTGTTGTTACTGAATTCTTTTTTCATTTAGTGCACTTGCACCTTATTGAACGATTGTTTTCTTTTTAGCTCAGTAGGTAAATATGACTTTAGTGTACAAGTTACCATTAATGAGTGCCACAGATTTATATGCTTGTTTCGTGATTCTGTTTCATATATTATTTTATATATTTTTTTTGTTTTTAAGAGTTTGTTTCAAGTTATTGTAACTCTGGAGCTTTTCTTTCTAGGCCTTTGCTAAAATGGAGTTTGATGCCCAGTCTGACTTTTCTGGTAAACAAATGCAAATAAAATAAAATAAAATAAATTACAATAATTCAGTGTGGAAGAAGAATAAAGCATGTTTTTAATCTGTTGATTTTTTATTTACTTAAAATGTGTAAGATTGCCTGTGACTGCGTAATTGCTACTAATAAGATATATTACAGTAAAAATAACTTGATTCTTGACTGCAGATCTGCAGTACAAGTCACAAACTCCTTGAAGGCTACTGATTTAAGTCATATGATGATTTCCTTAGTAGAGCTTGTTGAATTTTACCCTTTCTTCTTGTACATGTATCTTTGAAGACAGGAAGTACAGCCTCTCAATTAAAACCACAGCAAATCCTACTTGGAAACTTAAAAATTAAAAAAAAATGTATTTCCTCTAAAGAATTTTATTCATCAGCTGATGTTTTATCTGTTGGATAAAATGTTTATGTGTTCCATATGTACCTACTACTGTGTGTCATCAATACTGTTCAGAGTTAACTACTACCATATGATTGCTTAATGGTTATCTTACTCTAAGGGTAAATAGCAAAGTATCTTCCTGTTTTGAGCTGCTGTTTGATAGTCACCATTTACCACCATAGTGTGTGTGTGAGGGGGTGCATTTTACATGTACTTACAACTGTGTGGAATTTAGCAAATGAGAATGGTGACTGACCAGAGCTAATGGGTACCAGCTGAGTAGTTAATGGTCATTTTATTTTAAGGGTAAAGTGTAAGAGGTGCTCTGGTTTTATTAGTTTAGACTAACTGGTGGTGGTATACATGAAAGCTTGGAAAGGACAGAGTTGATGCTGGAAAGTCACAATTTACCCTTACCCTATTCTGAAATATTGTGCCTGGGTGTTCAGAATAATTCTGGTCAAGTTTCAATTACTGTTAGTAAGACTGCACTGAAAAACAATGGTCTTGGTATGCAGTGGATAAAATCCTGTGGAGCTAGTGATTATAACTTTGATTTGTAGCTGTGCAGTGTGCCTGGTTAATACCCTGGTCAACAGTGCACATTGACCATATGCTGTTAAGGAGTTCTATAATTGTTTATTGCCATTTATCTACTACTTAGCAGCAGTGTGGAGATCAACCCTACATTGATAATTCTGTATCACATCAAATTTTGACGATAGTGATGCAAGAATAAAACCCATAGCCCAGTCTATTACAATATTTACAATGTGATACAACGACTTCAGAGTTCAACTTGCATACTAAATGAAAGTGCTGTAGTAATAAAGCGACACTTTGTACAGTAGGAAGAATATTATAAGAATATAATGAGATGCACACAAAGACAAGTACCATTAGCATTGCAAATTGTATATGTGAAACAATATGCTGTATCTAACATCTCAAATTCTTAAATGGAAAGAGCAGAGAATTATATTACAAGTCAGGGCATTGATAGTGCACTCCATCACATTCCAGGCAATGCTATTTTCATGCATCTTAAATTCTTAAATGGAAAAGAACAGATAATTATATTACAAATCAGAGCAAAAATGGTGTACTGCATCACATTCCAGGCACTGCTATTTCCCTACATCTTAAATTCTTAAATGGAAACAAACAATTATATTGCAAATCAGGGCATTGATAGTACACTGCATCACATTCCAGGCACTGCTATTTCCATACAGCACACTGTATAAATATTATAGTAAAATGGTAGCATGATGTACCACAGCAGAAAAGAACAGAAGTAGAATTTGCCCAGATGTATTATTGTTATATTCACTGTTGGGATAATACTCATAAGATGTTGAGAAACAGTACAGGCAGTACAGTCCCACCTCCAACTCCTTTTTCTGTACATAGTAGGTACTATGAAGGGTACTACAGCACTCTCAGTTTTGTAATGCCATAAGTAGGGTTTTGTCATGGTGTGAAACAGCTTAATAGAATTAAATAAAAGGAAAAAAAAGTCTACCAAAATAATACTGTCTCTGCCTCCTCCCAAAAGCACACACACAGATACTTTGGAGAAGTGCAAGAAAGCAGTATTTAATATTCAGACTGAGTGTCACATTTGTGATGGTTCTGTTGCTTATATATAGAAGCCTGGAAAATGAGATAACTCACTTGAGGCACCTAGGAGGGATGGGCTACAGTTATGAAGGATCCCAGCCAAGTATGTATGGTATATCAGGGAGTAACAAATAAGGAATGGGGATACATAAACAGAAAATGCATCCAGTGAGGTTGGAGGGGAAAGATGGGGCAGGAACAGGAAGCAGAGAGGAGGGAGCATGTGAAGTCATAGGCAGCAGTGGTATGAGGAAGAAAAGATTGGACAATAATGGACAGATAGCAGTAAAGAGTCATACTGGGCAGTGAGATGGACAAAAGGGAGAAGCCAGAAATAGATGAAGAAGAGGACACAACAGAAACACTGGGAGCAGTGGAGGAGGATGGACACAGACAAAGGCAGAAAGGTTAAAAAAGATAAAGTGATAACAAGGAAAGTCATGTTAGAAGGGTTGTTGGCTAAGGGAAAGGAGCAAAAAATGAGAAAGCCTACAAATTAGGTGGGAGAACCATGATCAGCAAAGCAAATGGGAATGGATCACCAAGCAGATTCCAGGTCAGAAAGAATAGCAAAAGACACAGTCAGAGGAGGGTAAAAGGAAGTTTGGGTAGTAAAGGACTCACTCACTGGAATAATGTGGGAAAGAGAAACAGTTTATTGGAGACATATATAGCACCTGGTATGACATGTAGTAGGCCAGGCCATGTCATGACCACAGTGATTACATACAGTGGACCATTTAGGAGCAAATGTTTCGGTTATGAGAGACTACAAAATAAATGATGTTATGTTGTCCTATCTCACCTTCATTCTTACTTGGATGGGTTCGGAGCTGATCCTCAGCTCTGACTCGGCTGAATATACATCTGGAAGTCTCAAACTTGGCTCGTGGCAAGGTAGATATCCATTGATGCAGTGGTGCAACTCTCCAGATCTCGTTTGCTGCTTTACGAGGTTGGATGTTCTCTTCTTGGGCATGGAAAAGTTTTTTTTGTCTTTTGCATTCTATTAGCTTAAACTAGTTAGGATTTTTACATTAGTTAGGTTATTGTATGCTGTGAAACTTTAGCTTTAGTGTGTAGCTTAGTTTTATCTCCTTTTTCCACTTTTGTGTGCTTTTGCTTGGCCATCATTTTTTTTTTTTTTTGCAGGCCTGAACTTGTATCTCGTAATTATTTACTGTAGTGGTGCTTTAAAAACTACCTGTAGTGTTGTGTGTTCTTTTCTAGTCACTTAGTTTAGCTTGGTTAGTTCATTAGCTCATTTAAATTAGAGAGCTAATTGCCCGTTTTAGTTAAAGGGCAAGTAGTGTTACTAGTGTTAGTGTATTCTATCTCTCCCTTTATTATACCTTTCTAGGTCTGTTAAAATTAGAGGTCTTAGTGCTCGTTTTAGTCAGAGCAAAGCTAGTTCTAATTATATTCCTTAGATGTGCTGTGTTTGTTAAATGAGTGTGTTTTATATTTCTAGAAGTGGTGTGAGTTTATTTGGTGTTTGTTATTCTTATAGGACCTTTTTCTTCCTAACATGTCCAAAGACACTAGGGAGAAAGAACATAAGCCTTCAGGCTTTAAAAAATGTCAAAAATGCACCCAGAAAATGTCTATTACTGATGGACATGGCATTTGTGTCTACTGTTTAGGAGCTATCCATCTCCAGGAAAATTGCACTTTCTGCCACTCCTTTAGGGCACGTGTGTTGCAGGAAAGGAAAAACAAATTGATTGTCAAAGGACTCTTGAAACTGTCCTTTGAGGAAGCTGTACAGAGTGCTTCTTCTTCTTCATCCTCTTCTTCTTCTAAGACAGACAAACCAACTAAAAGGCCATCTCCTGTCTCTTTAGCTCAGTCCGAGCCCCCTGAAAAACTGTCCAGATTTCTCAGCCATCAACCTCCTCGGCTCCACAGGCTTTGGAACTGATGGAGATTATTATTGACAAACCCGGTTCTTCAGCTCCAAGGTCTTCAGAGCTGGAAGAAACCGTGTTTTGGAGCTGGTCCGTTGATATTCCACCTGTCTCCCCACCTTGAGATCAACCATTTTGGAGAGATCTTGATCACCAACTCTATCCTCCAGGTCCTCTAGGAGCCTATCTGATGAGGACGTGGAGCAGTTGGTGTGCAGACTTTTGAAGTCGCCAGCACTAGCTAAATTGTTCTTGGCTCCAACCAAATAGGTTTTGGAGCCTTCTAAGACTGTTACATCCACTGTCGTTCCTCCGCTGAGCCATTCTGGATCTTTGGAGCTGGAGTTCCAAGTATCACTTGCTGTAGACCTGTCGGTTCTGGGACCCCTTCAAAGATTACGGAACCAATATCTGCTCCAACACTCTCTGTGCCATCTGGGGTGTCTGGGAGCCAAAGTTCTCCGGTCATCCCTGGGGGGGATGCTCAGACCCAAACTTCTTCAGTTCAGAGTCTACCCCTTAGTGCATTGGCTCAGGTGAGCTTGGCTCCTACACCAGCCTCAGAGCCGGTCTCTCTGGAGATATCCTTGGAACCATTGGGTTCTGCTTTCAAGCTGATGAGGAGTGTGCTGTCCCCTTCTACAGCTCTACACAGAGATACTGGCATTCGTCCCCCCAAGGCACCGGCTACTGTCTCAGCACTACCCCATCCATAGGACAGCAGAGATTCAGAGCTTCAGGAACCCCCATTGGGTGAACCCCTCTCTTCTGAGGCCTCCCCAGAATACACTTCTGAGGTGCCCCCTCAAAGGAGGACATGCAAGAGGAAGCATATAGACTCCCCTGATGAGTCTGTCACCCCAGACACTGACCTCGAGGTGTCAGAAGGGTCCCCACGGTCGTCCTCTGAAGATATCTCATTTGCAGATATCCTTGAGATCCTAAAACAGAGAGGCAGCTGATAAACCATCAACCCTTCTGATGAGGAGGCGGTGTACCTGAAGGCCTTTGGATCTCAACCTTCTGCCTCCTGGGTGTCTTCGCCTTTGATGAGCTAATGGACTTAGTCAGACAAAAGGCATGGGAGTCACCTGACACCATGGAACCAGTCCCTCGGAGGCCAAACAAGTTTTTGTCAGCCCCCACTGGAAAAGATTTTCTTACGAAAGGTGTTCCTGTAGATGCTATGGTGATGGCAGCAGCCACCAAGAAGGAACTTTCTGAGACATCCTCATCTGTTCATCCTCAGAACAAAGATTCTCAACTGATGGACAGATATGGGAAGCATGTCTTTTCATCAGCGACTTTTACACTCTGATCGCTGAACTACCTCACACACTTTACAAGGTTACAAAGAGATCTCCTGAAAGAGCTAGGAGATACTCTGCAAGGTTCATTGGCTGTGGGGGTGACTGAGAAAGTCTCCTTCCAGTTGTCCACCTTAAATTCTATTGTCAAATCCTCCATGAGACTGATATCTTATGCAGTGGATGGAGCGAATAGGGCAGCAGGTTCAGAAGTTTCCTTGAGGAGACACTCCTGGATGCACTTGTGTAATTTTGCAGAATCTTTTACTTCTGTCTTTACTAATGCCCCTTTTGATGGTTCCTCACTTTTTGGACCCAAAGTTAAAGACACACTCACCAGATGTGAGCAGGAAGAGAAAACTGCTCTGCTGTTGGAGTACATTTTTCAGTACCTTCAAGACCTTAACCTAAAGGTCAGAAGAGTGGAAAAATGTGGTTCAAAAGATCCCAGGGAGCTTTCCAAGATGCACAAGGTAAATCCTACCCCAGGGGCAGAGGGGGAGGCAACAACGGTAAACGTCATCTTAGAGGCTGGGGGGGGGTCTACAAAACCAGGGTGACCATAATTCCTTTTGTGGGCATCCCTATCAGCGCTCCTGAAAGGAGACCCACCTGCTGTAATCTGGAGGCAATTGGGGGATGTTTATCTTTGTACCCAGAAGCCTGGCAAAGTATCACAAAAGACAAGTAGGTACAAAGCATAATATCCAGATGTTATTCCATTCTTTTTTGCCATCCTGTCCCATGGATCAGAACAATCCCAGATGTTCCACCCAATCTAAGGAAGCAAGCAACTATAGAAATCGAAAAGATGCTGGACAAAAGAGTCATCCAAAAAGTCCCCACAGACCAAATAGGATTCTGAACTTAATCAAGATTTTTTTGGTGCCAAAAAGAACAGAGTACTGGAGACCCATATTGGCTGTCAGCAAATTGAACGAATCTGCCAAAAAGTCAAAGTTCTGAATGCTGACCCTGCAGTCAATACTTCCCTTCTTAAGGAAAGATTATTGGATGTGCACAGTAGACCTCCAAGATGCGTACTACCACATAAAAATGGACAGAGCATCAAGGAGCCACTTACGCTTCCAGGTGGGAGCCAGTCATTATCAGTTCCAAGCTCTGCCCTTTGGGCTCACTACAGCCCCCAGAGTGTTCACCAAATGCATGGCAGTAGTAACAGCTCATTTGAGATGTCTTGGATTACAAGTGTTTCCGTATCTGGATGACTGGCTCATAACTGCCATCACCAAGCATCTACTCCAACAGGCCAGGGACGTGACATTGGAAATTTGTGCTTAGCTAGGCATAACAGTCAAGTTACAAAAATCTGCCTTTTTGCCCTGTCAACATATTACCTTCATAGGTGCAAACCTAGACACTGTTTCCATGATGGCACGTCTTCCAGGTGACAGAATTTCAGCCCTCAGACAGCAAATACTTCATTTTCTTCCAAAGGACAAGGTTAAGGCAAAGGTAGTTCTGAAACTTCTAGGGACAATGGCTTCAGCCATAACTCTAGTTCCTCTTGCCAGGATGGATATGAGGATCCTTCAGTGGCTCCTTTTTTCCCAGTGGTCACTTCAAGAACTTCCTATGTCCCATCTTATCAGAATAACGGAGTCATGCAAGAAGGATCTATGTTGGTGAACTCAGTACAACCATGTGACTATTGGGAGACCCTTTATTCCTCAGCAACCTGTTGCTACAGTGACCACAGATGCTTCCCAGATAGGGTGGGGGGGCATTATCTGGGAAGGGCAGTCCAAGGTATATGGCAAGACTATGAGGCCCACTTGCATATCAGTGTTCTAGAGATGACAGCAGTGCTTCTGGCATTGCAAGCACTCCACGACTCTCTTCCACTAGGGATGATTGCAATACAGTCAGACAATATGTCAGTGGTATGGTACATAAACAAACAAGGAGGAACCAGATCATACCCACTTTGTCAAGAGGCTCTGAGAGTTTGTCAATGGGCAATATCTCCCAATGCTTTCTAGTAGCATTGCACATCCCAGGGAAATCCAATGTGATAGCGGACAAGCTCAGCAGGGCAATATTAATGCCTCACGAGTGGTCTCTGAACCAGAACATAATGGAAGAGATTTTCCAGAAATGGGGCTTTGCCACTCCCATGAATGCCAAGTGCAGCAGCTACTTTGCCCTAATTCCCCCTTTAAGGAAGACACCAAGAGATGCACTTGCTCATGATTGGCCCTCAGGACTTCTTTATGCCTTCCCCCCATATCCCCTCATACCCAAAGTAATCCAGAAAGCAAAATCCTTGGGAAGCAGGCTGATTCTCATTGCCCTATATTGGCCTCATCAGATTTGGTTCCCCTTCCTCTGGCCTTATCTACAGGGGAAGCCATGGGTTCTGGACCCAGTTCCAGACCTTCTGACACATATGTCAGGAACACTTCACCCTTCTCTCCACACCCTCAACTTGACAGGATGACTGCTCCACTTCCCAATTTAGTCAGGCTTCAAAACTTCACTCCAGCAGTCAAACACATATTGATGTCCTCTCATAAAGATTCTACTAGAAAACTATATGCTAGCAAGTGGAAAAGATTCTCTTATTGGGTGCAAACTAGAAACATTGGCCCTTTTTCTGTGCCAATTCAGTCCATTTTAGAATTTCTTGCAGAACTCTTCCATCAAGACTCAGCTGCAGCAACTATTAGAGTTCAGCTGGTTGCAATTTCGAATTTCCACATTGGTGACCATACTCCTAACCTAATGTCACACAGGTTGTGTAGATAATTTTTAAAAGGCACTTCCTTACTGAGACCTCCTTTTAAAGAACTACTTTCATCTTGAGATTTAAATTTTGTCCTATCTCAACTAGCACTGCCACCATTTGAGCCCTCTTCATCTTGTGACCTCAAATTTCTTTCCTGGAAGACCATCTTTTTAGTACCTGTAACATCTGCCAGAAGAGTTTCAGAGTTGCAAGCACTATCAATCAGACCTCCATATCTGATCTTTCATAAGGATGGGTATCGCTACGAATGAATCCGCCCTTTATACCTATGGTTTGCTCTCAATCCAATATCAATCAATCCATTGAGCTCCCGGTGTTTTTCCCCAATCATAGCAACAAGGCAGAGTATAAACTCCACCACTTGGATGTGAATAGACAGCTCAGATTCTATTTGCACAGAACTAAAGATTTCAGGAAATCTAATCAATTATTCATCTCCTTCTCTGAGGACAGTGTCTAAAGTCATGCTTTCAGATTGACTCACAAGTTGTATCACCTTTATCTATACCTCCAGTAATAGAAAATTACCATTCAGAATAAAAGGTCACTCAACCAGAGCATTAGCTACATCCTCTGTTTTCCAGGCCAGAATGTCTATGGACAGTATTTGTACTGCAGCTACATGAGCCAATCCTCATACGTTTATCACTCATTACAAAGTGGGTTTGGCCTCCAGGGACAGGGCCTCCTTTAGTTCCACTGTGCTCAAAGGTGTACTCCCATGAGCCACCCGAGAAAAAGGTGCTAGGGACGCTGTCCCATCCAAGTAAAAATGAAGATGAGATAGGACAACATAACATAAAGAAGTTATGTACTCACCATAATGTTCCATGTTTGTTGTCCATCTCACCATTCATTCTTATGACCCATCCCTCATTCCCCCATCTAAAGATTCCTAGAGGACCTGGTGGTGATCTTTTCTCTTATACATGAGCTCCTTTGACTCTGTTTCTTTTCTCCTTGACATGGGGTCATACCTATATATTACTCATTAGTACTGTTAGCAGCAAACAAGATCTGAAGAGTTGCACCACTGCATCATAGGATACCTACCTTGCCAAGAGCCAAGTTTGAGACTTCCAGCTGTGTATTCGGCTGAGTCGGAGCCGAGGATCAGTTCCAAACCCATCCAAGTAAGAATGAATGGTGAGACGGACAGCAAACGTGGCTACATAGCTTCTTTTTAAGCTGGCCCAGAGAGCTAGGAGAAATATATAAGGGAAAGACACTGTAATCGCCTTGTTACAATGCTACCAGAGCCAATAGTTAGCAGTACAAGCTATGAGAGGAGAGAACAATGCAACTTCTGACTTTGGGATTTTGAGAGGAAACTGGAGCACAGAACAGTGGGTGAGTGGGTCAGAATCTAGGAAGAGGAAGACATATTCAGAATGGATAGTCTTTTCTCTGTTCTCAAAGAGAGAGAGAATGACATGGTATATGAAGATGTTGACACCTTTAAACTGAGGTGTAAGGGATTGGAGAAAAGTATAAAAGAAAGAGATCATGGAGGAAAACAGATATGGATGACAATAGGGGATGAAAAAAAGTGATCAGGGTAGAAGGAGCAATGAAGACTGCCCCTAGGAAGGAAGGGTAGGCA
The DNA here is from genome assembly GCF_019279795.1 of Protopterus annectens. Taxonomy (NCBI): domain Eukaryota; kingdom Metazoa; phylum Chordata; order Ceratodontiformes; family Protopteridae; genus Protopterus; species Protopterus annectens. Next base: position 955,611,043 of record NC_056746.1, read on the forward strand.
TGCTCTTAGCCTAGGAAAGTGATGGGTGAGCTACAGGTAGTAATGGCTGGAGGAGAGAATAGATATAGTTTTGGTAATGAAAAAGTGTACTGATAGCAACAGAAGTAGGACATGGTAATTCCTTTGATATGAAGCCATTAAGAATGACAAAGAAGATAAAGTTGAGGAAGAAAATGTGTATGCAAAGGGAAGAGTGAAATGTTATATGCAGTGGAACATGAGGATTAAGGAGAAAAGGAAGGTGTAGAGGTAAAATACCATCTACTGGGTGTTTAAGGAGGAGTCGGATAATGCAAAGCTATACTGAGCAGTGAAGATACAACTTATGTTAAAAAAAGAATCAGGATGTAGAGAGAAAAGAGGAAGATGCCATAATGATCCTCTCCAAATCCTAGGTTTCCTGAATTTGTTAGGACAGTTCACAATTAGTTTAGTACATAAAAGATAGAAACCAAAAGAGTGGTATGGGATTATAGGGGAGCAGAATACCTGTTACTACCTGGTTTTACAGCATTCTGTCTCTGTCTGCAAAAATTCATAGATACTTACTAGGCTATTGATCTATAACAATCTTAAAAAGCCTAGCCTTGCATTCCCATGGCAGTTTTTAGCCCTTATATTTAGTGTATAAGTAACCCAGACATGGGCAGAAAAAGGATACATTTGGATATTTACATGTTGTTCTTATCTGTGATTGACAAGGGTGTTAAATGAGTGGATGAATTTGTGGTTACCCATCCATTTGTCCAAATACATTTGAATAGAATAAGATATGTATTTTACTTTACGTGGAGTCAAAGATGGCTCCATAGAAGTGGAATTCTCTATGATACATATATATCCATCCAGCATGTTCTATTTGTGCTGCAACAGAGACTGAGATCCCTTGAGCAGGTGTTTATGCCACCACTGGAGTTGCAAATGTGTAATTTATAAGTCTGACAGCATATATTCTATTGATGCTATATACATGAGGCAGATCTTGGCTCTCAGAAGCCTTTATAACACCAAGAAGAGGAGCAAGGCTTTGAAATGTCCATATAGTTTTTATGATTTAGACCATTCATTGTCTTATTGAGGAAGCATTGTGGCTGTTCCAGTTGTGACACATTTGGACAAGTACATACTGAATGGGCCACTGTAGTCAATGATTGGCATAATGAGTTCTGTATACAGTGGAATAATTACATCCCTGGACCTGAATGGTGTACCGTTAGGTATAAGCTATGTGATGGTAAAGGATTTCCTTATAATAGTGGATACATGGTGATCAAAAGACAGCTAATTATTGACATAGGTTTCCAGATCCCTGACTACAGGATCAATTTTCAAGGGGGAGGGGTTATTGCTGATGTGACAGTTGCATACGAAGTCATGCTTTCCAAAAGGTACAGTTGTACATTTCTTGGCATTTAGTTTTAGTCCATGGTTTTGACACCAGCTATTTGATTGGAATAGGACCTCTTGGAGGATCTTGGTGTCCTCTGGGGAGTTTAAGATATCACCCAGTTTTCAGTCATCTGCACACTTGGTCATCTACAAACCCTAAACATTAGCTTTGACCTCCAAGAAGTAAATGCCAAAGAGGAGTGGCCCGAGTACTGAACCCTGGGCTACACTGCTAGTGACAGGTCTTTTGGGGGAGGTAAAGCCACACACCTTTCTTTTCTGAGTTCTATTTATGAGCCAGTTTACTATCTTAGTAGTTACATAGGGCCCTATACTTAGCTTGGTGAATTTCTCTATGATACCTGAGTGTGGGATAATACTGAATGCCTTTGTAAAGTCTAGATATGTAGTATGTACAGATTTGCCCTCATTCATAGCTACAGTAAATTTATTGAAGAAGTCAATCAGGTTAAGTAGGCAGGAACTACCCTTGATGAAACTGAATTGGCTTGGGTCAAGAGTCTGTAGGTTACATCTCTTCTTATTTGTTAATGCCATAGCGATGTTCTCCATAGCCTTATGGATGAGGCTGGTCTGCCTTATGGGTCTATAATTACCTGAGTCTGTTGAAGCCCAATGTTTGTGCAAGTGAACAATTGTTGCTGTTCTCCATTCTTCTGGCACAAAGCCTTTTTTTGAAGCTGATATTGAATAGCCTCTGTAGGAGGTCTGACAAGTCATGTTTCAGGTTAACCAGTGGACCATATGGTATGTTGCCCAGCCCATACAAGTAGTATCTTTGGCCTTAGATAGCATCTTGAGTATTTTCTACTTGGAGATTTGAGAAGAGGTACAGAATTGGGTATGCCATCTGTTTGGAAGGTGTGTGGGTTTGCACCCCACATTGGGGGGTGCAGGGGTCCTTGACCCCCTGCAAAAAAAGAAGTTTAAATATTAAGAACGATGTTCAAGATTGGCTCTTTTGAATAATTTTAATTTGTGTTTTCTTGGCATATCATGCCGAATGCCAACATTTCAATAGGAAGCAAATGTGGACAGCTAGTCTCAGTGACTCCTCTCTGGACCTCACATTCCTCCTCACTATCCTAATTCTTTAGTAGCTGTATCTGCTGCATTTGCAAATGCACTGCCATATACTTCTGGTAATGTCAACTTAAGCACATTTCATATTGGGTTAGTAATGCCACTGGCTTTGAATTAATCATGGTGGACCTTCTCTGTGCTCAGAAATCCACTACAACTTCTAAGACAAGAAACAACTGAGGTTATCAATGACATTTATATTGCTTAAAAGACTTACTTGCAGTTCTCCATGTACTTCTATGTAGACATTTTCTAGTGAACCATCAAGAGAGTTATTAAAAATGTATGTTGGAGATCCAGATGTCACAGATATAATGTCAAGTGCATCACATCTTGCAGGTTGAGTGCCTCCAGTCTAGACCCTACATTGTCTAATGATTCTTGTAGTCTGTGGGTGTACCATTTTGTGATGTTCCATATAAAGTGGTGATTAAACATCAGCCAAAGAACATCATATCCATTATTATTGTCATTGCCAGCAATGGTTCCTGCAGCAGGGCATGTCCCATATTCAGTTTTACCATCAGTCTAGAAGTGGAGCATGTCTGGGACTCAGCTTTTGATTGTTTGAACTAAAAACTCAGTTAATGATAATGGAGAACACTGGACTGCATCAGTGATTTTCGGTAACCCTCAGAATGTTATGGCAGTTTTACATTAAGTCCATTTCTGAAGACATGAGCTGCTTCATATTGCTTTCTCATCTTGATTCCACTTCCCTTTTCTTCTTTTTTTGAAATTCATTTGAAGCTCATTAATGTTCTGAAGCATGCAAGTGACTAGACAAATCAGTGAGCTTGTTGTAATTGAGTATTGCTCGCGTAAATGAGTTTAGTAATAAGTAGCCACACTGATATACTTGCTACCGAACCATAGTTCTCAACTTCCTTGTTCAGGAAACATGCACAAAGCTAAAAATAATGGGTACATAGGTAGGTACACTAAGTATCATGTGATAGGAAGTGAGAGGAAGCTGGAGTACAAGGAAAAAAATCCTCACAACTTTGGGATAATATTTAGAGTTCACATTTGGACCTGTCAGGCAGAAATCTTATCATTAAGAATTCATGTCAGTGTGAAATATGTAAGGATATGAAGGATGATACAAGGAATACATTTCTGTAACGTGATAAAGCCAGGAATCTAGAAATTGAGTACCTTACTCAGTACACAGTATTTCATGTGTCATGCAAACTAGAAGCCACACCACATACAGTTTATCTGTTTTTACTGCATTTTTGATTGAATTACTATGTCTCATTTACTTTTATGGGTTATAGTAATCACTTTTTATTTGGATGTTTGTATTAAAAATGGTTTTATATGTTTGCTGTAGGGTTTTATAACTGAGCTGCCTCACTGGTGGTTTTATAATCCTGTTATGAAGTTGTTTTATGCATTTTATATGGTATCAGGTAAGATTATAATATTATTTATTAATAGAGGACTATGTTATGATGCACTAGTTTTATAATTTAGCTATGCTTCTTTGACAGTTTAATATTATTAAGTCTAATGTCATTTTTCTGATTAGTTTATTGTAGTATTTTTTAGTTTGTTAGTTTTATTTTTGTTGCTAAACCAACATAAGATTTGGATAGTAAGGGTCTGATTTAGGTGGAATAGCTTTTCTTTGGGGTTTTAGTGTTTACTTTAGTGCATGCAGTTTCATTTATTTTTTTCTTCTTAATTGGGGCAAAGGCAGGACTTTTCAGTATCATTTCTGGTTGTTTGGAGAGATGATGTCACATCGCCACAGTATGAACAATACCAGCCATTGAGAACAAAAAACCTTTATCCGACAACAAAGCTTTCAGGCAAAAACCCTTTCTCAATGTTTAACATAAGGTATAATAAAATCACATATTTAAATACAAGCCCACAACATCACATGGCCCGCAGCCATGGTCATATGATCTATTTTAATACAAAATTAAAACATAAAAATAAATAAAAAACTTGCTTATTTATAATCACATATGTATAAAATATATGCATATTCTATATAAAATATATTATATTATTCAAAGTATAAATACAAATATATATATTTTTTTCATTTTAATCTTGTGCGTTGTATTTTAGTCAGAACAGGCTTTAATGAAACACTTGCATTCAAGCCTGGGAACACATCTGCTGATAATCTTACAATCCAGTCATATTCCCTAAGATCTAATAAATTACATAAATCCCCCCCCCCAGTGGACACACTAACAATATCTATAACTCTGAACTTAAAACTATGGGATATACCATAACATTTTACATGCTTCGACAGAGCATTGGTGTCACTCCCCTTCCTTATGTTGGATTTGTGTTCTATAATCCTGTCCTTAAGTTTTCTTGTAGTTTTTCCAACATAAAAGGAGGGACAGATATCACATGTTGCCAAATAAACAATATTACTTGTTGCACAAGTAGCAGAACAGTGAAAAGTATATACTTTTTTGAAACAGGATGAACAAATATATTCACAGGATTTAATGCATCACACTGTTGTAAAATATCTACACAACTACTGCAATTATAACAACAAAAAGTACCTTTTCTTGACAGGCTAGGGGATATAGAATTTGCTCTATCAAAATCCTTATAAGCTAACATACTCTTTATTGTCCTCATATTTCTATAGGCAAAACGAGCTCTGTCCCCTACCACCAACTTAACATCATCCTGTGTTAAAAGAACTTTCCAATATTTCCTAACTATGTTCCTGACTGTAGTTGACATAGTGCTATAAGAAGTAATGAATCTTAACCCAACTCCATCTAGTGGAGTATTCAGCGTTTCATGCAATGTCTGGGGCACCTGTGAGAAAGTAGGTTTATAAAGAGTATGTCTATTAGATGTAATATACTCACTAACTTGATGTACCAAGTGGGATGGATATCCACTTTTCTTAAATTCAAGACACACTTCATTTAGTTGTTTTATAAATGCATCATTATCAGTATTAAGTCTACTAATACGAGCCAGCTGTGCCTTAATAATGCCTTTAAAGACATGAGAAGCATGCACACTTGACGCAAATAGGTACCTTCCAGATGATACTTCTTTCTTAAACACTGTTGTATTAATAGCATTACCCTTCTTAGTTATTGTTATATCTAGAAAATTAATAATGCTAAATGAATATTCAAACTTAAATTTTAAAAAACTAGTTGTATTATTCAAAAAAAGAATATAGTCCTCTAATTCAACAAGTGAGCCTTTCCATAGCAAGAAGCAATCATCCACAAACCTTTGGTAGAATATCAAGTTGTCATTCAAATACCTCTCCCCATTATTTACATACATCCTCTCCCACTGGAAAACAACCAGATTGGCATACGTATTTGCTACTGGTGTACCCATTGCCACACCAGTTTGCTGCAGATAATATTCCTTGTCAAACAAAAATATATTATTTCTTAATACTAGATCTAATAACATACAAATATTCTCTGTATGTCTAACTGAAAACCCAGATTGTGTCATCAAGAACTCTCTTATGGCATCCAGCCCATGATCATTAGGGATTACGGTGAACAATGATGTAATATCCATTACCACCATGTATATATGTTCAAAAGTGTCTACAGATAAATCCATGTTCACATGCCAATTCTTAAGTTTGACTAGGAAATCACTGGAATCTTTAAGCACTGTGTGACAAATATTTAACAGTGGTTGTAATTGCCTTTGCAAATATAGGGATATGGGTTCAGTAACCCACCCATTGCCCGAGACGATAGGTCTCATTGGGGGGTTATCCTGTGACTTATGCAGTTTTGGTATACCATAAAGTTGCGGTACTATAGGGCACGGCACAGTAAAAAAATGAAATAAATCTAATGAAATATCTCCTGTTAGCTGTAAATCATATACACACATATTTACATAACTAATACATTTTCTTACATCTGAAGATGTTATGCGCTTAAATGCTATATCATCGCCTAACAGTAATAACACCGAACTCATATAATGTTCTTTACCCATAATCACAGTTGACCCCCCCTTTGTCCGCTTGTTTTATCACAATTTCTGAATTTTCCCTTAGTTCATTCAATGCAATGTACTCTGCATAAGTTAGGTTATAATCTATAGAGCGTTTGTTAGCTGCATAAGCCTTCCTTATTTCATCCTCACAGAGATCATTGAAAGCTATAAGTATTGGAGCATAATTAGGTACAAAGACACTGCGTCTTTTACAGGCATTAACATCATATCTATCATTTCTAAAAATCAGCTTCAGTGCTATAGACCTAACAAATAATTTTAGATCAGTCAACACTCTCACAATGTCCTCTGTGGATGTTGGTATATAGCTTAAACCCTTCGCCAGAAGCATGTAATGTTCCTTTCTCAGAACAAAACTAGAGAGATTTACAGTACCTGCCATCATCTTTGAGCTATTTTCAGTTGTTTTAATGGACTTTCACTCTTCCGTTTACCATCCAACGATATAGTAGGATCCCTCTGCTTGGCTCTACCCCTCGATCTAGATCTAGAGGCGGCCATCCGTTCCTGCACCCGTTCAGCTTGTTGTAGCTGAAAGGGTTTGCTAAAAAAAGTAGACAGATTTTTTTGTGGTGCTTGTATAGCACTTTTACCATCCACAATAGTTCCAATAGCGCCATTTCCCGTTGATGTATTACCGACGGCTTCCATGTCCACAGCACGAGACGTAATGTCCGTTGCTGTAGGTTTACCAAAAGTTACGCTGTTACCCAATAGAGACAACGACGTTAACTCTTCATTTGGCGCCAAGTTCGAATTTCCAGTGTTCAACATGGGGAATTCATCTAGCGTATCCAAGGATTCCTTATGTGCTGTATGTTTTGCTGACGTAAACATGCGACTTCTATTAGTGCTATTAGATTTTACATTTGAGCCCATATAGTCTCCAGATTTGTCATTTTTTGGCCAAGAAAATATGTTACCAGCTTGGTAATCGCCCATATCACGTAGTAGCTTCCTTTTTTTCACCGCTTCCAGTCTATCATCTAGTGAACATAATCTGTCCATCATAGATTGATAGGATGATTGTAAGTTTTTAAAACAAGACATTGAAAACAGTTCATCCTCCATTGCAATAATCTCCCTCTTTAACTCATTCTCAGTGTCCAGAAAGAAATTATTCATTAAGGACATATAGTCTTGGCTCAACTTTAAATTTAGGCACTGCCATTGCTTTAATAGCTCAGGGTAAGTGTTTCCGTAGGAGGGCATTTTCAAAACCCTCAAGCCATGTGGAGCTATGCCTTTCTCCAAATATGCAGCAAAACTAAAACGTTGCCATTGTAGGCGTTTGAATGTACCAACCTTTCTTTCCAAAATTTGTATCTTATGTTCAAAGTCCATTGCATTAGTAGAAGGAACATCTGTTGTGTTCCCTTGAGCACTAATAGGCTCCGAAGAAACTTGTAAAAGAGGATTAACTTCTTTTTCAACCAGAAATTTTAACCGACTCTGTAGTTCCATCACTGGCTGCTGCGGGCTATTAACCAATTCCCAACTTCACAGCAAAAAAACAGAAAAATATGGTGACCGATGCTGTTGTATATAGACAAAATGAACCAAACAAGTCATTGAGAACAAAAAACCTTTATCCGACAACAAAGCTTTCAGGCAAAAACCCTTTCTCAATGTTTAACACAAGGTATAATAAAATCACATATTTAAATACAAGCCCACAACATCACATGACCCGCTGCCATGGTCATATGATCTATTTTAATACAAAATTTAAATATAAAAATAAATAAAAAACTTACTTATTTATAATCACATATGTATAAAATATATGCATATTCTATATAAAATATATTATATTATTCAAAGTATAAATACAAATATATATACTTTTTCATTTTAATCTTGTGTGTTGTATCTTAGTCAGAACAGGCTTAAATGAAACACTTGCATTCAAGCCTGGGAACACATCTGCTGATAATCTTACAATCCAGTCATATTCCCTAAGATCTAATAAATTACATAAATCCCCCCCCCCCAATGGACACACTAACAATATCTATAACTCTGAATTTAAAACTATGGGATACACCATAACATGATATTGGAACTATTGTGGATGGTAAAAGCGCTATACAAGCACCACAAAAAAATCTGTCTACTTTTTTTAGCAAACCCTTTCAGCTACAACAAGCTGAACGGGTGCAGGAACGGATGGCCGCCTCTAGATCTAGATCGAGGGGTAGAGCCAAGCAGAGGGATCCTACTATATCGTTGGATGGTAAACGGAAGAGTGAAAGTCCATTAAAACAACTGAAAATAGCTCGAAGATGATGGCAGGTACTGTAAATCTCTCTAGTTTTGTTCTGAGAAAGGAACATTACATGCTTCTGGCGAAGGGTTTAAGCTATATACCAACATCCACAGAGGACATTGTGAGAGTGTTGACTGATCTAAAATTATTTGTTAGGTCTATAGCACTGAAGCTGATTTTTAGAAATGATAGATATGATGTTAATGCCTGTAAAAGACGCAGTGTCTTTGTACCTAATTATGCTCCAATACTTATAGCTTTCAATGATCTCTGTGAGGATGAAATAAGGAAGGCTTATGCAGCTAACAAACGCTCTATAGATTATAACCTAACTTATGCAGAGTACATTGCATTGAATGAACTAAGGGAAAATTCAGAAATTGTGATAAAACAAGCGGACAAAGGGGGGGGTCAACTGTGATTATGGATAAAGAACATTATATGAGTTCGGTGTTATTACTGTTAGGCGATGATATAGCATTTAAGCGCATAACATCTTCAGATGTAAGAAAAATTTATTAGTTATGTAAATATGTGTGTATATGATTTACTGCTAACAGGAGATATTTCATTAGATTTATTTCATTTTTTTACTGTGCCGTGCCCTATAGTACTGCAACTTTATGGTATACCAAAACTGCATAAGTCACAGGATAACCCCCCAATGAGACCTATCGTCTCGGGCAATGGGTGGGTTACTAAACCCATATCCCTATATTTGCAAAGGCAATTACAAGCACTGTTAAATATTTGTCACACAGTGCTTAAAGATTCCAGTGATTTCCTAGTCAAACTTAAGAATTGGCATGTGAACATGGATTTATCTGTAGACACTTTTGAACATATATACATGGTGGTAATGGATATTACATCATTGTTCACCGTAATCCCTAATGATCATGGGCTGGATGCCATAAGAGAGTTCTTGATGACACAATCTGGGTTTTCAGTTAGACATACAGAGAATATTTGTATGTTATTAGATCTAGTATTAAGAAATAATATATTTTTGTTTGACAATGAATATTATCTGCAGCAAACTGGTGTGACAATGGGTACACCAGTAGCAAATACGTATGCCAATCTGGTTCTTTTCCAGTGGGAGAGGATGTATGTAAATAATGGGGAGAGGTATTTGAATGACAACTTAATATTCTACCAAAGGTTTGTGGATGATTGCTTCTTGCTATGGAAAGGCTCACTTGTTGAATTAGAGGACTATATTCTTTTTTTGAATAATACAACTAGTTTTTTAAAATTTAAGTTTGAATATTCATTTAGCATTATTAATTTTCTAGATATAACAATAACTAAGAAGGGTAATGCTATTAATACAACAGTGTTTAAGAAAGAAGTATCATCTGGAAGGTACCTATTTGCGTCAAGTATGCATGCTCCTCATGTCTTTAAAGGCATTATTAAGGCACAGCTGGCTCGTATTAGTAGACTTAATACTGATAATGATGCATTTATAAAACAACTAAATGAAGCGTGTCTTGAATTTAAGAAAAGTGGATATCCATCCCACTTGGTACATCAAGTTAGTGAGTATATTACATCTAATAGACATACTCTTTATAAACCTACTTTCTCACAGGTGCCCCAGACATTGCATGAAACGCTGAATACTCCACTAGATGGAGTTGGGTTAAGATTCATTACTTCTTATAGCACTATGTCAACTACAGTCAGGAACATAGGAAATATTGGAAAGTTCTTTTAACACAGGATGATGTTAAGTTGGTGGTAGGGGACAGAGCTCGTTTTGCCTATAGAAATATGAGGACAATAAAGAGTATGTTAGCTTATAAGGATTTTGATAGAGCAAATTCTATATCCCCTAGCCTGTCAAGAAAAGGTACTTTTTGTTGTTATAATTGCAGTTGTTGTGTAGATATTTTACAACAGTGTGATGCATTAAATCCTGTGAATATATTTGTTCATCCTGTTTCAAAAAAGTATATACTTTTCACTGTTCTGCTACTTGTGCAACAAGTAATATTGTTTATTTGGCAACATGTGATATCTGTCCCTCCTTTTATGTTGGAAAAACTACAAGAAAACTTAAGGACAGGATTATAGAACACAAATCCAACATAAGGAAGGGGAGTGACACCAATGCTCTGTCGAAGCATGTAAAATGTTATGGTATATCCCATAGTTTTAAGTTCAGAGTTATAGATATTGTTAGTGTGTCCATATGGGGGGGGGATTTATGTAATTTATTAGATCTTAGGGAATATGACTGGATTGTAAGATTATCAGCAGATGTGTTCCCAGGCTTGAATGCAAGTGTTTCATTAAAGCCTGTTCTGACTAAGATACAACACACAAGATTAAAATGAAAAAAAATATAAAAATATATATATATATATATATATATATATTTAGATATATATATTTAGATATATATATTTGTATTTATACTTTGAATAATATAATATATTTTATATAGAATATGCATATATTTTATACATATGTGATTATAAATAAGCAAGTTTTTTATTTATTTTTATATTTAAATTTTGTATTAAAATAGATCATATGACCATGGCTGCGGGTCATGTGATGTTGTGGGCTTGTATTTAAACATGTGATTTTATTATACCTTGTGTTAAACATTGAGAAAGGGTTTTTGCCTGAAAGCTTTGTTGTCGGATAAAGGTTTTTTGTTCTCAACGGCTGGTTTTGTTCATTTTGTCTATATACAGCAGCATCAGTCACCACATCGCCACAGTAGTCAGGAAGTCCTTCTACGTGGCACACCTCATCATAAAAGGGTTCTCATCCAGGAAAAAAGAGGTCATTGCTCCCCTCTACTCGTCACTCATTAGACCCATTATAGAGTACAACGCCCCTTTTGCAATGTACCTCACAAGACATCTGCAGCAGCTGGAAAGGCCACAGAAGTACCTCACAAAGAGGATTATTGGCCTCAAACAAATGCCCTACACTGACCGCCTCAAAAAACTCCAGCTTTACTCTGTAGCATATCGCCTACTCCAAGGTGATCTCTGCCTAACATATAAAGGTATGTCAAACCCATAGCTGTTGGACATGCTACACCTAAAGAAATCCCAATCCCTCCGAGCTACATGCTCTGGGGACCTAAACATTGTCACCACAATAAACAGGACACGCTGGAGGCATAGATTCCTGTCCCAGAGATTTCATATACTCTGGAACAAGCTACCCATCTATGTCAAGCAAAGTTCTTCATTAGCGCTCTTCAAGAAAAATATTGATGAGTGGATGGGAAATAGGAAATACACCCCGGGGATCACTTCTGTGTCTCCGCTGGACAGTGGCACAGGAAAATAACTTTCTTGGGTGGTGCAAGCTATGGAACCTTGCTGGCTAGGTTTATGTAGGCCTTTGGACCTATAGCCTAGTACCTACCTATGAACCTATGAACCTATGTGTTGATAATGTGCATACACTGCAGATAAAAATGAGGTCATCTTAAAAAAAAAAAAAAACATTGATTTATTATACCCTGCCTCCCTTGTTACATTTTTATAGTTGTTTCCCTGTAATGGTAATCCCTAGCATAATGTGAAACCTTGCAACAAAAAAAAAATGTCTACCAGTGTATGTGCGTGTGTGTGTGTGTGTGTGTGTGTGTGTGTGTGTGTGTGTGTGTGTGTGTGTGTGTGTGTGTTTGGAGGGTAGATTAATAGTTTAACTTAACATGATGCTAAACAAAAGGAAAATCAAATAGTGTCTTCCAAACCAAATCCTGGAAGTAAATCCCCTACCCGTAGTTGGGGAACCAACTCAACAAACCTTTGTGGAAAACCTCAGTGATCTAAAACCTCATGGCTTACAGGAAAAAAAAAAACTAGCAGTGTCACTGTTGAAGCACCATGTTCTCCAAAAGAATATAGTAATGGAAAGATCCTTTGCAGTATAACACAACAGAAAAGGTGGTTAAAAATGAAAGTAGGACCCTTAAAGCTACTTCTTGTCTGAAGACATCTCTTGATTTGTAGATACTACTTTACAGGCAGATAACTGCCACTCAGTAATGTGTTAAAGCTTGTAACAAATCTTAAACTTAAGTGTAGCAAACTGTGGTTGAAAAACAAAATCCAAGTTCAACCACAGTTTGCTACACTAATGCTTAAGATTTTTGAGTAGATGCATTATCTTTTAATAGATGCAATTGAAACATAGCTGTTAAGTCTTTGGAAACAGGTAAAACTTGTTTGGCAAGCCAGTGTTCTAGACTGCGCACTCAGTGGTGATCCATCCCCCACCGATGGCACTACCCCTGAGGGTGGAGATATCTCAAAGAATATCCCCTCTCTGAACAATTGAAATAAGTGCATGTTATTACAAGATTTAACACATTATCTGAACAGTGCTCATCTGCCTGTAAAGTAGTATTTACAAATAAAGATACGTCTTCAGTAGCATTGAGAGCCCTACTTTCATTTTTAACCATCTTTCTGCTGTGTGATACTGCAAAGGATCTTTCCACTAATATATTCTTTTGAGAATGTGATGTTTCAACAGGGACACTACTAGTTGTTTTCCTGTAAGCCATGAGTTTTTAGACTGGTGAGGTTTTTCACAGAGGTTCTTAACAGCATGCTCTGCTATCTCCTGCTGCAGTTCAGTCAGAGGTTTAGCAACTGCTTCCATGGACAGTTCTGCCTTCAGTAATTTATTTAATATCAAGTTTTCCTCAAACAATAATCTCCTCTTATATTTACATTAGACATGTCACATTCAAATGTGTCTCTTAACACATCAGCCAGTCATGGTCACTTTGACTAATACTGATGTGGCATCCTGACCTCACGTAAAAATGAGAAGGGGACTTGATGATAATGATGACAACAATGGTCTGCACATGGTCAGATAAACATTTCTATCCTCTTTGATTCCTTTTATAAAACTGAAATCACTGTTCTGTAGTTTCTGATGGTCTTGTCCTTCTCTGATGTTGCAGAGTCCATCCAATCTACTTACCAATTTTTATTTAGTTTTCTCAAGTGCTAGTATGGCACAACAATCTGTATGTTTAGGCACCCATTGCATTAAGTACAGTCAAAGTTTTACTGTCATCTTCATTGTTGCAATAATTTTGCAAATGTAGCACAGGCTGGCCTCCTCTATTACAGCAGCAATAAAATTACCTACATATTCAGCATGTTCTTTTTTATATACTGCTCTGTTATGAAGTCAGTAGTTATTGATGTTTCTTGCTTAACTCACTCAATTCATAAGTTCTTATTGCAAAGAAGTCAACCTGGCACTACTTCAGTACTTTTGGACATGTATGATATAACAGGTCGGTCTTATTTGTCAACAAATAAAGTATTACAATATGGATAATTGTTGGGTATGGGATGTGAGGGAGTGAAAGGTCTGAGTTAAACAAGGGGAAGAAGAAAAAGGAAGGAGGAGTAAAACAGGGAAAAAAAGAAAAGAAAAAAGCATGGGTAGGGTGAGACAAAGGGAAATGTGCAGTTATCTCCAATCCAGGATCAATATCTAAGCACTACTACATGAGTTTGGGGATATGTTTACTAGTAAGCAACAGTGAACTCATTTGATGAAGTCCCATGCAGACATAGGGCCTCAATGGTCCATAAAATGGGATCCTTATAGTGTGGTGAGTGAGCCAAGCAGACCCTGAGAGAGGAACTACACGAGATGATGGATCTAGTGATAATCTGGGATCAAATACTTTCCTTCTGTTTTAACATGTCTTACGACAAAATAGAAGCTAGTAAATTAGGGATGTGAAATTGTTCAATCTCGCCGTTTGTTCTTACACACGGGTTTGGAGCCGATTCTCGGCTCCGAGTCGGCCGCATCACTAGCTCTGCATCTTCGAGAAAGCTCGAGGCACAGTAATATCCCATGATCCTCAGGTGCTAACCCTCAGATCTAGTTTGCCGCTAGCAGCAGATCACATATGAAAGGCTCGGGCCAGTATATTTTTTCTATATTCTTATATATATTTCTCTTTTTTTATAGATTTATAGTTATTTATTAGTGTTTAAATAAATAATATAGTATAGGGGTGTTACTTGTGACTGTATTTAGACTATATTATGGGTTTTTTCTGTCAGGATTGACAGTACTTTAAATAATTTTTGCCTTAAAGCTCTCTATTTTCCTTCAATATATATATATATATATATATATATATATATATATATATATATATATATATATATATATATATCATAGTGTGCTGTGTGTTTTGGATTTTTATATATATATTAGGTTAGAATTAAACTGTTGATTATTATACTTTTTTTTTTTGGACTTTTTCAAAATGTCAGTGAAAGCCAAATCTGGCTTTAAAAGGTGTCAGTGCGGACAGAAAATGTCCATTACTGACAACCACTCATCCTGCGTCTACTGTCTTGGCCCTCTCCACTTGCAGGAAGACTGTTCCATTTGTCATTCCTTTAGTGGGAGGGTCATGCTGGAAAGACGCAGGAAGTTGGTTGACAGAAGGTTGCTTAAACCCGATTTTCAAGAGGCCCTGGACAAGGCTGAACAGGTATCCAAGTCTTCAAAGGGGTCGAAGTCTTCAAGAGTGTCGGAGCCCAAGTCATCGGCTCCGAGCACCTCTTTTCAGATTCGGACGCCAGCTCCTACAAACTCAGTGCCAGGTGTCGAGCGTTTATCTCTGACTGAGGCTCAGGTCTTGGAGCCGGTGTCAGAGGTACCACCGTCTTCTATCCTTCGCTCGGTGACGGCTTCGATCCCTTCGACCTGTTCTTCGAGGCCCCTTCCCAACTCCGATGTGGACCGAGTGGTACAGAAGCTTATGGAGAACTCGGCTTTGTCCAAACTAATCGAGGTTTCGTCCCAGCTGGTTTCGAAACTCGAGACTATTGCTGTTCCCTCAACACTTCCTCCTCCGAGACCCGTCGAGTCATCGGAGCTAGGAATCAAAGAACCGATGATTGTAGAGCCCTCGGTGCCGAAGCCTCCAGTAGTGCTATCGGCTCCGTTGACCTCGACTCCTTCGGAACCAGCCGGAGAGTCTCGGAGCCGAAGATCTTTCCTAGGTTCCTGGGGGGACAGTCGAACCAAGATATCGGTTCCGACTCTTCCCCTCGGTGCCTCGGCTCAGATCAGTTCATATCCGTCCTCGGTGTCGGAGCCTGTGGTTCCGATTCCGGAGAAACGACCACCTTCTCTGGATTGGGTTGGATCTTCGAGTCGGGGCACCGGTGCCTTTGACATCATGAGGAAGGTCTTGTCTGATCAGACACATACTTCATCAGTATCTTCTTCTCCTTCCCCAAAAGGTCCGCATTCTGCTTCTGTGCCTTCGGCCCCTACCAAGCGTCAAGACCCAATGCCTCAGAAGTCCCCACAGGGTGTCTCTAGTTCCTCAGATGCATCCCCAGAAGCTCCCACTGAGGATGTTCCGAGGAAACGATTGTGCAAGAGGAGACACATAGATTCCTCCCAGGAATCTCTCACATCTGACACCGATTTAGATGAAACAGAATGGTCTCCATGGTCCCCCTCTGAGGATGTCTCATTTGCAGACATTTTGGAAATCCTGAAACAAAGGGGAGACTGGCAAACCCTTACCCCTTCTGTGGATGAATCGGTCTTGCTGAAGGCATTTGGGACTCAACCTTCTACCTCCTGGGTGACTCCGCCATTTGACGATCTCATGGATCTAATAGCCCGGAGGGCTTGGGAAACGCCCGATACAGTGGAACCAGTCCCTCATAAGCCAAATAAATACATGACGGCCCCCCAGGACAAATCTTATCTTACAAAAGGGGTTCCCGTGGATACTATGGTGTTGGCAGCAGCCACTAAGAAAGAGATGTCTGAATCATCTTCCTCTGTCCATCCTCCTAATAAGGATTCTAGGACGATGGACAGATATGGGAAGCGCATATTTAGTTCAGCGACTTTTTCCATCCGATCGCTCAACTACCTTATGCATTTCATGCGTTTACAGAGAGATCTCATTAAGGAACTGGGAGATACTCTCCAGGGAAACACAGATGCTGCTGTCGCCGAGAAAGTGACAACGCAACTTAACACCCTAAACTCCATAGTGAACTCGTCCATGAGGCTGATTTCATACGCAGCCGAAGTGTCGAGTAGAGCGGCAGCTTCAGCGATCGCCCTGAGGAGGCAATCCTGGTTACGCTTATGCTTCTTTGCGGAAGCCTTTCAAGTCTTCCTTTGCCAATGCCCCCTTTGATGGCGCCTCCTTGTTTGGGCCCAAAGTAAAGGAGACTCTCATGAGGTGTGAACAAGAAGGGAAGACCCTGTTTGCTGTAGGGGTCCATTTTTCTATCCCATCTAGACCCTACCCTAAAGGGAAACGAGGAGGAAAAATGTGGTTCCGAAAGACTCAGGGATCTTTTCAGCACACCCAAAGTGACGCCCCCTCCAGAGGCAGAGGAGGGGGAAGAAACGGAAGACGCCGCCAAACCGGCAGAGGGGGTATGCAAAATCAGGGTGACAGAGAGACTTTCTCTGGGAAGCCCTTCCAGCACTCCTGAGTGCAGGCCCGACTGTCCTACTCTGGAGGCAGGCGGGGGTCACTTGGCTTTATACCCAGAGGCCTGGCTAAATCTTACATCAGATTCCTGGGTAAAAAGCATAGTTACCAGAGGCTACAACATTCCCTTCATCAAAATGCCACCCAACTCCAAAAAGCTCCCAGACGTTCCACCCAGTCTGTGAGACCAGGCAACCATATTGATAGGAAGGTTGCTCGAAAACAGAGTCATCCAACCAGTCTCGGCGGACCAAATAGGATCCGGAACTTACTCAAGGTTCTTTTTAGTTCCAAAGAAAACAGGGGACTGGAGGCCAATTTTGGACCTCAGCAAATTAAATACCTTCATGAAAAAGGAAAAGTTCCGGATGGTCACGTTACAGTCAATCCTTCCCTTTCTGCAGAAGGGCGACTGGATGTGCTCTATAGATCTCAAAGACGTGTACTACCATATCAAGATGGCCAGGGTGTCCAGAGATCATCTGCACTTCTGGCTGGGAGCCAGTCATTTCCAGTTTCGCACTCTGCCCTTTGGTCTCACCTCAGCCCCCAGGGTGTTCACCAAATGCATGGTAGTAGTAGGGTCCCACTTGAGACGAAGGGGATTCTGCGTGTTTCCTTATCTAGATGACTGGCTCTTATCCGCCACCACCAAGTATCGTCTTCTACAAGCCAGAGATTACACAATCAGTCTCTGCTCTTTGCTAGGCATAACGGTGAATTTTGGAAAGTCTGTCTTATCGCCGTCACAGTGTATCTTATTTATAGGAGCACAGCTAGACACCTCCCTGGCTCAAGTTACTCTCCCCCTACCAAGAGTGTCAGACCTCAGACATCAAATTTCGGTCCTTCTCCAGAGCAAGAGAGTCCCTGCATGACAAATATTAAGAGTACTAGGCTTGATGGCAGCCTCCCTTATTGTAGTTCCCTTAGGCAGGATGCATATGAGGATTCTTCAATGGATGCTATTCGCCCAGTGGTTGTATCAACAACTTCCACTATCTCATGAAATCTTGATCACGAATTTTTTGCAAGAAGGATCTCTTGTGGTGGATACAGTCAAGATCTAACACTAGGACGACCGTTTGTGTTACCCAGTCCGGTAGCAACTCTAACCACGGACGCTTCCCTGATAGGGTGGGGGGGATTTTTTTCAGGGACAAACAGTCCAAGGTCAATGGTCCAACTTGGAGTACAATCTGCACATCAATGTTCTAGAGCTGAGGGCAGTGTTTCTAGTGTTGCAACACTTTCACAAGTCCTTACCTCAGGGAACAGTGACAGTTCAGACAGACAGCATGTCAGTGGTCTGGTACATAAACAAGCAAGGGGAAACCAGATCTTACCCATTATGCAGAGAGGCCCTCAGAATTTGGCAATGGGCAAAGTCCACTGGACGCTTTCTGATAGCAACACACATCCCGGGGACTTCCAACGTAATCGCGGACAGGTTGAGCAGAGCCATCCTGTTCCCCTCACGAGTGGTCCCTCAAACCTCGAGTGGCGGAAGAGATCTTCCGCAGATGGTGCCAGACTTGCTGCGACCTGTTTGCATCCCCATTGAATGCCAAATGCAGAAGCTACTTTGCCCTGTTACCCCCTCCGGGGGGTGTCCCCAGGGACGCACTGGTACACGATTAGCCCCCGGGTCTCCTTTATGCTTTTCCTCCTGTTCCACTAATTCCCAGGTTTTTGCAGAAAGCCAAATGTCTGGACAGGACCATAATACTGATAGCCCCATTCTGGCCTCGACAAATCTGGTTTCCCTTCCTTCAATCTCATCAAGTGGAGGAACCATGGATGCTGGACCCGGAGCCAGACCTGTTGACACATTCGTCGGGAGTTCCTCACACCTTCCTCAAGTCCCTCAAACTGACAGCTTGGCTGCTCCACTTCCCATCTTAGCCAGGTCGGAGTTACTATCCCCTGCAGTACAACAAATTATTGTATCTTCTCACAAACCATCTACAAGGAAATTGTACAACAGCAAATGGAATTGTTTTGCGCACTGGGCCTCCAAACAAGGTATAGATCCATTCGGGGCTCCAGTACACAAGATACTAGATTTTCTTAACACACTTTTTCAAGAAGGAGCATCAACGTCCACGATAAGGGTTCAACTGACGGCTATATCCAATTTTCATATTGGCCGCAAAGATGGTTCTCTTATGTCCCACAGGCTTTGTAAAGCCTTCATGAAAGGTACCTTTCACCTCCATCCCCCCTTTTGTAATCCAGTAGCCCCTTGGAATCTTAATCTCATGCTGTCACAACTCATGTTGCCCCCATTTGAACCAGCAGCCACAACTCTGTTAAAATTTCTTTCGTGGAAAACACTTTTTCTGGTTGCCATCACTTCCGCCAGGAGAGTTTCAGAGTTGCAGGCTCTATCTATCCGACCCCCGTACATGATTTTTCATCCAGATAGAGTATCCTTGTGCACCAATCCGTCCTTCCTTCCGAAGGTTTGTTCGATTCAAAACATCAATCAGTCTATCGAACTACCTACCTTCATTAAAAACCATTCCAATAAGTTAGAATACACATTGCACAAATTGGACGTTCACAGGCAACTGAGATTTTACTTACATAGGACAAAAGAGTACAGAAAGTCAGACCAACTATTTGTCTCATATGCTGACCAAAGGAAAGGACAGGCAGTAACGAAGGTTACCTTATCCAAATGGCTCTCAGATTGCATTCATTTTGTATATGCTGAATCGAAACAGCAACTCCCTTTCAAACCCAGAGCTCATTCTACAAGGGCGATCACTACCTCTTCAGCCCATACCGCTCATTTGCCTTTAGATACCATTTGTGCAGCGGCAACTTGGGCAAAACCACATACTTTTATCGCCCACTATAAACTAGACAAAAGCTCCAGGGACTGGGTGATGTTTGGTTCCACTGTACTCAGGAATGTTCTCCCTTTAGCCACCCAGGAAAAAGGAGCTAGGGACGCTACCCGTGTGTAAGAACAAACGGCGAGATCGAACAATTTCACATTAAGAAGTTATGTTCTTACCATAACGTTCCATGTGAATTGTTCATCTTGTCTTTGTTCTTACATTCCCCCCTCCATCCCCCGTCCTGCGGTCTGGGAGAACGGGTTAGACTGAATTCCTTTTCAGTCTTTTCTAGATATTGTTAGCATTCAGCTTATTATTGTACATTAGTAATGGCATCTTTTCTCCTCTATTTGAGGGCATGGTTCCAGACAGTGTGTAGTATCTGTTTATAAGTGTTCAAGACACAGTTATAAAGGGATTCTTCTGGTATAGCAAACTAGATCTGAGGGTTAGCACCTGAGGATCATGGGATATTACTGTGCCTCGAGCTTTCTCGAAGATGCAGAGCTAGTGATGCAGCCGACTTGGAGCTGAGGATCGGCTCCGAACCCGTGTGTAAGAACAAAGGTGAGATGAACAATTCACATGGAACGTTATGGTAAGAACATAACTTCTTATTTTTTTTAATACCTAATAATAGTATGTATCCCCCGATACCTAATATGAAATAGTTTTAAGTCCAGGAAGTCAGCAGGTGGAGAGAGGATGGAGTGTTAGATGGAGGATCATTAGAGGGGCGTCACCAAAATGGTCCATATTGGGCACCACAAGTGCTAAGTTCAACTCTGATGAAATTTATCCACAAATCCTAAAAAAATTTACCACTAGATGAAGCCGTAACTTTCTTTAACAATAAATTCCTGAGCATCCTTGACTCCCATGCTCCTGCACATACTATAAAGACTAAATCTAATAGGTTCATAGGTTCATAGGTTCATAGTTCATACTAGGCTATCTGCCCTAGGGCATTTATAAGACTAGCCAGAGTGTGTTTGGCTTTTGCCACCCATTTTAAATTAATTTTGCTATGCCCTTTTTCGAGGTTAGTATACTGTGCCTCTGTCAACAGTGACACAGAAGTGATACCCAGGGAAAACCTATGATCTCCCATCCACTCATCAAGATTCCTCTTGAAGAGAGTCAATGAGGGACTCTGCCTAACCTGGACTGGGATTTTATTCCAGAGTGAAGGGAGCCTCTGGGTTATGAATCTGTCCCTCCAGCATGTCCTATTTATTTCAGTGCTGAGGTTCAAGTCTCTTGAGCGCATAGCTCGATGGGATTTGGATTTTCTGAGGTGCAGCATGTCCATTAATTCCAGGGTGGACATGGCTTTATACATCAGGCACAGATCGCCTCTGAGCAGGCGGTATGCCACTGAGTAGAGCTGGAGTTTCTTTAACCGGGCAGCATATGGCATCTCTTTGAGCCCTTTGATCCTCTTGGTGAGGTACTTTTGGGGTCTTTCCAGTTGCTGCTGGTGTCTGGTAAGGTACATCCCAAAAGGGGCATTGTACTCAATTATGGGCCTAATGAGGGATGAGTAAAGAGGTACGATGACATCCCCTGATCTAGATGTGAATCCCTTCATGATTAGGTGGGCTATATAAAATGTTTTTCTAACCACTTTGGCCACGTGGTTGTCAAATGAGAGATTGCTATCAACTTGGGTCCCCAGGCCCCTAATTACTTCTTCTGTACTTAATGGATTACCACCTATGTTGTAATTTGTGGGCACTTTGTTTTTGCCAAAGGGGATGACTATACACTTTTTGGTGTTTAGCTTGAGGCCATGGCTCTGGCACCAGTTGTCTCTTTCTATGAGGCACTTTTGGAGGATGCTTGTGTCAGCTGGAGAGTCGATTATGGCGCCCAGTTTGCAGTCATCTGTGAACTTGGTCAGCCACAGTCCTTCCATGTTGGCCTGTACCTCCAAGAAATATATACCGAACAAGAGAGGTCCCAGGACTGAGCCTTGTGGGACGCCACTTGTAACTGGTTTGGAGTCTGACATGACTCCAGCAATTCTAACCATGTGGGTTCTGTCCTTGAGCCAGTTTGCAACCCATCTAGTGACACAGGGGTTTATATTTAAGCTGGTGAGCTTATCTATAATGCCTGAGTGGGGTATTGTATCGGAGGCTTTTGCAAGGTCCTGGTAGGCTGTGTGGACCACCTTCCCCTCGTCAATGGCCTTGGTGACTGTTTCAAAGAAATTGACCAGGTTTAAGAGGCAGGATCTGCCCTTAACAAAGCCGAACTGGGTAGGATACAGTGTCTGTAGGTCCCCAATATCTTTATTTATGAGGTCCATGGTGATCCTTTCCATAGCTTTGCAGACCAAGCTAGTCAGGCTTATGGGGCGATAGTTTCCAGGATCCGTTGAGGCACCACCTTTGTGGAGAGGGACCACTGTTGCTGTACGCCACTCTTTGGGTACATATCCTGTAGTAAGGCTGAGATTGAACAGTAGTTTTATGTTTGGGTTTAGCTCTTCTTGGAGTTCATGTAGGACGCAGCCCAGGACACTGTCTGCTCCCATTGATGCTGTGTTTTTTGCTTTGGAGAGGGCGGCTCTTACCTGAGCATCTGAGATGTCAGGGGGGCAGCACTCTGCTGGGATAGATATTTGCCCTTTTGGTGGGGAGGGGGGGAGAAGTTTGCGCTGAACCTGTCAGCTAGGATGTTGGCAATGTCTGTGGGTTCGATGTATTTTTTGTCATTTTGGACTAATTCTGAGCATATCTGGGAATTTCCACCCAGGTTCCTAACATAACTAAAGAAAGCCTTGTGATTATCTTTAGTGTCCTGTGCAATTTTTCTCTCGAAGCTGGCCTTAGACGATTTTATGAGTGTCCGTAGTTTTTTGCTAATACTGATCAGAGATGCCTTCCCTTTTTGGGATTTTGCTCTATCATGTAGTAGCTTCCTCCTTCTATTGTATAGTTTGTTTATGGCTGGGGTCCACCAGATAGGATGTCTGCCTTTGGAGGATTGGGTCTTGGTTTTATTTGGGATTGCATGATACATGCATTCCTGAAGGTGTTCATAGAATGCGTTTATAAAGGATTCTGCAGTCTGGGCCGTATTTTCCATAGGCTCGGGGGCTTTGAAGGATTCCATCTCAGTTTTGAGGAGTGTGAAATTTGCTTTAGAGAAGTTTTTCACTGTGGTTTTCTGGGCAGGGGGTGGGGTTGGGATGTGAATATCCAGTGAGATTAGTTTATGGTCTGATCTTACCAGTGAGGGATACACTTCTGGTCTGGAGCATAGAGTCCCCATGTTGGTGATGATCAGGTCCAGTATGTTTTCCCTTCTTGTGGGAGTGGTAACAAGTTGTTCCATAGCATTTGAGTTTATAAATTCTAGGAACCTTTGGGCTAGGGTGTTGGAGCTAGAGTAATGCTCCCAGTCTATGTTTGGGTAGTTGAAGTCGCCCAATATAATGGTGTTTGGAGCGACCTTCATATTTTCCAGTGTTCTCAGGAAGGCTGAGTGGGGTTCCTGGGTTTGGAAGGGTGGTCTGTAGCAGGCTATAAACTGGAAGGCAGTTTTACCCACTGTTAGTTGCACATGGATAGTCTCTGATGCTTTGTGCTGTGCCACCAACCTGGAGGTGTGGGTATCTTTGACGAATATTGATACTCCCCCTCCTTTTGTGGTTCAGTCCAAGTTTTGGGGCCGAAAAGCATGGTATGAGGTATAACCTGAATGTGCTGGGGTGCTCTCGGGAGCCTTGAACCAGGTTTCTGTTACTACACAGATATCGATGTTCTCCATGCTAAGGAGAGTTGTGAGTGCATGCATCTTGAGGTTTAGACTTCTGGCATTGAGTAGCATTACTCTTAGTTTCTTATCCCTTATGATACCTATGGAGGTGGGTTTGTCTTTTGAGCCTTGCCTAAAAAAGGCACTATGGGGGAAGCAAGAGCCTTTGCCAATATCCGAAAGCCCAGGGGTGACAGGTGCAAGCCGTCCCTAGTGAAGCATCGTGGCTTGTCAAGCATGTCATCCCAGGCTGACAGGCATTGGATCCCCTTTGAATGACACCAATACTTAAGCCAATTGCTGAAATTGATCATCTTGTCTTCATATTGTGGCATCATTCTTGGTGAGGGTAAGATGCTACTCAAGGTCAGGGTCATACCGGCCTGGGCTACATGCTCAGAGAGCTCCTCTATGTCTCTTTTTATGTAGTCCAGGGAGGTACATCTCAGGTCATTCACACTAGCATGGACAATGACCATGTCATATTTGTACTTGCCTTGGAGTGACCTGAGTGCTTGTGTTATGTGACGGATCCTAGCGCACGACAGGCAGCTCACCGTGACCTTCTCCTTGTTCAGCCTGGTGAGCGGGACGTCAGTGTGCCTGACGATAGAGTCACAAGTTACAAGTGAATCAGATGTGTTGTTTAGCCTTAAGGGCTGTGACTGTTCGGCACACTGGCTTTGTGAGATATGTGTTGCACGTGTTTTGTTTTGGGGTAGCGGTTGCTTGGTGTCTGCTTTGGAGGTCTCTGCTGCTTAGGCAGATTTTTATTTAGAGCCTCCGAGTATGTTTTTGTGTGTTTATGTATTTGGTTTGCTGTCGTGGTAGGTCTATGTGAGACTGGAATCATAGTGAATGTGGTTTCCTTCTCCTCCTGACTGGTTAGGCCAGTACTGAGTTGAGAGAGCTTAGCCTCCAGTTTGGCTATATGGTTGCATCTCTCACATGTGTTGGAATTTGTTGGGAGGAGGAGAGGGTTGTCTGTGTACATGAGGCAGTTGTAACATTGCCTCAAGATTCCCAGATTCACCAGCTGGACCGGAGAGGAGATTGACAACTGACCTTTGGACTTGCTAGAATAGTATTGGGAATTCCTTTATAATTGAAAAAAAGGGCCAATGGGGAACAAGGTACTCAAGGGGAGTTTGTGAGGGTGTAGTGCTTTTAATTTTTTAGTGCTGACTTATATAATTGCTTTAGTGAGTAAGTGCCAGGAAACTTAAATGCAATGTGTTACAGGTAACTTAAATGCAAAAATGACAAACAGTAACTTTCTTTCAAGTGAAGCAAGGAAATAAGTACAGTAAGCAATGCAGATATCACTAGGGATCCACAGAAGCGCTGAAAAGCTGTGTTTTAGGTGGAATTAGCGCTTCAGGGAAATAACAAGCAAACAAACAACAAGCATACAAACAAAGCTAGATTCAGCAAGCCTGGATCTAGTCTATGCTACAGCAAACAAGGTCTACCAATTTCAGTAAGAAACAGTTCAAATATGCAGGCACTATAAGCCTTTAACCAGAAATTCCCAGCTCAGAAGGGCAGAGTCCAGCCTCTTCTCCTACAAGAGTGCAGACCACGAACCTTCTTACTGTAAAATAACTGTCATGAAGCCCAAGTGCTTAAACCAGAACTAATACACTTTTAGAATAACAGACGCTGAGCCCTCAATCAGCAGTTCCCAACTTAGAAGGATGTAAGCTACCTGTCCTGCCACCACAGTGCAGGCCACAAACCTTCCTAATGTAAAACAACTGGTCTGAAGCCCAAGTGCTTAATCCAAAAGACTTAGAATGATAGCTACACTTTAATCAGGTTACTACCAAGCAGTAATAAATACAACTGAATACTTTAAAGAATGCCTGGATTAGTGCTCAAGTTATACAAACAAAGCTAGATTCAGCAGGCCTGGATCTAGTCTATGCTACAGCAAACAAGGTGTACCAATTTCAGTAAGAAGCAGTTCAAATATGCAGACACTATAAGCCTTTAACCAGAAATTCCCAGCTCAGAAGGGCAGAGTCCAGCCTCTCCTCCCACAAGAGCGCAGATCACGAACCCTCTTAATGTAAAATAACTGGCCTGAAGCCCAAGTGCTTAAACCAGAATTAATACACTTTTAGAATAACAGACACTGAGCCCTCACTCAGCAGTTCCCAACTTAGAAGGATGTAAGCTACCTGTTCTGCCTCTACAGTGCAGACCACAAACCTTCTTAATGTAAAACAACTGGTTTGAAGCCCAAGTACTTAATCTAAAAGGCTTAGAATGAGTTACACCAAGCAGTAATAAATACAATTGAGTACTATTAAGGTGACGCAAAAGCAAAATAAAGTAAGAAGAAACAGAAATACAGTAAAAGCAGATAATTTTTTTTTTTTTTTTGAGTGAGCAAATGAGATGGGCCCAGGAGTTACAGGACAGAAACAAGTGCAAATGCAGGCCTTCAAATCAGAAAGTTGAGAGAGATGGAAGACCGCCCAAACGGCCAATAACAGGTTACCTAATGCTTACCACTCCCCAACACAGAAATGCTTGGAGGGCTCAGAAGCTTACAAACAGTCCTGGATACAGCAAGTCTGTATCTGGAACACTAATTACAGGAAAGGTAGGAAACAGGCTTACAATTTTTTTTTTTTTCAGAAAAGTAGCAAAAACAGTAGTAAAAACAATTCACATGCAGTGCAAGTTGGCACACTTGAGTATGTAGCAATATTAGTCCACACACAGTTTGAAAAAAATGTAATTAAATTAAAAAGTACTAAAAGCAAGTGCAGAAAGGATTTATTAGGTAGAATGCGGTAAAGAGATGGGACTGGGGGAGTGTCCTAGATCAAATCTACAGTGGGGTGAGCACTGCAAAAGCCACCAAATTTAAACTACAACCAAGAACAGGGAGAGGGGGTGGGGAAGACAGTTTCAACAGAGATGTGGGGAATCTCAGTGCAAATTATAAAACCAGAAAAATATATACTGATCTCTGTATATTTGCAGAACAGTAAGACAACAGATATCTAAGCAACAATTTAGCTCTATAATACAGAATACTGCTCTATGGGTCACAAAGGAAACTGAGATAAAAATCAAACTTAGAAATATAGCCTGGACCAAATGGCAAACAACTAAAGCCCCCCTCGACTAAGTGAGATATCGTCAACTTAGAAATGATACAAGAAAACTAATTTTGCTAGACAAACAAATTACTACTAGAACCTCCAATTTAAACACCAAAACAATTCCCAAAAGTTTTAGGCAGGTATTTACCAACTTCTTCATCCAGGACAATCTGCTACCCCAACCCCATCAAACTACACCCATAAATCCCTAGAAACTGTGGCAATTGCCTTTAATAATTTTTTCACTGAAACTATTCAGTCCTTAGCTAACCAACTTACTCCCACCCACTCTAACTCTACCACTAACACACCCACGTCTCATCCCCCTTTAATTTCCAACCTGTATCTACCACTTTTATCTGATCCCTTATCAAAAAACTAAAACCAACCACCCTTTCTGCTGACCTTCTTCCTGCAGACTACCTACAAAAAGTTGCCGACACCATATCATTCCCCATTTCTAGCCTAATCAATAGAACACTAACTGATGGAACTATCCCCTCAGTCTGGAAAATACCCCATGTTATCCCACTCCACAAAGGTAGAAGTTCAACAGAACTGTAAAACTACAGATCTATTGCCATTGTCTTATCCCCTAGCCAGATTAATGGAGAAGTGCATTCATAAGTAGCTTATGGACTATCTCATTCAGAATGG
This sequence comes from Protopterus annectens, assembly GCF_019279795.1. Lineage (NCBI taxonomy): Eukaryota > Metazoa > Chordata > Ceratodontiformes > Protopteridae > Protopterus > Protopterus annectens. The sequence continues at coordinate 955,638,709 of NC_056746.1, forward strand.
TCTGCTTGCCAACTCTCAGCATGGCTTTAGGCAACATCATAGCAACACCTCCACCCTCCTTTCTTTTACAAATACCATATTCCAAAATAGGAACAACAACAGCTCTATTTTTAGACCTGTCGAAGACCTTTGATATGGTCAACCACAAATTACTCATCCATTCCCTAAAATCCATCTCCCTAGATAACATTGCTATTCAGTGGTTCCTGTCCTATCTGAATGGCAGACAACAGGCTGTGTCATGGCAGGGCAAACTGTCCACCCTGCTACCTCTCACCCTGGGTGTCCCTCAGGGATCTATTCTAGGTCTTCTACACTTTTCTGTCTTCATCAGCAATCTTCATACTGCCTTCCCTGATGCAACCAGCATTCAATGTGCAGACGATTCTACCCTGATCTGTACGGCCTCCTCCCCTTAAGACCTGCAAACCTTAACACAAAACACATTTAACACAGTTGAAAATTGGCTCTCTAACCACCATCTGTTGTTAAATCCCAACAAAACTAAACTGCTTCTCTTTACCCCCACCAATAGATCCACTCCATTTTCCTTCTCCATAATATCCAACAACAGTACCTCTCTCTCTCCAGATGACCATACAAAACTTTAAGGAGTAATAGTGGACAATAATCTCAAATTTGATCTGCATATCAATAAAACTATAAAAATCATTAATAAGAAGCTTGGCTCATTATATAGAAGCAAACCTTTTCTAACTCCATTAGCTGGGACTGCAACTGCCTGCTCACACCTACTGTCTACCCGTCGATATGCCTCCCTCATACTCTCCAATTTGAGCAAAACTGAACTTAGTAAGCTCTCTCACTGTTACCACCATATTGCCAGATTTGCCATAGGCTCAACATATAGGACACATCACTGTCAAAACCTCAGTCTTCTCAGGTGGCTAGAACTGCCTAGCCTACTTCTGTTCAATCAGCTTATAATAGCACACAAAATTCTGTACCACCCTGAAAATACTCTGGCACTCAAAAATATCATAAAGCCATACAGTAATTCAAGGCAACTACGATCATCCAATAAACTGTTGGTCCAAACCCGCAAAGCCATTAACTTAGCCGGCGACTCACTGATTGCCAACTTTGTTGGTAAAATTTGGAATTTGCTTCCATCTAACATTACCCTCAAACCTTCTTTGAGTCTCTTCAAAAAATGCCTCAAACAGTATTTTAAAGAGCACTGGCTTTGTCCCTGTACTAACCCTGATTAATCACTACATATTCAATGCCTTATTTAAATTAATATTGTATGCATCTCTTGCTCATAATAACTTGCTGCAACCTGTTGTTTTTGTTTACTATTACACACTGTGTATATTCTGAGTGCCTACTAGAGGGCTTTGTAAATATGTTTGTCTCGTATCTGTATATTCTATCTGTGTTATCTGGAGCTTTTCTCCCTGAGCCCCCGCTGAAAATGGACATATATCCAGTCAGACTATCCCGGTCAGCAAATGTAAAACAAATAAATAAAATCACGCCTGGCATAGTCTTTCTAAGAAAAAACGCCAGTTTGCATTCATTTACGAACTCATTGATATCCACAAGTCACACTGTCTATGTCTTTTTCTTGTCATCGCATTTAGTTGTTGAAAATGCAGTTAGTATCATTTTAACAGTGAACTGATGGCATACACCAATCACTTAAAACCAGATGAACCAACAGCTGCTCAGTGGTTAGTCCTGTGTAGCAAAAGTTTTTGCATTGCCTTAGTATAAATAATTTCCGCAAATAATCATGCCATGTAAATAATTCCTGAAGTATTAAGTATTATTAATTTGTCCATTTTATTACCAAAATAATTGTTTTAATGAACTCTTTACATCACTCAATAGTACTCATATGACTATCTTCCATATTCACACCAGAATAAGGGTTGTATCCATTTTTTTTATATAGTTTTGTTTCACTTGCCTATCTTCTCTTTTCTCTGATTTATTAACCTGTTTCTTTGACAGGTTGGCTCCACACAGCAGCCAACCTCATCTCCGCCATGATTTGCCAAGACTATTACAGTACAATGCACAATGTATGAAATAACATGCTAAGCTGGAAGGAGGTCTGCGTCTGCTTGTTGCTTAAAATTAAAGAATTTTCTCACTGCTATGTGAGTACTTTTGCTTGCATGTGCCTAACACACACACATAGCCATGTGGTGAGGAGGGAGTGGTATAATGGTTAAGGTGTTTACCTTACAGGCACAAACTACATGGTTTGATCCTTACCTTTGAAAGGGAAATTGACGAGACTTAAAATAGCCCAAAGGGCAGCTAGCCTATAACCTATAAAGTATGTGCTATACAGTAACTATTCTGTTTACAAGTCGCTTATGTGTTTGTTGTCAGTATTTGCTGACCGCTACTGAGAGCTATTTTATATTTACTTCTCCTTTTATCCTCAGTGCTTTTATTACACTTTTTTCTTCTGACCCTCCTAGAATCTCTAAATCCCTACTGAAAAAATATTCTTAGGGCACCAGTGTTATTATTAAAAAGATAAATAAGCAAAAGGAAAGCAGATTCATTTTATGAACTCTTTCAAGTAAGCACACACAGTAATGACAGAGAGCTGTGAATACATTTTGTGCTTAAGTAGTCCAAAGTCAAACTCTTGCAATTTTCAATTGCAGACATTATGACATTAAACAGGTCCCTTAACCATCAAATGTATTTACTATAGCAGGCTGTTATCTGCAGTGCTGTTTCTCCACCATAGCATAAAACTTGAGTAAAACAAGGAATATTTTCACACAAGAATCCTGCTGTACCAGTGCAATTTGAAGAAATAAAGAGGTTATTGTTATTATTATTATTATTATTATTATTATTATTATTATTATTATTATTTTATAGCTACTGCAGGAGGGTCAGGAATAGGAAATAATCATTCCTCATACCATGGCAACCATGAAAAGGATTCTATTTTAAGAACTTTCTTTTCACCTGAAAACATCTTTGTAATGAACTTAGAGAAGTTCATCTCTTCAAAGTGATACATTCTATGTGTGCCGCAACTTTAAAAAAAATTATTTCCCTTAGAATGTTGAATAGCGGACTATAACAAGTATACACGCAAAGGTTTTTATATAAACAGGCAATTTAGACATATTTGTCTAGTCAAGGTTACGGGTCATCTGCTTATTTTCAGTCATTTACATGAATACTTGGCAACAAATTAAGGTAAACAACTGCAAAAATCCCTGCGCTCATTATGTTATTTAATATTCCAAAACGTATTATGGGATCCAATCTAGCTTATACAGCACAATTTTTCAGTACTTATGTGCTGGTTATGAGTTTGCCAGAGATAAACTTGGAGTACAAATCTAATATGTTATTGTCATGTATCCAGGTCTCCAAGAACAAATCCAATACATATTTTCTCACGCAACAACTATTTTCCCAGCAATGATGCAGTCTGCTATAGTAAATGCATTTGTCATGTCTTAATATTCATTTCATCTCTTTTTGCTTTTTTTTAGTGTTTATTTTTGCTAAATGATTTTTTTCTTACTTATGGTCACCAAGTACTCTGAACCAGTAATATGCAGTCTCAACCGGAATAAATGTAGGTACTCTGCTGGGTTAGAATCTATTAAACCTCTTTCAGCAGCTCCGCAAAGACACAAATGGAGCTTCAGAAAAAAATGTATTTTTTTTTTTTTGCAAAAACAAGTATTGCATTAATTTTGTAAAACAAAATGTTCGTTATATATGTTCATAAGTTCATAGGTGTTTACTAGGCTAACGACCAAAAGGGCCTTTTTAAGCCTAGCCATGCAGTTCAGTTACAATGGGAAGCTCTTCTTTTATAAGGAAGTAAGTTCATAGGTGTTTACTAGGCTAAGAACCACAAGGGCCTTTTCAAGCCTAGCCTTGCATCAAAAATGTCTGACAAGATCTGGTACCCTTGATAAGTGTAAGCAGAGCCTAGAGAGGTGGAACATTTACGAGCAGGGGGACACAGGTGTCAAACTGTGGATAAATTTCCTGTTCCTCCTCCAGTTGTCTAGGTTGCACTTGAACTGGGTTAGGGAAGAACTCTGCTTCACATAGATGGGGAGCCTGTTCCAGAGCTAGGGTAGTCTCTGCGATACATACCGGTCCCTCCTATTTATATAACAGGAAGGTTTAAGTCTTTAGAATGGGTAATTCTGGGACATGTTACTTATGCCCTGTATTTTAGTGAGGAACCTCTGTGGATATTCCTATTGTTGGAAATGCTTGGTTAAGTACATACCAAAGGGGAATTGTACTCAATGACAGGTCTGATGAATGCTGAATACAGTGGAACAATGACCTCCTTGGACCTAGATGCCATACCTTTGTTTATAAGTTGCACAACAAAGAATGATTTCCTCACTACTGTAGACACATGATGCTCAAAGGCTAGATTATGGTCTATGTGTGCCCCCAAGTCCCTGACTACTGTGTCATCTGTTAGGAGGTGTGTTGTCAATATGATAGCTACCAGGGGTGGATGACTTCCAGAAGGATACTATTATGTATTTCTTGACGTTTAGTTTTAGTCCATGGCTGTGACACCAGATGTTTGTGTCAGCCCTTCCTGGAGAACATTTGTGCCAATGGACAGTTCAATAACAGATCCTAATGTGCAGTCATCTACAAATTTAGTCAGCCAGAGTCCATTGACATTGGACATGACTTCAGAAAAGTAAATGCCAAAAAAGAACTGGCCTCTTTGTAGAGGTGGACTCCCCAATTCTGTGTTCCTGAGTCCTGTCTGTTAGCCACCTGGCTATCTACCAGGTGACACAAGGGTTTGTACCTAACCACTTAAGTTTGTCAACAATACCTGAGTGGAGTATTGAGTCAAACACCTTGGCCAGGTCAAGGAAGGCAGGTGAACCATTTTACTCTTATCCATTGCTTTGGTGACCTTCTCAAAGAAGCCCACCAGGTTGAGTAGGCAGGACCTGCCCTTGTTGAAACCAAAATGAGTTGGGTCCACTGTCTGGAGGTAAGCTGACTGCTGTGAGATTGGAACCCCTACCTACCTAACTAGTTACACAAGTTGAAGAACACAGTATTTACTGCTATCGCCACGACACAAGTACATGCATTTTTTTCTAACTACAGTAATAAGAAGTTTTGAAAAATGTTTAATTTATTTCAAGAGGTTGTTCACTATCAAGGTATAGGTAGGATTTTTGGAAGTGTGTACCAGCACACCAGCTTCCAGAACATAGCACCCTCCACCACCAAAACAATACATTGTGTTTCTGAACTGCATACCTTATTAGATAAAGTCTTTGTAACTATGCCAGGTTGCTTTGCATTAAAATTCTAGCACCTCACACTGTACAAACAAAGTAAACTGTTCTTAAAGGGCATGCTATTGAATACAAAGTATATGCCTGACTATGTCCTTGCTCTGTTGCTGATTTGTAAAATGCTCAGGTTTTACATGTTTTCCATCAACAAATGCGTTTCTAGGAAATGGTCTTAACATTGAACAGGGTACAACAAGGTCAAATGGGACTGTTCTTCACCCATCTGAAACACAACACAAGCAGAAAAAAGGGTAATTTAGTGTCACTTTAGAGGGAGGAAAACTGCAGAAATATTTGTGAAGAAAGATAATAGAAAGAGGTAGGAATGGAGAGAGAGAGAAAGACAAAAAAAAAGTGATTGTGTATCTAGAGGGAAGTGGGATGCAGGATACAGGAAACCACAAATTAACAGTGAAAAGCCATGTAAATTGTTCCTTTGACACTGTAATCAACACCATAGTCAAAGAATTAACTGCATATATGGACTTCTAGGGCTTATGGTCCATTTCATATCATCCAACCAACTCACCTTAAAGATTAATGAATAAGTCAACCGTTGGTATCAGACTGGCAAACAAATCTGAAACAGAGTGTGCTAATACAGGAACTGTACCATATGGAAATGCTACAGTGAAGTATCATAGCATTTAGGATAGGGGTCCAACTGTTTTAAATGCCTTTATCAGTAACCTTGTGGAAATGCTACTGTGTAGTTTCATGATGTTTAAGACAGGGGCCAAACTCTCTTGATGCCCTTATAAGTAACATTGCTGTAGGATGGAAGGGCATACTACAAGGTCAGACCTTTAATTCCTCACATTTTATTAGGCTGACTGAAACTGATATTTATGTTAGCACAATAATGTTGTATTGCTCCACAGTGAATATTTTTGAGCAACATGTCTGCAGCCTCATGGGTTGCCAAAAGTATGAGGCTTATTTCTTTCTAAAAACTGTGGCAACTTTGAACCTGGTTACATTAGCTTAGATGATGGTCTGGACATGCAATAATATCCTAATGGAGGATGAGTGTGCTCCAAGAGGGTATTAATGTACAGGCAAACTCTGGTAAAAAAAGTAATTCTGCAGCTTCATAGTAATATATTAAACCACAGTGAAGCATGGATGAGGAAAACACCAAACTGATAACATCCTGCATGTTCTCATCAAATGTGACTTTGTATGTGTGTGTGTGTGTGTGTGTGTGTGTGTGTGTGTGTGTGTGTGTGTGTGTGTGTGTGTGTGTGTGTGTGTTTGTGTTTGTGCACTTGTGTATGTGTGCCTCTTTGAAATGGAGGAGCTATTATGCAAATCATGTAATTATTTTATACAGCTGTGGCAACAGGCTCTCTCAATAACCATGGGTGATCCATTATTTTAGTTTAACACCTATATTGTCAGACTTAACTGGTTGTTTACAGGGAGATGCAGTCATGCAGGCCTTAAACATGAGGAGTGCTGGAAGTTTGTCCCACTGTAAAATGTATTATTTTATGAAATTAAGTATAGGATAGCGTATACAGTCTAAGCTTCATTAAGGTCATCAATATTTGTCACAGTACTTTAAAACAAGTTAAGGAAGCACAATGTGGAGCTTTGAAGATCTACTTTTTGATAAGTAAGTGAAAGGTACGTGCTTTAGTAATTTGCACAAATCTCTGTGAGTAAGGTGATCTGTAAGGCATCATAAGTAAGATAACAAGTGGTTTTAAAATTAAGGCTTGCACTTTTTCAAATGACAAAAGTGGGGAATCTGAGATTTTGCAAGACAAACTATATCCACCTTCAATGCAAAGATTGGACTTCACTTTTCTACCAAAATCAAAACATACCTTTATATTCAATTTGAGATGTTTATGCTGTTTCATATGATATTTAGGTATTTTAAAATATAAAATAATTGTTTTATGCAGCTATTAAAGGAAATGTAGGAAATACTTTCAGTCCTAAGACCTCAAGACATTTGGCACTTTATGTTTATTTATTTATTTATTTACATTCGCAGGGATAGCAGTTGATAGCGCCCCCCTTTTTTCCACTTCTTGCCTTGCTCTCTTTCTGCCACTAGGTGACAGTAAAACACCACTCTTTGAGGCTATTCCATGTACTAACAAGGCTCAGTCAAGCTGTTTTCCCCTCTGAGACTCTAATTGAATCAGTGTCTCTCTAATTGAATCAGTGTCTCCCAGCTGAAAGCGCTGCTTACAAAGCATAGCATACTGCTGCTGTAATAACAAAAGCACCCCCCAAAAACTAGCAGTCACAGCTATCACTTACTTACCATTCCACAGTTTCAGTCCCAAGTGTCAGTGATAATTTTTTTTCTTAGCAGCAGTTGGGCTGGCTCTGCCTGCTCAATTCACCCTTTGGGCTCACCCCACACTCTACCCTACCCACATTACCACCCACCCTTGCACCCCCCAGATTTATATTTAGCAGTAACTCCACCCCTCCAATCAACTTTTACACGTTCACACAATCCACTTCTGACTGCAGACTCCCCCTCCTCAATAGCCTTCTCCCCTCTCTCTTCCCCAATCTCCACCCATAACAGTATTTTCCACACTCCAAAATCTTTCTAAATCCATTTTACAAGTATGGCACACCTTACATACTCCACTCTCCCCAATCTGTTTCTAACTCCTGCCCTTAGCCTACTAATTCTTATTAGCTCCCCCAAATCTACACTTCACCCCACAGCTAGTACATCTACATCTCCCCTATGTAGTGACAAACCATTACATAGCTTCCATAATATATCACCCAGCCTACTTGAATACCATTTCATTCATCAAAACAAAAAATGTTGCTCTATACCACCATAAATAAAAACATCTGCCACTATTAAGCAACCTATAACAAAAAAAAAAACAAAAAAACATTCTTCCAAAACACTCCTTTAACATCCAAAACAGAACATCCCTATGTCGTGACATCCATCCCAACCAAGGACCCTCAGGCATAACTACACTCAACCAAACTCCATTTTCTAAAGATCTACTCTTAGCAACCTTAAACATTCGTGGTGTTTGTAACAAAATTGCAGACTCCCATGCTTGGCTAACACAAAATACCCTGACATCCTAGCAGTCACTGAAACCTGGCTAAAACCCCAAACCCAATATATTGAAATCACACCCCCAGGTTATCACATACTATGGAAAGATAAAACAAACAAAATAGGATGTGAGGTATCCCTAATCTATGCTGTCTGACAGTACTACCCTTCCAGAAACCACTCCCATCATTTTCAAATGCTGAAATCCTAATAGGAACCCTACACATTAAGAAATCTAAACAGCTATTTATAGTTAGTCTGTATATCCCACCAGGACAATATATCCAAACCCTTGAAGACATCTTCTCCTGGATGTCAGAAAATATTTGCAATGAAACTATTATAACAGGAGATGTAAACATCAGTTGGCAAGATTTAATAACTGACTCCCCAGCAAACAACATAAACCTGTACAAGGTCACCCAACTCGTCACCAACCCTACCAGAATGCTCAACAGCAATACACCAGGAGTCAACCTTGACCGGATCTTAGTTTCATATCCACTTAAATACTCAAATCAAAAAACTCTACCCAATATACTCAGCAGCCACTTGCCTGTTTTTACTTATAGATCCACTCCACATATATCCAAATCTCATAAATATAAAGCCACCAGAAACCTAAAACATTTTGATCAACAAGAATTTATCAACATTCTGAAACTCTCAGATTGGCACCCACTAAAAACACTCCCATTGGATGATGCTTTATAATATTTTAATAAGATATTGCTAAACACACTCAACAACCTAGCCCTTCCTCGTACTAAAAGAGTAAAATCAAACCACACTCCCTGGCAAACAAAGGCCATTAAACAACTCATACAAAATAGGGACAGAGCCTGAAAAGAATGGCATAAAAACAAAAATGAATGGAACCTACTTACATACAAACAGTTATGAAACAAAGCTAAAAAGCTAGTATGTACTGACAAGAGAAACTATTTTTCTAACCAACTGATTAACCGTAGAAACAACCCAAAACAATTCTGGAAAAGCACCACTAATTTCCTTAGCCCTGGCACCAAACAAAACCCATCACCATGCCCAGAAAAAACACCATCACAAATAGCCACTATGATCAACTCACATTTTATAAATAGCGTACACAGATTAGTAACAGAATCTTCTCTCTCTACCCTCACCCTATCAAATTCCCTTCCCCCTCCTCCTCTACCCCATAAAAGCAGTCCTCACTTAGAAATATCCTGTCCCCCCTCATAGACAATTCTTCTCCCCTTCACCAAAGCCATATTACACCATCTGGCCTCTTCTCACTACAACCAATACCAACCACAAAAATTCAGAGACTCCTCAGAAAATTAAAACCACGCTCTGTCTCCTCTGATGACCTCCTACCAGCATAATTAAAACTCGTGAGGTAATAGCATACCCCATTAGCATTCTGATCAACTACTCACTTACAGAATCATATGTCCCCAACTTCTGGAAAAAAATCCATCATCACTCCACTTCACAAAGGAGGTAAGTCCAATGAACCCTCTAACTTTTGTCCAATCTCTATCCTCTCCCCACTATCCAAACTTTTCGAAAAGTGCATCCATAAACAATTACTTCACCATCTCACACACAACAACCTACTCACCCCCACCCAATATGGCTTTCATCCCTCACACAAACACTGCACTTATCTCCTTCATGGATGCTGTACGGAGATCTATTGACTAAGGTAATATTTCTTCAGTACTACTACTAGACCTGTCAAAGGCTTTTGATACAGTATCACACAAAAAACTTCTACAACACCTTTCTAATATTGGCTGCACCCCACCCACCCACCAATGGTTAAATAGCTACCTCACTAACAGGCAACAATGCGTAAAATGGCAAAATACCCTATCAAAATACCAAACCAACCAAAATGGGGTACACATGGGTGCATACTTGGACTTTTACTCTATAACATATTTACCAGCAACCTTCACACTGCTTCTACTCTTAGCTCTATTATCCAATATGCAGACAATACTACCATCATCTCTTCCAATAACCTCCAACACATCCAACAAATAACACAAGATACCTTCACTGCAATCAAAGTCTGGTTAACAGAACCACAACTACTTCTTAATGCCAAAAAAAGAAAGCTTCTACTCTTCACACCAAAACCCCTCTCACCTGACTCTCACTTTCATAAGGCAGTTGTAAAATTGCATTTTGAGGCAATGTTACAACTGCTTCATGTATACAGATAACCCTCTCCTCCTACCACCAAACACTAATACATGCAAGAGATGCAATTATACAGCCAAACTGGAGGCTAAGCTCTCTCAACCCAAGACTGGATCAGACAGTCAAGAGGAGAAGGGAAATACTGGCATCAAACCACCAGTCTCACACAGACCCATTAAATCAGCACTGGCAAAATACACACGTAAATACATGAAAACATACTCGGAGGCTCTAAATAAAAATCTGCAAAAGCAACAGAGCCCTCCAAAGCAGACATCCAAGCAACCTCCACCCCCCAACACAAACCATGAAACACATACTTCACAAAACCAGTGTGCCACGCAATCACAGCCTTCAAGGCAAAATAACCTACCCAACATACTAGTAATAGGTGACTCTATAGTCAGGCACACTGACGTCCCACTCACTAGGCTAAATAAGGAGAAGGTTACTGTTAGCTGCCTGTCAGGTGCCAGGATCTGCCACATAACACAAGCACTAAGGTAACTCCAGAACAAGTACAAATATGACTCTGTCATTGTCCATGTTGGTGTGAATGACCTGAGCCATACCTCCCTGGACTACATGAAAAGAGACATGGAAGGCCGGTATGACCCTGACCCTCAGTAGCAACCTGCCCTCACCAAGAATGATACCACGGTATAAAGAAAAATTTATTAATTTCAACAATTGGCTAAGTTTCTGGTGTCATTCAAAGGGGATCCAGTGTCTGTCTGGGATGACATGCTCGACAAGCCACGCTGCTTCGCTAGAGACGGCTTGCACCTGTCACCCTTAGGCTTTCGAATACTGGCCAAGGCTCTTGCCCCCCCATAGTGCATTTTTTAGGCAAGGCTCAAAAGACAAAGCCACCACCATAAATAGCACAAGTAACAAAAATCTGAGGGTAATACTACTCAATGCTAGAAGTCTAAACCTAAAAATGCACGCACTCGAAGCACTACTCAGTATGGAGAAAATTGATATATGTGCAGTAACAGAAACCTGGCTTAAGGCTTCAGAGAGCACCCCAGCACTACCAGGCTACAACTTATACCATACATTTCGACCACAGAACCCGGACCAAAATACAAAAGGTGAGGGAGTAACAATATTCATCAAGGATACCCACACCTCCAGGTTAGTGGCACAGCACGATGCTTCAGAGATTATCCATGTGCAACTAACAATGGACAAAACTACAATTCAAATTGTAGCTTGCTACAGATCACCCACCATGTCCCAGGACCCACATTCCGCATTTCTGGAAACACTGGGTAACATAAAGGTCCTACCAAACACCCTAGTATTGGGTGATTTTAACTACTCAAACATTAACTGGGAGAACTACTCAAGTACTAACTCCCTTGCCCAACATTTCCTAGAATTTATAAACTCAAATGCCCTGAAACAACTGGTCAACACTCCCACCAGACGTGACAACATATTGGACCTGGTCATCACCAACATGGGCGACCAGTGTTCCACACTGGAGGTCAACCCCTCGCTGGTTAGATCTGACCATAAACAAATCACTTTGGATAGCCACATTCCGCCCCCACCCCCGGACAAGGAAACCACTGTGAAAAACGTTTCAAAAGTAAACTTCACATTACTTAAGATGGAGGTGGAAAGTTTCAAAGCCCCCATGCTAAAGGATAATGCTGTCCAAGCTGCAAAATCCTTTATTAATGCATTCTACGGGCACCTACAAGAATGCATGGATCATGCTATCCCAAGCAAAACCAAGACTCACAACTGTAAGAAAAGGAAACCAGTCTGGTGGACCCCTACCATAAGCAAGCTATACAGCAGAAGGAGGAAATTAGTACAGAAAAGAGTAAAATTCCAAGAAGGGAAGACATCCCTGATCAGTATCAGCAAGAAACTACGATCCCTCATAAAATCGTCCAAGGCGAACTTTGAAAGAAAACTTGCCAAGAACTCCAAAGATAACCACAAGGCATTCTTTAGCTATGTCAAGAATCTAAGTGGCAATTCTCAGATCTGCTCAGAGTTAGTGCAGAATGGCACAAAGTACACTGAACCAACTGATATTGCCAACATCCTGGCAGACAGGTCCAGTGCAAACTTCACTCCCCTGTCACCCCCAAACGGGCCCATAACCATACCAGAAGAATGCAGAACCCATGAAATCACAGACACTGAGGTTAAAATAGCCCCCTCCAAAGCCAAAAACACAGCATCAATGGGACCGGAAAGTGTCCCAGGCTGTGTCCTACATAAGCTCAAAGATGAACTAACCCCTCACCTAAACACACTGTTCAAACTTAGCCTCTCCACAGGCTACATACCCATAGAGTGGTGCACAGCAACGGTTATTCTGCTCCACAAAGATGGAGCCACAACAGACCCCGGGAACTATCGCCCTATAAGCCTGACTAGCTTGGTCTGCAAGGCTATGGAGTGCATCATCATGGAACTCATAAACAGAGACATTGGGAACCTCCAAACACTGGACCCAACCCAGTTCAGCTTTGTTAAGGGAAGATTATGCCTCTTAAACCTGGTGGACTTCTTTGAGACAGTTACCAAAGCTATAGACGAGGGGAAAGGTGGTACACACAGCCTACCTAGACCTCACAAAGGCCTTCGACACCATTCCCTGTTCTAGTATTATAGACAAGCTCACCAGCCTGAACATAAACCCCTATGTCATAAGATGGGTTTCCAATTGGCTCATGGACAGAACCCACATGGTGAGAGTTGCGGGAGCTAGGTCTGACTCTAAACTGCTTACAAGTGGTGTTCCCCAGGGCTCAGTCTGAGGACCCCTCCTGTTCAGCATATACTTCTCAGAGGTACAGAAAAGCACAGGACTATGGCTGACCAAGTTCACAGATGACTGCAAACTAGGGGCTATAATTTACTCAGCGGCTGACACAGACATCCTCCAAAAGGGTCTCACTGAGACGGATACCTGGTGTCAAAATCATGGCCTCAAGCTAAATGCAAAAAAGTGTATAGTTATTCTCTTTGGAAATAACAAAGTACCCACAAACTACCACATAGGTGGTAGTCCCCTAAATATGGAAAACATAATAAGGGATCTGGGGACCCAAGTAGATAGTAATCTCTCCTTTGACAATCACATTGCCAAAGTGGTTAGAAAATCCTTTTATGTGGCCCACCTAATCACACAAGCGTTTGCATCCAGATCAAAAGAGGTCAATGTGCCCCTCTACTCATCGCTCATCAGACCCATCATAGAGTACAACGCCCCATTTGGGATGTACCTTACAAAACACCTGCAACAGCTGGAAAGACCACGAAGTACCTCACCAAGAGGATCACTGGCCTCAAACAAATGCCCTATGCAACTGGACTGAAGAAACTCCAGCTATACTCTGTTGCATACCGCCTGCTCAGAGGTGATCTCTGCCTGACATACAAGGCCATGTCCAACTCAGAATTGATGGACATGCTCCACCTAAAGAAAACCTTATCTCCTTGAGCCACACACTCTAGGGATCTAAACCTCACCACAACAATAAATAGGATGTGCTGGAGGAATAGATTCCTGTCCCAGAGACTTCCCATGCTTTGGAACAAGATTCCAGTCTACATTAAGCAGAGCTCCTCGATAGCACTTTTCAAGAGAAACCTTGATGAGTGGATGGGAGACAGAAAGTTTACCCCGGGGATCACTTCAGTGGCTCTGCTGGACAGAGGCACAGGGAACTAATCTAAGGGGGTGGCGAAAGCAAACACATTCTGGCTAGGCTTATAAATGCCTTCAGGCAGATAGCCTAGTACCTACATATGAACCTATGAACATATATTTTCTCCCAAAGCAACACAGACAGTGAAATCATATTCCATGCTAGCCTATTAGGTATTACCATTGACAATAACATTTCATGGACCGCACCACCAAAACAGCTCTTGCTAACACTTACTTGCTCCCCTCCCTATTATACAGTGCCCCCATTTTTACAAACCTGCACTCATCTCTACAAAATAAGCTCCAGTCCTGCTACCATAAAATCATTGGCAAGTTTGCCACAGGCACCTCATACCACTCACATCAGTGCCATGGCTTAAATGAATTAAACTGGCTGCAATTTCCACATCACCTTAACCTCATTCAGCTGTCCATAGCACATAAAATTATCTACAATCCAGACAACTAAGAACATTTTAATACTGTATAGCCCGACCAGGACCCTATGCTCTGAAAATAATCAACTCAGAACTGTACATGTACCAAACAAAAGAGCCGAACACTGCCTTTACTCATACACTGTCACTAAACTATGGAACTCATTTCCAGCCAGCATAAACACCATTAGCTGCTTTAACAAATTTAAACTCACCTACTAAATACTAAAATATGCCCCTGCATCTATCCAAATAGACAAACATCCTACTCTCCTGGAGCCTTCCTGTAGCTTACCCCAATCTTTACCCATCAAAACCTGTGGGAAACTCTTTTTGATCTATAAGTTATTTTTAAGCAACTCCGTTTTTCTTATAAACCTCACTAACCTTAACTATCATTCTAACCCTCATCCCTTTAAAACTACCCCACTAGTGATTTTTCTTTCCCTCTATTCTTTCAACCTAACACTAATACCCCTCTAGTGATCTTTTCTTTTCTTAACTTTCAACCTATTTCAGTATTTACAAAAAAGTGCCTATTATATATATATATTGCAAATTACTGTTTTTCTGTCTGATATTGTAACTTCCACAATTTATTAGTCTGTTTCTCAATTTGTTATATTGTACTGTATTGTACTGTAATTTCTGTAAATTCTTGTAAAATACTGTGCAATTGTAATTTGTTTATAGGTTCATAGGTAGGTACTAGGCTATCTGCCTGAGGGCATTTATAAGCGTAGCCAGAGTGTGTCGGCTTTCGCCACCCCATTGATTAATTAACTGATCCTCTGTCAAGCAGACCCAATGAAGTGATCCCAGGGGTGTATTTTCTGATACCCATCTACTCTTCAAGGTTTCTCTTGAAGAGTGCTAGTGATGGGCTCAACCTGATGTAATTTGGAATTTTGTTCCAAAGCATGGGGAGTCTCTGTGACAGGAATCTATCCATCCAGCATGTTCTATTTATTGTTGTGGCGAGGTTTAGCTCACTAGACCACGTGGCTTGCAGTGACTTGGATTTCTTTAGGTGGAGCATGTCCTTCAATTCTGAGTTGGATATGTCTTTGTAAGTCAGGCAGAGATCACTTCTGAGTAAGCTTGAAAAATGCAGAGTTCTAACTTAAATCTAAAAAATTGGCGCCAACTAACATTATACAAAAACGGTTAATTGAACAATTCAAACGTCTGCTTTTTTCATGTATTGTCTCTGAGGAAGCTACTACGCTGGTGGTAGCGAAAATGTTTCTGTTTTCATTAAAGTTGCGTTCAGACAACATTTTACAATTTGTGGATCTTGTGGACGTGCGCTTTCCTTTGGTTTCCCTGTACCTGTTTTTTTATTTGGTTTTCTTCACTTCACTAGTCTGTTTTTTGTGGTTGTCTTATGGCTACAGGGTCTCCGGAAAGCCCAACAAGCCCAAACATTTTTGGGCTTACTAATGACACAGCTGGGACTAAAAGCGATATGGCTTCAATTTTGGCAACCATCACGCAACGGTTGGACAGACTAAATGCTCGTTTAGACCATCTTGATACAAGATATACGAATGATAATGGAGGCAGTAACTTAATGCAGAGCAATATGGCTTTATCTACGGGCTCTACGCTCATTACAGCAGCTCAGCGTTCTAACTTGCCCGTTACTGAAGAGAACCCTTCAACTTCATCGCACACTTCATATAACTCACCCAGGATGGACACTGGTATTAACAACAATTTAAATAATAGTGATCCGAACATGGTGCTTATTGGCGTTCCTTCACTTCGAGACTGGATTGCAGATCTCGATTCTTTTTCATTTGTACAACAAGGTTTACAGGAATTACCGGCACAATTAAACTCTGATTCTACTACTGTTACGGATTCATTGGTGAGCAAACTTAAATTATTTGATAGCAAACTTCTAAAACTCCGTAAACTGCAGTTAGAAGTCTGGTATTTCAAACAGTGTTTATATGATAAAATTGTTCCTAAGGGCCTAA
The DNA here is from genome assembly GCF_019279795.1 of Protopterus annectens. Classification (NCBI taxonomy): domain Eukaryota; kingdom Metazoa; phylum Chordata; order Ceratodontiformes; family Protopteridae; genus Protopterus; species Protopterus annectens. The sequence goes on from NC_056746.1 coordinate 955,655,382, forward strand.
GGAGCACTTTCACTCCTACAGGTCTAATTACTGATGTTACTTTCTTGTCTGATTTAAAAAGCCTTTTCGACCAACAAGGCTTTCAATTGCTTGAACTAATGATAAAACATTATTTAACATACATTTGCAGTCTTACTTCTGAAATTAACGAGCTGGATAAGTTGATTAAAATAGATTTAGACTTTACAAGATATAAATATGATTATGCTCGCATCTACAACAGTATTGATGCACTCTTAATAAAACTAAAAGGAAACAAAACAAAAAAACTAAATAGGGACAGACTAGCCTATCAACACAACAAGGCTTATGATAAACTGGTCATTCCTCTTCCCAACTTAGAACCCAATGGTGTTCATCAGTCTTCTCAAGATAGAAGGTCTGACTTTGCCCAAGACCAGAACCAACAAATGGACTCAGAACAAGATGTACCAGAACCTGAGGTGGGACCGCGGCGCAGTAATAGAATTCGAGCTAACAGGAACAACTATAATCAGAACTTTAATAATGCAGCACAACAACAAGGCCCTAACCAATACAACCAGAGTCAAAACAATAATAACACCGTTTTTTTAGGCCAACGTCAGAACAAACGCCAACAAGGTCAGAGGAATGTATGTTGGAACAACCGGTGAATATAATGATGGACAAGGTTCCTTCACCTGCTCCCACTGATTCACCTTCTATCTTGGTCAACACAAAAGGTGACTTTTACATTTACAACTTTTCCAGCTTTACGATTGAGCAAGAACTTATTGACCTATTAGCTCTGGGCAACACTTTTGTACCTAATTGTCACTTCAACTTGACTGACACTATCATTGACTTAAAATACTACACGCGTAAACTTAACTTAGGTTTACTTTTCTCTGCTCCTATGCAACATGAGCTACACAATCTTAAACTATTAAGTGTATACAACCCTCCACTTCATCCGGACTTGGCTCTTTTTGAAAGAGCCTGTGAATTTGACTTAAGATACCTTGAAGCACATTATAAGACCTTAGTTAAGCATCAGAAGTTTAACATCACCAAGGGGCAACAATCTTTACTGAGAGAACTTTGTAACATGCCAGTGAGAGTCCTTAAGCCAGATAAAGGAGGGGGACTAGTTATCTTTGATAACATAGATTACTCTGCAAGAATGGAACGTATTCTTGATAGTCCAGCATATAGACCCTCCTCTCTTAATGAGATGAACACTTCTTATTCGAGAAATAGAGGGTATTTTAGGGACCTTTTTCTTTCAGGTAACATAAACAACGATGTCTATCATTTTATTGACATCATTACACCTAAAACGCCCATTATTTTCGGAATCCCAAAAATACATAAGGATTTACATGATCCACCAATAAGAGCACTTATAGATGGGAGGTCCTCCATGACGCACCCCTCTGCTCGACTGGTGGACAGTATTTTGGCAAAATATCTCAAACTGATTCCTGGTATTTGCAAGGACTCATGGTCTTTTCTTTCTGACCTCAATAAGTTAAATTTTGATTCTGATTTCAACTTCCTCACCATAGATGTAGTGGACCTATATACCTCAATTCCACATCTGGAGGCTATAGAATGGATAAATATCATGCTCTCTAACTTAGGTGCACCCAAAACTGACATCGACACAGTGACAGAATTGTTAGAGATTATTTTAACATCTAACTTTTTTATATTTGAAAAACAATACTTTCTTCAAACACAAGGTATAGCAATGGGTTCACCTTGCGGCACCACGGTGGCTAATATGGTTGTTGCTTATTGGGAACATAAATTCATTCTTCAGGATCCCAATATAGCACAACAACTAACATACTATACCAGATACCTGGATGATATTTTTATCCTATTTAAGGGTTCTGAACAAGACGCTGCTTCACTTATTGAATACATGAATAACACTACATCCTTCTTCAAATTCACACATCATTTTTCAACAAATTCAATTGACTACTTAGATGTTAGACTCGAAAAAAACACAATGGTTGGTTCTCTTTCTTCTACTATTCATAGAAAACCAACTTATTGTAACTCTCTTTTACATTTTTCGAGTCAACATCCATTTAAACAAAAAAGATCGATAGTCAAGGGCCAGCTCATTAGAGCAGCGAGAATGTGTAGCACTGATGACTGCTTTAACAGTGAATGTCAATTTCTTTTTGACATGTTTAGTAGTCGTGATTACCCAGTGCCTTTAATCCATGAGTTAATATCAGAAGTAAGGAATAAAAGATTAGGAGGTTTTTACAAACCCCTCCTTGATAACATTAACACAAAATGCACAATAGAACATTTAGTAGTTGAATCACCGTCTCCATCTGACTTGCCTAATTCCCCACAACAAGTACAAAAAATGAAAATTGAGTACTCATCTAGTTTTATAACAATGTTCAGCATGGATTCTAAACATATTAGTGCTATAATTTTTAAAAACTGGCACTTTATCACGAGTAATAGTTTTTTATTAGAAAAATTGGGAGACAAACCTTTAATTGTCCACAGAAGAGGTAAGAATTTAAAAACTCTATTAGAGGGAAACAAACACTTTGACACTTTCATACATCAGAAAGGAACATACACTTGTGGACACTGCAATTGGTGTGGGTGCCTTAAAACTGGCAATTCCATACAATTGAATGGAATAAAACTCAGTATCCATCATAAAGTGAACTGTGACACTAAGTTCATAGTTTACTTGGCTACTTGCGTCTGCTGCTCTGCATACTATGTTGGTAAAACTGAGCGTAAATTCAAAGAAAGAATTTACCAGCATATGTATGCTATTAAGAAAGGCAAGGAGGAGAATGCACTTTCAAAACATATAATTAAGAATACAGGCCACAGTTTTCTATTCACTGCCATTGATCATGTCCCTCACAACATCAGGGGTGGTCCTGCATCCATACTTTTGGAAACTAAAGAATTACAATGGCAGATTAAACTCAATGCATTTCATCCACCAGGTTTGAATGAAAACTGTAACATCTCTTGCCTGCTTAAACTTAAAAGTTACTTAAGATAATAAGTTTTTGGACATACTTATGTCCACTTACTTCTCCTGAAACACACTTGGTTGTTCCTTCCTATTTACACTATTGTTACTTATAGTGTTTGCTAACACTAGGTTTACATCTATGAACATTTAGTATTTGCATTACAATTATTACTCCTCAGTTTGGCATTTTTATGTACTGGCAAAATCTAAGTTATTTGCCACTAGTACAACACTCAGAGCTTATTTATCGCCCCTTACTTACTACTTTAATACCCTTTGAGTAGGCAACAACCTACTCAATTAGGATTTTTCTTATATTGAACTTATGGTTTTTATGATTTAGGTGATTCATGTAATTAAAGGTTCTTATCTTTTTAAGACTTTATTATAGTATACTCATTTTGCGTCATATTGATGCACCCAGGTCGACCTTAATAAGGTGTTTTTATATCCTACAGGATGTACACTCTCAAGGCAGATTATTTAGAGTTCTCTACTCTCTGCTTATTATAGTTTACACTCTTGAACTGAATTTTTATATTTATCATATTAGTCAAGTTTGTTTTTACACTATGTTTGTCCTACGGATGTTCTCTTGGATGGAGTGCTTTTTACTCAGTGCAGCAGATATACTGTATACTTTAAGTCCTATTGCGGAAGGCTCATACTTAATTTTAAGTTACTTCCTAACCTAATTTTATAGTCTATATATTTTTAAAAAATTAGGAAACATTTCTTTGTATTTAATGTTAATACTTTAATTTTACTAAGTACTAATATACATGATTAATTTATTGACTGCATAGTAGTTCACTGTAGTCAAATAATGTTTTGAATAGACAACCCACACTGTTGAAACTTCCTGATTTGAAATAATGTACTATAATTTCAAACAAGGACAATGTGCCTGTTACTTTAACACAGGACTAAATCGAAGATTTTAGAGTGACGCTAGTATTTTTATTACAGTAGTTGACTATTCAGTGTTTTTCTTTGATTTAATTACTTACAAGTTGTTTGTTTTCTTAGTCAGCTAATAATAATTGGCACCGATATTTTTAATTACTAGGAAATGACGTTTGAATTGTTCAATTAACCGTTTTTGTATAATGTTAGTTGGCGCCAATTTTTTAGATTTAAGTTAGAACTCTGCATTTTTCATGTATTGTCTCTGAGGAAGCTACTACGCTGGTGGTAGCGAAAACGTTTCTGTTTTCATTAAAGTTGCGTTCAGACAACATTTTACAATTTGTGGATCTTGTGGACGTGCACTTTCCTTTGGTTTCCCTGTACCTGTTTTTTTATTTGGTTTTCTTCACTTCACTAGTCTGTTTTTTACTTCTGAGTAAGCGATATGCCACTGAGTACAGCCGGAGTTTTTTCAGTCGGGCTGCGTAGGACATATGTTTGAGGTCAGTAATCCTCTTGGTGAGGTACTTTTGTGGTCTTTCCAGCTGTTGGAAGTGTCTTGTGAGGTACATCCCAGATGGGGCATTGTACTCTATGATGGGTCTAATGAATGATGCGTAGAGGGGCACTATAACCTCTTTTATTTCTAGATGTGAACCCTTTAGTAATTAGATGGGCCACATAGAAGGATTTCTTGGCAATATGATTGTCAAAGGAGTGATTACTATCTGCCTGGGTCTCTAGATCTCTTATTACCTCTTCTGTATTAATGGGGCTGCCACCTATGTGGTAATTCGTGGGTGTTTTGTTTTTCCCAAATGGGATGACTATGCATTTTTTGACATTTAGCTTGAGGCCATGACTTTGACATCAGGTTATCATCTCAGTAAGGCCCTTTTGGAGGATGTCCATGTCAGCCGGAGAGTCAATTATGGCTCCCAGTTTGCAGTCATCGGCGAACTTGATTAGCCATAGTCCTCCTGTGTTTGCCTGAACTTCTGAAGAGTATATGCCGAACAGTAGGGGTCCCAGGACCGAGCCTTGTGGGACACCACTTGTGACTGGTTTAGAGTCGGACCTGGAGCTAGTTATTCTTACCGTGTGAGTTCTGTCTGTAAGCCAGTTGGCAACCCATCTCGTGATGTAGGGGTTTATGTTCAGGCTGGTGAGTTTTTCTGTAATACCCAAGTGGGGAATGGTGTTGAAAGCCTTGGCAAGGTGAAGGTAGGCTGTGTGAACCACCTTTCCCTCGTCTATGGCCTTGGTGACTGTCTCGAAGAAGTCAACCAGGTTTAGTAGGCATGATCTACCCTTAACAAAGCCAAACTGGGTTGGGTCAAATGTTTGGAGGTTCCCAATGTCTTTGTTAATGAGTTCCATGATGCTCTATAGCCTTGCAGACCAGGCTAGTCAGGCTTATGGGGTGATAGTTACCAGGGTCAGTTGTGGCCCCTCCTTTGTGGAGAGGAATAACCGTTGTTGTGCACCATTCTATGGGGACGTAGCCTGTGGAGAGGCTGAGGTTGAACAGCATGTTTAGGTTGGGGGTTAGTTCATTCTGTAGTTCGTGCAAGATGCAGCCTGGGACACCATCTGGTCCCATTGATGCTGTGTTTTTGGCTTTTGAAATGGCTGCTTTCACCTGTGCGTCTGTGATTTTTGGGACACTACACTTTTCCGGTATTGTTGTGGGCCCTTTTGTAGGTGAGAGGGGGGTGAAATTTGCACTGAATCTATCTGCCAGGATGTTGGCAATATCTGCAGGTTCAGTACATTTTGTGCTATTTTGCACTAGTTCAGTGCATATCTGCGAGTTGCCACTTAGATTCTTAACATAGCTAAAGAAGGCTCTGTGGTTATCTTTTGAATCCTTGGCTATTTTTCTTTCGAAGTTAGCCTTGGATGATTTCATGAGGGACCTTAGTTTCTTACTGATACTGATCAGGGATGTCTTTCCTTCTTGGGATTTGATTTTTTTCTGAACTAGTTTCCTCCTTCTATTGTATGGCCTGTTTATTGCAGGGGTCCACCAACCTGGTTTCCTTCTCTTAAAGGAGTGAGTCTTGGTTTTGCTAGGGATGGCATGATCCATGCATTCTTGTAGGTGCTCATAGAGTGCATTTGTAAAGGTTTCTGCATCTTGGGCAGCATTATCCTTTAGCGTGGGGGCTGTGAAACTTACCACCTCTGTCTTAAGTAAGGTGAAGTTTGCTTTAGAAAAGTTTTTTACTGTGGTTTCCTCAGTTGGGGGTGGTGGTGGGGTGTGGACATCCACAGTGATTAGTTTATGATCTGATCTAACCAGTGACGAGTTGACCCCCGGTGTGGAACACCTGTCGCCAATGTTGGTGATGAACAGGTCCAATATGTTTTCACCTCTGGTAGGAGAGTTTACCAACTGATCCAGGGCGTTTGAGTTGATGAATTCTAGGAAGCGCTGGGCCTGGGAATTTGAACTCGAGTAGTTTTCCCAGTGAATGGTAGGGTAATGGAAATCACCCAATATCAGGGTGTTTGGTAGGACCTTCATGTTTTCAGTGTCTCCAGAAAGGTGGAGTGGTGGTCCTGGGCCATGGAGGGTGATCTGTAGCAGGCCAAAATTTGCACTGCAGTTTTGCCTGATGTTAGTTGCGCATGGATGATCTCAGAGGTATCATGCTGCGCCACTAACCTGGAGGTGTAGGTATCTTTGATGAATATGGATACACCCCCTCCTTTTGTGTTTCGGTCCCTGTTCTGTGGCTAAAACGTGTGGTATGAGTTGTAGCCCGGTAGTGCTAGGGTGCTCTCTGGAGCCTTGAACCAGGTTTCATTTACTGCACAGATGTTGACATTCTCCATACTGAGGAGTGCTTTAAGCGCGTGCATTTTGAGATTTAAACTCCTGGCGTAGTAGTAGGAGTAGGAATAGCGTAACCCTCAGTTTTTTGTTAATTGTGCTGTTTACGGAGGTGGGTTTGACTTTTGAGCCTTGCCTAAAAAAGGCACTATCGGGGCAGCAAGAGCCTTGGCCAGTATTCGAAAGCCTAAGGGTGACAGGTGCAAGCCGTCTCTTGCGAAGCAACGCGGCTTGTCGAGCATGTCGTCCCAGGCTGACAGACACTGGATCCCCTTTGAATGACTCCAGAAGCTAAGCCAATTGTTGAAATTGATCATCTTTTTCTTTATACTGAGGTATCATTCTTGGTGAGGGCAGGATGCTACTTAGGGTCAGGGTCATACCAGCCTGGGCTGCATGATCAGAGAGCTCTTCCATGTCTCTTTTCATATAGTCCAGGGAGGTACATCTCAGGTCATTCACACCAACATCAACAATGACAGAGTCATATTTGTACTTGTTCTGGAGTGACCTGAGTGCTTGCGTTATGTGGCAGATTCTGGCTCCTGACAGGCAGCTAGCAGTAACCTTCTGCTTGTCCAGCCTAGTGAGTGGGACGTCAGTGTGCCTGACTACAGAGTCACCTATTAGTAATGTGTTAGGTATGTTATTTTGCCTTAAGGGCTGTGATTGTGGAGCTTTTCACCCAGGGCCTCCTTTGAAAATGGGCTCCTGTCCTAGTTGGACTTTCCCGGTCAGCAAATGTCAATAAGTAAATAAATTTATTTATTTTTGCAGAGGACATAATCATCCAAATAGGAACTGTTTTGCACAAAGGACAGGTGGTACCCACAGTTAAAGTTGGAGTGGTGGTTAATGGTGTGCCAATTCAGATTAAGTATGTAACACTGCATCTGCACTTTAGAAAAACTGTTAAGGAAGAACTATCTTCTGGGATAAGGTATAACTTCCAGCGAAAGAAGAGGAAACTGACCTAGTTAGAGTCATTCAGTTTTATGAAAATACACAGCCATAAAAAGATGAAGTGAACAAGACGTTGTCTTTCCATTTAAAATTCCAAACATAGCTAAAAGGCTGTATACAAAGTTGTCCCTGAAGCACATTCAAACAATTAGATGGAACATGAAGGATCATACTTGAGTGTTTCTTGATTATTTCCTCTCTGTCATCCATAATTCAGCATTTCCTTAAACAGACTTGCATAGTCAGGGACTTCTGTGGGCCAAGCCAATACACAAATGTATATGACATGATGCCTGCATAATATTGTTCTTCCAAAGTGTCTAGAAGTTAAGTTTTGCTGCTTGGACAATTTGTACCGCAGTCCCTGCTTTTGTTAGTAGTGTCCTACATTCTCATACCTAAGCATGATAAAACTGGTCTATTCATCCACTAAATTATCAACGAAAATCCACACTTGCATAATCTTTAGTATCACAAAGGAAAGAGCAACTCTGAAATTTTGCCGTACAAGATGGCTATTTGACACTTAACAATGGAAGATTTGTTGGTCTACTCTGAGAAGATGGTAGTGATTAGGAGCTTTTCACATGGAGACTGGTAGAAAGGTCCACTTCACAGTCCAGCGGCAAGATAGAGCATCACCAAATGGAGATGTACTTACAGGCCAGATGCAGGCTTGAACCTCCACAAAGTAAGGCCAGTGCTCACCCAGACCCTCAACCTTGCATGATGTGAGCTCACCCCTTATCTACTGAAGATGCCTGTTGACTATGGTTGAGGACCTTGAGATCAGGGAAGGTTTGCCTTGACTCGCACTCTGGAAGCTACATCCCAAACTTTTGTCTTTCCCCCTTCTTAAGATTACTGGCTAAAGATTTTGAATGGCTGTGGATGACTAGTCCTGATCCTGAAAGTTAGTCCCTTGAGTTGCCTGGTCAAGAGTTAGTAGTATCCTGGACTGAGGAATGTTCCTCTGGAACTGGTCCCCAGGCCAAACAAGTATAGAAGGTCCTGGACATTAATCAAATGTTTGACAAGACTTGTTTCATGGATCCATCCATCTGTAACCCCGTTTTCCCATATTTTCACATCAGGTTGGGGTGTCACTTCGATACAATACTACACTCATCTAGATCCAAGGTTTACACTGCGGGGTGGCTATCCCTGCCTTGATAGTTCTTCCACACCACACACTCGCATGCTCACTCACACTTATGGCCAATTAAGAGGGTCCAATCCACCTACTGCATGGCTTTGGAATGTGGGAGAAAACCAGAGCCCCCCCCCCAGAACACAAGGAGGACATGAAGACTCCACATAGAAGGCACCCCAGCTGAGAATCAAACCAGAGAACCTCTTGCTGTGAGGTGACAACACTATCAGCTTTACATGGATGCAAATATAGAATATTGTACAAAGCCAGTGGCAGATTAAGCACAGGCCTTTACACACCTCATATTGGTTTTGGTTATGCTATGATCTAGCATTGTTCCTGATGCCCTAATGCTGATCTGTTGCATAACTGCCCACATTACAGACCAGTTATACAGGGAATAACTATTCATTGTAGGAAGTGTTCATTTTGTTTATATATAAATGTTAGTCGTACCTTTTTGCATCCAGACACAGGAGAATGTTTCAGCTTCAAGATTAAGGCTACTTGTACTAGTATGCATGTGATATATCTAGCTGTGTGCAGGGTATGTAGTAAAGTTTATGTTGGGAAGACTGACAGGATGCTAAAAGATAGGATTAGGGAACATTTATATCATATAGGCAAGAAAAGTATGTTTAATGTATTAGTGAAACATGTTGCTAACATGGATAGTACACATAGGTTTGTTTTTTCAGTTATAGCAATGAATTATGGCAATAAGAGAGGAGGGGATATGAAATTAAGGATGGAAGAAATAGAAGCCCAGTGGATTATTAGATTGAGAGCGAATTCAGGGCATGGTTTGAATGATTGTGTTCCACTAAGACCCACATTGAAAGCCAGACCATTACAAAGGAAATGAGTGGGTGGTTACATATTATATGCTACCTTCATGATCGAACATCTGGTTAGATATACATATATATGTTTTTTATTTTTATGTCATTTTTATGATCAATTATTTGCCTTTAGAATGAAGCATTTTTATATATGTATTGGTTTTATTGGTGTTTGAATGAATGTTTGGAACTGTATCTTTAAGTTGTAATTTGTCTTACCATGTGACTTCAATTTAATAGTTAAATATGGTGCCTTAGTCATTTACTTTTTGTATCACACCTGAAGAAGCATTTGGTGAAACCGCTTGTGTGTCCTATTAAAAGACTGTTTGTGAACCTGGAGCTTTGCCTGCGTTGGTTGTTTCTTATCCTAGGATTTCTGCTTTTTTACAATGGAGGTACCTGGGGAGTAGTGGCTGTTGTTTTTTCAACTTATACCTTGTTGGCAACAGGGCCACAAAATGTCTTCTCACTTCCAGTCCTTTAGGAATTTTTTGAATCTTAGGGCCACAGTATCAGAAATGAACAAGATCAATCAGTCCACTCCTCCTATCCAAATCTCATCTGAATGACCCTTTCTTTGGAGGTGTCTTCAAACTTGAGAAGCGTCTCAGACTGACCAAGGGCCCCATTCCCTTTCTCAGAAGTGCACTGCAAAGTTTCTGGGGAAGAAGCTTGAGGTGACTGAGGTTATACTAGCCTTGCCTGGATCCAGTCATTAGAGGTGCCACCAGTGCAGCCTGAGTCATCCTAAGTCTGCCCTGTTGGCTCCAAAAGGGGTCAATTTGTTGTACAAGCTACCACTTCTATGAACATGCCAATTTATGTAGCATCATGGCTACCTGCTGCTGAATTTTGTGTAATCACTTCAGTCCAGCATAGGTCCTAAATACCTGAGCATTTTGCAACCCCACCATATTACACATAGTCCTGAGCTTATACATATGTGGAAGTGGGTTTACTGTTCTCTCATTTTAGGAGCTTCATCTAATCATCTCATTCACCCCCTCCCCCAGTTTAAAGCCATCCATTTCAGGAAAGTGTAAAAGCTCAGTGAGTTCTCTGACTCTGCACTCAAGGAGGATATTCATGAGACCAAAAGCAAACTTGGAACAAACAGCTTGCTGAAAGCTGGAAATACAGGCACCAGAATTGTACTTAAAGGAAATTTCCTTAAAAACTAATCACTGCTCATAGATTTAAAATCCTATCCTTTTACTTATACATAAAATGATAAGTGCTTTCATCTTTTTTATGTGAAAGACTTCATCAGACCTGGGATAATGACACGCTTGGCAATTTCACTGTAGTATTCATTCTGGTCTGGGATTATTCATAGGTTCATAGTTTAGACCAGTTTACAGGCATTGCTGTATTCTGGGCTGTGGTATAGTTCCTGTGTTGTCCATTACCTAACTTGGATAGAAGGAAGTTTCTTTGCTCACCAGTGGGAGTTGGGAGCCTTGAGCAGCCTACCTGTCCTTGGGGGAAGTGACCTCAGCACAAGAAGCTGTAGTAATTGGTTGTTTGGGACCATTTCTAGCTCTTTTGTAGTTCACTGTTTAAAATCTGCCTCTGGGTGTTTTTTTCTGGCTATACTGCTCAGACAAGCTCCACGTGGGTTTACAGAGTGGTCCTACTAGCAGGGAACTCAGAAAAGCGACTACCTTCTGGATTTAAGTATGTTTGCTTTTTTTCACTTGAAATAGCTTTTGTAGCTTACCTTGAACTAGCCTGAACTGTTTTTTTAACTGATTGCTGCATTATTTTAAAATCTGCACTTAAAGTTACATTTTAGTCGAATTTGATCGAAAGTTTGCTTGTTTGTTTGTTTAATTTAACTGTGGAGGCTGCCCACTAAAGTGTGCTAGCCTGTGTAACTAATTTATGACTGTTTCTGCATTTTCTGTGTGTTTCTACCAAAAAACAAAAACAAAAAAAATAATCCTTGTTTTTCCGCCTTCCTCGACTAGTTTAGACCAGTTTACAGGCATTGCTGTATTCTGGGCTGTGGTGTAGTTCCTGTGTTGTCCATTACCTTACTTGGATAGAAGGAAGTTTCTTTGCTCACCAGTGGGAGTGGTGAGCCTTGAGCAGCCTACCTGTCCTTGGGGGAAGTGATCTCAGCACAAGAAGCTGTAGTAATTGGTTGTTTGGGACCATTTCGAGCTCTTTTGTAGTTCACTGTTTAAAATCCACGTTTGCACGGCTTTTCATGCGCGCATAGTGCAGCTACGGTTAAACAAGGTTAAACTTTTTCTGGCTCCGCCAAGTCTGTTCTTCAAATTTTCCCTTAAGGAAGCTCTACTCTTAGTATAACCAGACTACTCACTGTATTATAAGCCTAGCACTTGTTCTCAATACTTCTCTACTAAGTAAGCACTCTCGTACTAAGTAAAGCACTACATCTACTTACCACCCCTGTGAATACCCACTTCCCTTAAAGGTATACCACTCCCTTATACTGTTCTAGCATGTCGAGTGGTAGATTACTGGTGTCGTCTCCAGTTCAGCTGGTCAATCTGGGCATCTTAAGACAATGCTACAATTGTCTCATGTACACAGACAACCCTCTCCTCCTCCCAACAAACACAAATACATGTGAGAGATGCAACTATATAGCCAAACTGGAGGCTGAACTCTCTCAACTCAGGGCTGGCATGACCAGACAGGAGGAGATGGCAACCACACACACAACAATCCCAGTCCCACATAGACCTACCACAACTGCAAACCAAACACATAAAAACACAAAGACATACTCGGAGGCTCTAATAAAAAACTTACCAAAACAACAGAGGCTTCCAAAGCAGGCATCCAAAAATCCACCACCTCAAAACAAAACACATGCAACACATACTTCAGTAAATCAGTGTGTCGACCAATCGCAGCCCTTAAGGCCAAACACCTTGCCTGATACACTAGTAATAGGTGACTCCATAGTCAGACACACTGATGTCCCACTGACCAGGCTGAACAAGGAGAAGGTGACTGTGAGCTGTCTATCGGGAGCTAGGATCCGCCACATAACACACGCACTCAGGTCACTCCAAAGCAAGTACAAATATGACTCCGTCATTGTCCATGCTGGTGTGAATGACCTGAGATGTACCTCCCTGGACTACATGAAAAGAGACATAGAGGAGCTCTCCAATTATGTAGCCCAGGCTGGTATGACCCTGACCCTGAGCAGCATCTTGCCCTCACCAAGAATGATACCACAATACAAAGACAAGATGATCAGCTTTAACAATTGGCTCAAGTACTGGTGTCATTCTAAGGGGATCCAATGTCTGTCTGCCTGGGATGATATGTTGGACAAGCCACGCTGCTTCGCAAGGGATGGCTTACACCTGTCACCACTGGGCTTCCGGATATTGGCTAAGGCTCTTGCCACCCCATAGTGCCTTTTTAGGCAAGGCTCAAAAGACAAACCCACCTCCTTAGAAAACAAAATGGAAAAAGCTAAGGGTAATGCTGCTCAACGCCAGAAGTCTAAATCTCAAGATGCAGGCACTTGATGCACTCCTCAGCATGGAGAACATCGACGTCTGTGCAGTAACTGAAACCTGGTTCAAGGCTCCTGAGAGCACCCCAGCGCTACCAGGCTAAACCTCGTATCATGCTTTTCAGCCCCAAAACCCGGGCTGAACCACAAAGGGAGGGGGAGTGTCCATATTCATAAAGGACACCCACACCTCCAGGTTAGTAGCAACACATGAAGCATCAGAGACCATACAGGTGCAACTAACCATAGGCAAAACTGCTATACAACTGGTAGCATGTTACAGACCACCCTCCCAATGTCAAGAACCCCACTCAGCCTTCCTGAAGACATTGGAGGATATGAATGTATCACAAAATACCATCATACTGGGAGACTTCAACTACCCAAACATAGATTGGGTACATTATTCTAGCCCTAATACCCTAGCCCAAAGGTTCCTGGAATTCATAAATTCAAATGCACTGGAACAACTAGTCACCTCTCCCACTAGGGGAGATAATATACTAGACCTGATCATCACAAACATGGGGACAAAATGCTCCACAACGGAAGTATACCCCTCACTAGTGAGATCTGACCACAAACTAATCACCCTGGATATACATATCCCACCTCCACCCCCAGCACAAAAGACCACAGTGAAAAACTTCTCAAAAGCAGACTTCACTCTTCTTAAGACTGAGATGGTATCCTTTAAGCCCACTGTGCCAGTGGATACAACATCCCACAATGCTGAATCCTTCACAAATGCTTTCTATGGACATCTCCAAGAATGCATGGATCACGCAATCCCAAACAAATCCAAGTCCCTCTCCACCAAATGTAAGCGTCCTGTCTGGTGGACCTCAGCCATAAACAAATTGTATAACAAAAGAAGGAAGTTACTGCACGTCAGAGCGAAATTCCATGAAGGGAAGACATCTCTGATCAACATTAGCAGAAAACTACATTCTCTCATAAAAACATCCAAGGCAAACTTTGAGAGAAAAATAGCTAAGGACACTAAAGATAACCACAAAGCCTTCTTCAGCTATGTTAGAAACCTGGGCGGAAACCCTCAGATATGCTCAGAGTTGGTTCACAACAACAAAAAATACACTGAACCCACAGATATTGCTAACATTCTGGCTGACAGGTTCAGTGCAAATTTCTCGCTTCCTTCACCCCCAAAAGAAGAAATACTTATCCCAGCTGAATGTAATCTCCCTGTCATCTCAGATGTCCAAGTGAGAACTGCCCTAAACAAAGTAAAAAACACAGCATCAATGGGACCTGACGGTATCCCGGGGTGCGTGTTATGTGAACTCCAAGAGGAGCTAAACCCACATATAAAAATGTTATTTAACCTTAGCCTTACTTTGGGATATGTACCTGAACACTGGCGTACAGCAACAGTGGTCCCACTCCACAAGGGGGGGTGCCTCTACAGACCCTGGAAACTACTGCCCCATAAGCTTAACTAGCCTGGTCTGCAAAGCTAGGGAAAGAATCATTATGGAACTCATAAACAGAGACATAGGGGACCTACAGACACTTGACCCCACCCAGTTCGGCTTTGTAAAGGGCAGATCCTGCCTTTTAAACCTGGTTGACTTTTTCAAAACAGTCACTAGAGCTATTGATGAGGGCAAAGCAGTCCATACAGCATACCTGGACTTGGCTAAGGCCTTCGACACAATACCCCACTCAGGCATCATAGATAAGCTAAACAGCTTAAAAGTAAACCCTTATGTCACTAGATGGGTTGCAAACTGGCTAAAGGACAGAACCCATAAAGTTAAAATTAATGGAGCAATGTCAGACTCAAAGCCAGTCACAAGTGGTGTCCCACAGGGATCTGTCCTGGGACCCCTCTTGTTCGGCATTTATTTCTCAGATGTTAAAGCAAACATGGGAGGGCTGTGGCTGACAAAGTTCGCAGATGACTGCAAACTAGGCGCCATAGTCAATACACCAGCAGATACACATATCCTACAAAAAGGCCTCACTGAAACGGACAACTGGTGCCGTAGTCACGGCCTTAAACTAAATGCCAAAAAATGTATAGTCATCCCTTTTGGAAAAACAAAGTACCCACAAATTATCACATAGACAGCAACCCACTGAGTACGGAAAAAGTAATCAGAGACCTAGGGACCCAAGTAGACAGCGACCTCTCATTTGACACCCACGTTGCCAAAGTGGTTAGAAAAACATTCTACCTTGCACACCTCATCATGAAGGGTTTCACATCCAGATCCAAGGATGTCATTGTACCCCTATATTCCTCCCTCATCAGACCCATGATTGAGTACAATGCCCCATTTGGTATGTACCTCACCCGGCACTTGCAACAGCTGGAGAGACCACAAAAGTACCTCACCAAAAGGATCAAGGGTCTCCAACATATGTCTTATTCTGCCAGACTAAAGAAACTTCAGCTCTATTCAGTAGCATACCGCCTGCTCAGAGGTGATCTCTGCCTGACATACAAGGCCATGTCCAATCAGGATCTGATGGACATGCTCCACCTCAAAAAATCCGAATCCATCAGGACCACGAGAGCTAAAGACTTAAACCTCGGCACAAGTATGAATAGGACATGCTGGAGGGATAGATTCATAACCCAGAGGCTTCCCATGCTTTGGAACAGGATCCCAGTTCGTATTAAGCAGAGCCCCTCACTGACTCTCTTCAAGAGAAATCTTGATGAGTGGATGGGAGATCGTACGTTTACCCCCAGGGGTCACATCTGTTTACTGCTAGACAGGGGCACAGTAAACTAATTCTATTATATAAGGGGACCTTCATTGTGTCACTACTAGACACAGGCACAGTATTTTAGATTTATTCTGTACATTTTTGTACCATTTCATGGGGTGGCAAAAGCCACATCACTATGGCTAGGCTTACAAATGCCCCAGGGCAGATAGCCTAGTACTATACTATGAAACTATGAAACTATAGGTAGGTACTAGGCTATCTGCCTGAAAGCATTTATAAGCCTAGCTGTTATGTGTTGGCTTTCGCCGCCCCCTTAGATTAGTTCCCTGTGCCTCTGTCCAGCAGAGCCATTGAAGTGATCCCTGGGATAAACTTTCTGTTTCCCATCCACTCATCAAGGTTTCTCTTGAAGAGGGTTAGCGAGGAGCTCTCCCTAATGTAGATTGGAATCTTTTTCCAGAGAATGGGAAGTCTCTGGGACAGGAATCTATCCCTCCAGCATGTCCTATTTATTGTTGTGGCAAGGTTTAGATCCCTGGAAAGTGTGGTTCGAGGGGATATGGTTTTCTTTAGGTGGAGCATGTCCATCAATTCTGGGTTGGACATGGCCTTGTATGTCAAGCAGAGATCACCTTTGAGTAGGCGGTATGCAACTGAGTACAGCTGGAGTTTCTTCAGTCGAGCTGCATAGGGCATCTTCTGGAGGCCAGTGATCCTCTTGGTGAGGTACTTCTGTGGTCTTTCCAGTTGTTGCAGGTGTCTTGTAAGGTACATCCCAAATGGGACATTGTACTCTATGATGGGTCTGATGAGTGATGAGTAGAGGGGCACAATGACCTCTTTTGATCTGGATGCAAACCCTTTTGTGATTAGGTGGGCCACATAGATGGATTTTCTAACCACTTTGGTAATGTGATTATCAAAGGAGAGGTTACTATCTACTTAGGTCCCCAGATCCCTTATTACGTCTTCCGTATTTAGGGAGCTACCACCTATGTGGTAATTTGTGGGTACTTTGTTTTTTCCAAAAGGGATGACTACGCACGTTTTGGCATTTAGCTTGAGGCCATGGTTTTCACACCAGGTATCTGTCTCAGTGAGACCCTCTTGGAGGATGTCTGTGTCAGCTGGAGAGTCAATTATAGCCCCTAGTTTGCAGTCATCTGTGAATTTGGTCAGCCATAGTCCTCCTGTGCTTGCCTGTACCTCTGAAAAGTATATGCCGAACAGGAGGTGTCCTAGGACTGAGCCCTGGGGAACGTCACTTGTAAACGGTTTAGAGTCAAACCTAGCTCCCACAACTCTTACCATGTGGGTTCTGTCCATGAGCCAGTTGGCAACCCATCTCACGATGTAGGGATTTATGTTCAGGCTGGTGAGCTTGTCTATAATACCTGAGTGGGGAATGGTGTCAAAAGCCTTTGTGAGCTCTAGGTAGGCTGTGTGGACCACCTTTCCCTCGTCTATAGCCTTGGTAACTGTCTCAAAGAAGTCCACCATGTTTAGGAGGCATGATCTGCCCTTAACAAAGCCGAACTGGGTAGGGTCCAGTGTTTGGAGGTTTCCAATGTCTCTGTTAATGAGATCCATGAAGATGCACTCCATAGCTTTGCAGACCAAGCTAGTCAGGCTTATAGGGCGATAGTTCCCGAGGTCTGTTGTGACTCCACCTTTGTGGAGTGGAATAACCATTGCTGTGGGCCACTCTGTGGGCATGTAGCCTGTGGAGAGTCTGAGTTTAAACAGTGTGTTTAGGTGAGGGGTTAGTTCATCTATGAGCTCATGTAGGATGCAGCCTGGGACACCGTCTGGTCCCATTGATGCTGTGTTTTTGGCTTTGGAGAGGGCTGTTTTAACCTGAGTGTCTGTGATTTCAGGGGCACTACATTCTTCTGGCATAGTTATGGGCCCTTTTGGGGGTGAGTGGAGGGTGAAGTTTGCACTGAACCTGTCTGCTAGAATGTTGGCTATATCTGTTGGTTCAGTGTATTTTGTGCCATTCTGCACTAACTCCGAGCAGATCTGAGAATTGCCACTTAGATTCTTGACATAGCTAAATAATGCCTTGTGGTTATCTTTGGAGTCCATGGCAATTTTTTTTTTGAAGCTAGCCTTGGGTGATTTTATGAGGGAACCTAGTATCTTGCTGATACTGATCACGGATGTCTTCCCTTCTTGGGATTTTCCTCTTTTCTGTACTAGTTTCCTCCTTCTATTGTATAGCTTGTTTATGGCAGGGGTCCACCAGATTGGTTTCCTTTTCTTGGAGGAGTGAGTCTTGATTTTGTTTGGAATAGCATGATCCATGCATTCTTGTAGGTGCCCTTATAGTGCATTAGTAAAGGATTTTGCAGCTTGGACAGCGTTATCCTTTTAGCATGTGGGCTTTGAAACTTCCCACCTCGGTCTTAAGTAACATGAAGTTTGCTTTTGAAATGTTTTTCACAATGGTTTCTTTGACTGAGGTTGGTGGCGGAATGTGGATATCCAAAGTGGTTAGTTTATGGTCAGATCTAACCAGCGAGGTTTGAGATCACCCTGGATTGGATTACCATCATAAACGGCTATTGGTTTATTGATGCTGCCACCTTTGGACACAATTTGAAGTTTACATACTCTGGTCCAGTAACACTTTAGTGGTAGATAGTCTGTTTTAGCTCTTGGGACAGGCCCATATATTCTTCTAAAAGGATCTACAGAGAGTGGTCTGGTGTTACAGAATGGGGAGTTTTACTCTCACTTCTTCATAGTGCCTAACAAAATGGATGGCTTTTGTTCCACTGTGGACTTTAATGACTTCAATAAATAAATCTGGTTTACCCATTTCTGGATTATCTTGCAAGGGATCATGGTCTTACACCTTCATGATGCCTGAACATTTTTGATGGACAAAATGTACACTTGATGGCACATCTGTATTTACAGTCAATAAAATACACTCATCTGGTCCAGTATGGCTGGATATCAAGTCTAAGATGAAGTATTGCCATTTTGGTTATACTCAGTATTCAGAGCATTCAACAAGGTTTTGGACATAGTGGTCAAAGCCTTGCAGGAGAAGAGTGTCCGCTGTTCTGTTATCTGTATGACTAACTCCTGCTTGTCCTTTCCAGGAGTTTACTGGATGTCACAATCTTTTGAACATTCCAATGGATGTTAGGTGTGACAATAAATTATTAATAAACTACAAGAAGTTCTCTCTGATCCCAGCTCTGATGAAGCCCTTAATCAAGGTAGAAATGGACACTCTCCATTGTTAGTATTTCCTGTCCTGGGGAGGGGCTTAGGTGACTATAGAATTAGCCTTCAGAGTGATGAGAAAAGCACAGGATCTAGGATCAGACCCCACTACACCTTCTGGGCTTGATAGTAGCCATGATCTTCATGATACCATTTTCCTGTCTGAGGATGTGGATGTTGCAATGGACTATGAGATGTTCTGAATATCTACAGAGACACTGCTCACTGACAAAACTCCTGTCAGCATCAGACCCTTGATGATAGATTCTGGAGTGACAAGCAATCTCAATAAATTTACTGATGGTTCTTCATTTTCTTTGAAACGATTGATGATTCTGATTATGGACCCTACTGGAGGACTGAAGAACCCACCAAGACTCCTACATGGTACAGTTAGTGTGGTTCTTCCTGAGAAGAGGCACTAAATCAACCATATGGAGTACAGAGCAGAGTTCCTGGCTCGGAAGGCCTTGAAGAAACACATGCTTTTGAATCCTTTCTCATTCTGGCTTACAGTGAATCCATTATGTGGAATGAAATATGCAAAGGAGTACAAGTGAATATCCTTTGTGCAGAAAAGCAATTATCATCTGGCATTGGACCATAGGCAAGGCATCCTTGTTTCACTAAGTCACATCCTTGTAGAAGTGAACAAGCTGGCAGATGCTCTGAGCGATGCCTTCAGTCCTGCTCTAGAGTTCCATATTAACAGGGCATGCCTGGTTAGGGTCTTCAAGAAATGTGAATCTATCAACCTCTTTGCCACCCAGTAGAATGTGAACTTTATTCTCATTTCATGAGGCAGTGAGCTATAATGATGGATATGCTCTCTCTCTCTCTCTCCTGTGACACTAGAGTTTCTCATACACAATTTCACATCCCCTCTGATGAAATATTTCATAGCAAACTTCAGTTAAGAAAGTCCTAAATTTATTAATTTTATGCCTTGCTGATTATTAAGGGCATGCTTGCAGGCTTTAAGATCCTTTCAGTAGAGGAGACCTTCCCAGTCATTTCTAACAATGCTCCTCAAAGCTGGAATATCAGCCGGTACCAACTGATAGTTTGGTGCCTGATGCAGACACCTCAATCCATGGGCTCTCTGTCAGGAGTTTTAGAGGCAAGTGAAGGGGCCAGAAAGCCTTCTTCTCAGTAGATTTATGCATCTAAATGGAAGCAGCTCTCAGTCTGGATGAAACAGCACTCAACATCATGATATTCATTTAGCCTCCAGATGATGCATGAGAGATCCCCTGTCTTGTGTGATTAGATCCACCCTGTGAGGTAACTTTTCATGATTGCTTCTGGCTAGATGCAGAAGAAGAGGGAACCAGTGCTGTCACTGCCAAAATGGAGTCACCAACAAGGTTTTGGGAGCATCCTGCTGAATTTTGAGCAGGATTTTTGGAATGAGAGGAAGGGGAGGGAATGCATAATGAAAGTCCCCTTCAAAGAAAATGAGAGGGCATCCACCTTCCATACCAGAGTACTTGAGACTCTGGCATAAAACAAAATAAGTTGTCTGTTCAGATGGGAGGCAAAAAGATCCACTTGAGGAGTACCCCACTGGTGGACAATGTCTAGAAATACATCCTTGTGAAGCATCCATTCATGAGACTGAGTTACGGACCTGCTCAGAGTGTCTGCCACAATGTTCTGACCAGAAGGGATATAAATTGTCTGAAGAGTCACTTGATACCAGACAGCAAGATCCCATAACAGAAGTGCCAACTGACAAAGAAGATAAGATCTCATTCCTCCCTGTTTGTTGATGTACCACATCATTGTGGTATTATCTGTGAACACCTTTTGAGGTCCTGGAGAGAAAAAGAGGATGAAAGGCCTGAACAGCCAGCAGAAGAGCGCTCATTTCTTTGATATTGATGAGCTTCTTCAGCTGAAGAGGTGACCACACCCCCTGTACTTTTAGGGAGCCAAATGTTGCCCCCCAAGCCCTTTTCTGAAGCATCTGTGAACAATTCCTGAGTGGGGAGAGGGGGATGAAAAAAGATCCCTGGATTCAGAGACAGCTGCTGAATCCACCTGTGATGCCCATGCACTGACCCAGCAATCAAGGAGCCTCAATCTTCACCACTAACACCAGTGAGGTGAGGTGAGGGAAAGGATAATAAATACACACACAGTAAAGTACAATTTCCCTTAAGAGCACACAGAGATCACAGTCAGTCTGGGGCTGGTTTCTCCCTTTCTCTCTAGGTCCCCAATAAGACTCCCCACTGGCACAGCTATAGTGTCCAGATCTCAGCCTAGTGGGCAAGCTAAAACATCCAGTACTCTCTCTGTCCAACCAGTGCTTCGTGTTCCTGCCCAAGTAGCTGACACATGCACACACTTTGAGATAAGCATTATATACAACCACACAGACACTCCTGGGGAAGGCTGGAACAGGTTCTCCAGCTGTGCTCCTTTTATCCAGACTATATGGTAATACCACTTGCCACCACCCACTTATATTTAACAGCTACTAAAAAGGCCCTTAACAAAGGGTGTCCAATTATTACTGTGCAAAATTATTATCCAAATGGTAAGTGCAACTGAACAGTCAAGGCTTATTGGAGTGTCTTGGCCAGTATCACTATATACATGCAATGTACTCTAGAGCTTAAATTATGTCTACACAAAACAGCCACAGTTGAAAGGTTTAAAAATATTTAATAATAAATAAAAAAACAAGAGTTCAGAGATCACAGAGAAATACTTAAAATAATACAGAATAAAACATTCTGACATCAATACAGAAAAAAAAAACTAATCTAATCTTCCTAGTTCCTAGCTATATCTAAGAGAAAACACAGTTCTAAAATAAACTTACATATAAAACACAGGCAGTGCTGGTGATGTTGGATGTTCTCAAGACAAATGCTCAAATGCTCTCATTCTTTCTGTCCTTAAATTGATAACACAGTACCACTGATTAATTTCAGATTACATACTTTCTTTCTGGTTCCCAGGCTAACAGAAACTCAGAGGTTAATAGTCCTTTTGATCTTGCAGCTGATCAGAAAGCCACAGCAATAAAATAAATTATAGATGTAAAGTCTAGCCATTTACTCTGGCCTCAAAACAATAGGCAGAATGCCTCCCTCTAGACATCTCAGTTCCGAGTTTTAGATCAAAGAATTTCACAATGCTTGACTTATCAGCTTTCTTACAGCAGAGTGTACGGTTGTTACATTTTTGCAGTTCAACATCCAATACAGTCTTTTCGCATTTAAGAGAACAAGCCTGTGGCTTACATTAATATTTACAAATGACAGAATTATCTACAAAATTCTATCTGGCTAGGCTGGCAGCCTTCACCTATCTTCACACCACCAGTGAAGTTCCTGTCTTAGACAAGGAAGAAGAGGAACTACAAAGTCTAGAGGATGTGCTTGTTGGAGCCATACTGACTTTAGAAACCACTGAAACTTTCTCATGTGAAGTTTGGTCAGAGGGAACATCAGAATGGTAGATGCCATGAAACCAACAGATCTCAGAAACTCCCTGGCAGTAATGGAAGCCAGAGGAAGAAGAGTTTGAAAGACAAAACTGGGAGTTAATGCCTTTGGAGGGGGCAGGGATGCAAGCATTGGCACTGTCTGAATCCTGCAGCTCAGAAAAACATGATCCTGTGAGGAAGTCAGAGAAGACTTTTTGAAATTTATTGTGAACCCCAGGCTCTGAAGAAGGGAAACAGCAAAATGAAGATTTGGCAAAAGGGTCTCTGGAGAGGATGCCTGAATCAACAGGTCATTTAAGTAAGGAAATATTTGGATCCCTCAAAGCCTGCAAGAAGTAATCACAGGAACAAGGCATTTGGTGAACACCTGTGGGGTAGTAGAAAGGCCAAAGTGCAAAGCAAAGAACTGAAAATACCAGGAAGCAACAGAGAAATGCAAACATTTCCTGAAAAGAGGATGGATTGGACTATGGAGATAAGCATCCTTGAGATCCAAAGACATCATATAGGCCTGAGGAAGCAAAAGAGGAAACAGAATCTGAAGGGACAACATCCAAAAGGAAGGCAATTTTAGAAACATGTTTAAATGAGAGAGGTTTAGATTAGGTCTCCAAGTGCCCTGTTTTCTGGGCACTAGAAATAGTCTTGAATAGAACCCTTTCCGCCTCTGGGACACAGGCACCTCTGAATAGTACCCTGAGTCAAGAGATTTTGAAGAACCTCTGGGAAAAAGTGAAGTTGTTCCTGAGAGGCTGAGGAATGCCCATAAAAGGGGGATGGGATTTCCACACCATGAAGTACTCCTGATGAATAATCAACAGAACCCAAGAATCCTGAGTGTTCTAAAGACAAACAGGAAGAGAAAGAGGAATGTGGCTAGAAAGAGATGGACAGTCATAGAGCACCTGGTCTGTCAGGAAAGGAAAGCTTCAGAGTCCATGAAAATTGAGTAGCCTTAGCAGGAGTAGCATGTTTGCCACTCTTCCTACCTTTAGTAGAAGGGCAGGATTGCCTACAAACAAAGGCAGGCTTAGCAGGGTGGTTTCTCTGAAATTTAGGCACAGTAGACACAAACACATATTTAAATTCCTGCAAGGTTTTACCCCTATCCTAAAGGGACATGAACAAACCAGCAGCAGCTACCCCAAACAAAATTTTAGAATCCAGAGGAGCATCCATCAACTTAGCTTTAATATCATCAGGTAGAGGCTGAACCCTAAGCCAAGAATTCCTCCTCATCACTAAGCCAAAAACAGCAGCCCTAGAACAGGCATCTGCTGCATCATAACTGCATTTAACAGAATGATGAATGATTTGAGAAAATGTCCGTTGCAAGGAAAGAACAGAAGTTATACCCTTGGAGTCTGGAAAATCAGAAATAAATTGACAGGCCTGAGAAAGAAGAGCCAACACATACCTAGACATATGGGACTGACAATTAATAGCCCTAAAAACTAGGGTAGCAGAAGTGTAAACCTTCTTACCCAACCTTTCCATAATTCTGCTATCTCTGTCAGAACGCAATAACTTGGGCAAAGGAAGCAATTTAGATGGCTTATCAGAGGCTACAGGCATGACAGAAGGGTCAGCAACAGTACATTTATATAGGAAAGAACAATCCTCAGGCACCCTATAAAACCTGTCAGGCTTCTTGGGAGTAGGGGGCAGAGAATCAGGCACATGACAGGCATTGAAAAAAGCATCTAGCAAAGCAGCCAAAACAGGAGGAATAGCTTCAGGCTCTTCAAGTTTTCTGGGCTCACAGATCCTGTAAATAAGCAGAGACAGTGAATTATTTGTCATAGGTAAGCTGTTAGTTTTAATGTAAGGTCAGATTTACCCAAACTCAAATGCACATCACCAGCAATCAAGTCAGACTGCTCACCTATGATGAGTTTCAAGGAGAAAAGAGCTCCAATGGATACTTTCATCCCATCAACTGAGTCTGTACAGCTGAAAGTTCTTCATGTACAGGTTGGCACGATGTGCCACAATATTGGTGACCCACATGTGGCAGCATAGCAGTGCCAGAAATGTGATAAACATTAAACTACCAAGGACAGAATACATTTTATTCTGGCTTGAAGAACAGTGAACAGAAGCAGCATATACATTTTTGTATGTGGTACACCATTGTTTAGCAATTTAAACATAATTTAAACAATACATCAGCATGTTTAGAAATGTTCATAAAATAATGTGGTTCCATCTTTTGTTGCCTTAAGTCAGTGACATCTAGTCTTACAAACATGGGCACCAGAACCATAAAGTGAGGGGGGAGGGTCACCCCCCCCACACACACACACATCTTATTTTTTAAAAAAAAAGCCACGGTTCAAAAGACAGATGCAGCTGAATACATTTTTTTTGTTTTTTTTTCTTTTTTTAGAGCCAGGCAACCATGAATAGCAATGTGAAATGGCAAGCAAGCAACTAAATGCCTTCCATTCCATATTCGCGGCTACATAGTTGCTTGCTTGCCCACTTGCATTGCCATTCGTGGTTACCTGGCTGTAAAAAAAAAGGAGACTTCCAGACTTCCTCTGGTATATTGAAGTCATTCCCATGTTTGCTTGTCCTTTCCCATGTTGCTTGCTGAACCTGCTCACCTGGCTCTGCAGCACTGCTCTAACTGACTATTGGATTTGGAGGGAAAACTAAATTGTTGGATAAACCACGGTCCACCACACCATATCACATCATAAGTGAGTGAATGTGTGAGTCGTTACTGAAATGTTAATTCTTTGTTTTGGGGCAACTGGAAATTTGGGCATTCTATATAGATTTTTTTTTAAATGAATACCTTAGTGATGAGAGAGTTCGACTGATCAGGATTCACTACCCCACAGGATCTAGACTGTTCTTGCTGGGTCAAGATACTTAAAGGACATTGTGAAGTACCAGGGATCTATAGATGAGCAGCAAATAGAACATATTATCAGTGGAAAAAGAAGGCTGTTATGCTTCAGAGAAAAAAGGTTCTAAACAATAGAAATAGCAAGCACCAGAAACATTTTCACATTTTAAGAGGAAAATTCAAGCTAAAGAGAGAGTTATAATGTTGACTGGGCACACTCTTTCTTCAGATGGTCTGGCTAAAGTAATGGATAATGTCCCTTTTGTGGTGTTTAGATACTGTTAAAACTACATATTAGTTTAGTAGCAGTAAGTAAAATGTTGTACTTTGTGTCCTCAAGCTGCCAGTGTTTATCCATCTGTTCAGTGTCACAGTAGTTTATCTTAATATAAAAAGTATTATCGGTAATGTTTAAAAAAAATAAGGCAGTTGCTAGCCTGGATAGCCTATTCGCCTTTGCATAATTTTCATCCTGTATAATTTGTTCTAAAGGAAAATTAACCTTTACAGATATATTTAAATTTGCAGATTTATTAATTTAATTTATTTAAGTATGTTTACCAGGATAGAGCACTGATTAAGGTTTGACCAATTTCAGGCTTAGCCTGGCTAGAAAGCAAACAGAAATTAACTGAGTTATTGGTAGTGAAGTAGATTATAAATAGGTACAAATTAACAAAGAAAATTATACTGGGAAAATAAGCAGGTACTAGCACAATGGGAAAGATTAAAATTTCTGTTTTCCACTTTCATTTTGTTGTCTACTATGAGGTTTACTCCTTTCTGTTGACTGCCTTTCATCTATTTTATGAAGTTTAATTTGGAGTCAGTTTTGGTAACGTGGTCTAAAGATTAAGTGGAGCTACCAGCCCTAAAGGTGAATTGTAGTGATTAGATCTTTCTAAATAACTAAGGGTTCAGTTTTGTCTATCCTAATTCTTGTCTTTCAAAATGCTTAAATAGTATTATTCAGTGCACCAAAGAAAAAGGCAGAGATGGGGAAGGAAGGAAAAGGAGGGAAGGAAGGAATGAAGGAAGGAAAAGGAGGGAACGCCAGAGGAAATGAAAGAGAATAAAGAGCAAGAAAGGAAAAACTGAAAGAAAATTAAAAATGTGTTTTCCTCTCCATAAAATAAAAATGAATGCTCCTTCGAATATGACATCAGTATTGAAATTCTCTTTTTCTTTGTTTTCTGTGAGATACTGTAGAACCAATGTAGAAACTATTTTATTTCATGCCTTGTGACATCAGGCATTGGAAATCCAGTATTCATAATGGGCGAAAAGTAAGTTGAGTATACCAGTTCACAGTTCTAATTGAACTATATATTTCCTAAGATAATACTTAGTTATGGGTAAAAGTGTTCTGTCACAAGGTACAGTATATTCACTGTACTAAGTTAGTGTTTAGTGAACTCACATTGGGTAATTTTTAATGTGATAGTGTGGGATGTTTACAGACTAACAGAAAGCAAGAGAATAGGTATGTTGGTGAATACATGACATGGCTTAGTATTCACTGAAAACTGAAGGGGAAAGAGTTCTGTATCCTTAGGGTACATATAGCTACATTCAGACATTATGTATAAATATGCCATGGGGAGGTTACTGAGTAGATCACTAAGTCCCCCTCTCACCCTCTGCCCCCCCCCAGCCTTCAACAGCTTCTGGCGCCTCTGATTAAAGTGAGTACAGAAGCATTACATACTCTTATCATAAACAGAGAAAATTTTAAGATGCATTCAGACTTAAAATTTTGCCATCTGGTCATGAAGTCCTAGCTTGTCTGGTCATTCAAATGATGCATTAGCCTCTTAGATGCAATACAGTATTGTTAATGTGAATTTTAATAGCCTGAAGAAAAAAACACAGTTGAAAGAATGTGACTTCTCCAAGGATTTGAAGAAAAATAATTTGATTGTTTGATAGACAGTTTCCTGAACTTAACTCTGTTTTATACTTTGCATTTATATTTTTTCAGTCTTTATTAATATAGCTATATTCTACTGATGAGATCAGATAGGGACTGAAAGATGGCATGTCTACAGCTAGCAGGATTTGGTTTTCATGGCCTGAAATGTAACCATAAAGACTTAAAAAGTATAATGTCATGGGTATTCAAAAGCCCCTTAGCTGAAACACTGATGTGTCCTTAAGGGGTCATTTTCATATATCCTCATGGGCTCCCACAAGAGGAGGTTTAAAGTATTACACAGAATGGTCTGTAGCTTGGCTGGGTCTCGCTTAGAGTTCCTAATGGATATAATATTAACATGCAGTTTTAAAAAGAATGTGGAGTAGGTGCCATGCAAATTATTCTAAGAAAAGTAACTACAACATATTAATATGCCTGAGTTTTATTACTTCTAAAAGAGAAATTACATTTAATCAAAATCATTCCTCTGAAAAGTAATAAATAGTAAATGTAAAACAGAATAGGAATTCTGTAAATAAAGGACTTCTATTGTTTGTCATTTTTCTTTTTCTCCACTGCCTACCCACCATCAGTCTCCCTTTAGTCACTTGGTCCATTCATTCCCCTTCACTGGTGGTAAAAGCTGACTATGTGGAGCCATCGTATAGACAGCCATCATGGTTTTGCCTTATCAGCCCTAACCCCTCAATACAAGCCCTATAATATTCTTTAGGGTTCATTATGCAATGGGTACTAGTTGGAATATCTCAATCATTCACTTCTGCAAGTGACATATCATCTCAGAACTACCATGTCCTGCTAGAATCTACTGCTCCTGTATGGTCTCCTGTCTCCACTGGGAATTCTACCATACAATCTTGCACAAAAACATCTGCCCATACACACTCCCCTAAAGAGAGATGATCTGGCTTAGCTACATCCCTCTTACCATCAGCTCCAGCAGATGTTGAGTCATAGTCAGGGCTTCATCCCTCTATGGCAACACAGCGAACAATAAAGTACTTACACTGGGTCTATATTAGAACATCGAAGTGTCAGGTCTTCGAATGTTCTAATATTGACATCTAGTAACCGAAAGTTGAAAATAGTGAATATTTAGATAACCAAATTCTTTCCTAGGGAAAGAATTTGGTTGTCCGTTATTGTCACTTCGTTATTTTCAGCTGTACGGTGGAAAGTTACGGTCGGGTTCAGGTAATTGTGCGATTGTGTGGACGTGAGGGTTAGGGTGGGATAGGTGAGTTAGGGTTAGGGCGCGGGTCAGGTAGGTGTGCAAATGTTTGGGCATGAGGGTTAGGGTGGGATAGGTGAGTTAAGGTTAGGGCGCAGGTGAGGTATGCGTGCAAAAGTGATGGACCTTAGGGTTAGGGTTAAGGTAAGTGGGTAGATAGTGGTGTATGTACAGTTTAGTGTAGATTTAGATGTAAGATTTTAGGTGCATCTGTGTGGATTGCTGTGTGTTTGTGTTGTGTGTATGTGTTTTTGAACAGCAAATTTTTTCCCTAGGAAAAAATTTGATGTTCTAAATTTTTGGTCTTACTGGTTTTTGGTTATTAGGTGTCGATATTAGAACATTCGAAGACCTGAAACTTCAATGTTCTAATATAGACCCCTTACACTGTATGAGTTTAGGTGGTTAGTGAGAAAGAAGCATAATGTAACCATTCTGCACTAAATTGCTTAGTGAAGATAGTGTGATATGACTTAATGGGGATTAGATATATATAATTGTTGACATTGTGAGGTCATGCTGAGGATAGTGCTGCATAATGAAGCCTTGACGTCAAGGAAACAGCAATCACCACACAACTGAGAGATAATAGGGGACAACTAGCATGCAGGTAGTGCACTTGACACTGACCACATACAAACGTGTACTGAAGCTCTGCATAGTTGCTACTTGGGACACAGCTGGAAATTCACAAAATGGCCATAGGCTCCACAACAAAGTACCAGAAATGGAAAGAAAATGGACTGACAAGGCAGTCAGGAGAGGGAAAAGAGGAAGCAAAGGAACACACAGAAAAACAATGGGAAGGGAATGTGGTGTGGGGATGTGGAATAAAGTGTATTTTTTCTGTGAGACAGGTATCCAATTTTTTAAGAATCATAGAGAAGGAAGGTATCATGAGAGAGGTGTAGGTAGGATAGAGGGTATTGGGATGGGAGCAGGGGCAGGCACCCAAACATATAACACAGACAAAGATTCAGAGGGGGGGGCAGTGACATAAAGGCGGTCAAGAGTGGAGACATGTAGACTGACAGGGTGTGGATAACTGGTAATGAGGAAGTTTGGACTACAAATGGGATGGGTAGTGGTGCATGAGGAAGAGGACTATGATCATCAGTAGCATAGCAAGGGTGGGGATGAAGGGGGCAACCCCCCCCCAAGTGGACAGAATTAGGGGAGTGATCAAGAGATCCAGCAACATGCCTTTCTGTGTACCAAAATGCTAGTACAGAAAAACATTGAGCAGATAGCTTGCTACAATTTCTTTTTGCTGTTCACGTCAAGAAATGGTGGAGTGTTTTATCTGTATGATGCTCACTGGTGGCATGGATTGACTGCTGTAGGAAATCAATATCCATCCATATTTTTTCTTTTATTCTTTTTCATTTTTGCTCTTCAGTCGGGGAGCTGAGTTAGGGCCTTTGGTTGACTGTTGTAGGAAGCAGATGCCCATTTTTTTTCTGCTTTTTGCTTGAACAGTTAAGGGGTGGGCTGGTACATAGGGACTGGCACTAAATGAGACAACTACAAATCTGATCAACATGGGGGAGAATTGAGATGAGGACAGACTGTCAAGCCGGGCTTCTGCTGTTAGGGATAAGTTGTGCTCTTTATTGTTTGCTTTCTGCTTTCCAGCACCTCAGGAGATCAAGGAAAATTGGATAGTCTGCCAGAGGAGGCATATCAGGCTTTCCAGAAGGTGGGATAAGGTGAACTGTATTATTGGCATTGGTACTGTAATTAAACAGTGTACCATGGTATTGAGTAGTTGTATTTGTTTGTTTTTCCTTTTAATATTGAACCGTTGCTTAGTTGTTCATAGGCTTTGTAGACTTTTTTTCCTCCATTTACATGATTTTCTGTAATAAACTATTCTACATATAATGGCAGTGGTATACTGGTATTATCTTCTGTTGTATATTTAGTATGTTTCATTGCACTTGTTTTATGTTGCTGTGCTGATTTGTTTTTCTTCTTTCAGAAATGTGTCTAATAAACTATGCAATAATTAAATGACCTTATGTATTGTGTCCGTTTTTCACCAACTAGATTACTCTGTAGAAAGTCACCCAGCACAAATATTGGTACAGATTGCACGTTTGGCAGAATTTTCTGGATGGCATATAGTCACATCCTCTGCACAGCCCACCACCTGGAAATGAATGGAATGGAACCTCTATGTGGACAAGGTGGGGCCTTGAGAACAATGAAGGTCCAGTCAATGGCACTGAGGACTTCATGGAAACAAGTTATGTCATAGAATCCCCACATAGTGGTGGTTCTTTCTTCTGCTGTCCAGAAAAAAACAAATATATTCCTCTGCATGATTCAGTATGAAGTCAAAGAACTTGTATATTATTCACAAAGCCCACTCTGGTGACATTCCAAGAATGTGTCCTGTCAGATGCTGAAAATTCTTGTAGTAAGGATGGTTAATCCCACATAAACCTTTGTGACCACTGAGATTGGCAGTCCACACAACCCTCTTGATTCCAATTGAGAATGTCACATATCTACTAATTTCTTTTTAGTTAAGTAGGTGATAGTATAACAGCCACCCACTGACTCTTCTTCTGTGCAGAGAGGGTAGTGTGCAACATCATGGATCTTAGCTCCTAATGTGCCTGCTAACTTATACTGACAAATTAGAGCAGATGCTACTCCTGGCATTTTAGCACAAACAATACACCTGCTGACTGAAACGAAAAGCTGATGTTCAGAAAAGCTGATCAGTACAACTTATATATCTAATTTTTTTAAGTTTCTGAATTTGCATTGCCATGTTTGATGTCATCATTTCCATATGTGAGGTCTCTCATTAGCATATTCACCCTCATTTATATGTCATTATGCAGTCATTTGCATTCAATGCATACGTCATTATTTTCCAACTAGAGCAGTCACACTGTGTGTGTTTCTGAATTGCTAACTCTTTGTGTATTGCGACTCAACACTCTTTTTTCACATAATGCACTGCACTATTTGTTTCTGAATGCCTTCTAAAGTTTTCTCGGTCAGCAGTGTTCCTCTGCATATATTAATATGAACATTTTGTTCAAAAGGTTATAGTGTTCCAATGGTTCTCATGAATATGATTTTTAAATTGTATATGATTGTGCTACTATATAACTGATTCATATTACATATAGGTACCTGTGTGTTATGTTAATACATTTGCTATATTAGTCATTTTTAATATAGCAGTACTATGATTACAGTGCAATTTACTTAGAAGTAAATTCAAATAAGAATTTTTATAATGATGATATAATACTAATACAGTATAGCGTCGATTAGCCGAACGTTGATTATCCAAAACGTCAATCAGAACTAGTCTTCCAAAGTTTTGAGGTAGGAAAAATCATAAAGTCTGAATATGTAAATATTATAAGTATTCTCTTGAGCATGTTTTTTTTAGCTTGTAGCAAGCTCGTGTGTGAAAAATATTCTTTACCATCCACTGGAATAACTGAATGGTTGAAAAGTATATTCCTGCATGCAGAAATAACAAGATTTTAGAAGTTTTTATTCGGTTCAATTATATGTTTGATTATCCAAAGTATCCTAAGTCCCAATTAGTTCGGATAACTGACTCTCGAAGGAAAAATTACAAGTCCTGATTTTAAAGGATGAATATTTTCTTTTTGTTTGTAGTACTAAAAGGTGGGAAGGAGATTAATGGTTATAAAGGATAATGGGTATAGTTTGAGGGGATTACCCAGTGTTTTAATATGTGGGTAGACTAATGTATTTAAGTTTAACCAGGCTGTGTAATCTTTTAGTGATGGTCCAGATAAGTCACTTGAAGCCAAGTATGTTTAGTAGTTATTTAGTGGAACCGTCTGTGGATGTTTAATATTGCAACAATATTTCAGTGCTAACTGGTAACTAGACAGAAAAGGGTGAAGAATTGAATGACCGATTTCAGTGTGCATGCTTCAAGGATTAATCTTTCATGAGTATCAGGATGTAGAGGCGCTTATGTAATTTTTCTGGAGCTAGTTGCATTTACCCCTTGAAAAATTAATTTTGTGCCACTCTTGAGGGATATCCTCAAACTTGAATTATTATATGATTTCTGCTCATAGGTCCTTTGAGGCTTAAAATGTTTATTTCATTAAGAGGACTAATACTTTGATTTATTTTGACTGTGCTCTGTGTTAAATAAAGTGATGAAGGGAATCAGTCATTCTCTGTATGATAATGGGACTCTGCAGTTGGCACCTTGAAGTAGTAATACTATTCGCTGGTTGTGTACAAGTGTGTACCTTTAGAGGGTTGTTTGGAAATGTTCTTTCTGTCTTTGGTGGTGTTGAGGAGAAATGGGAGTATAAAGGATGGAAGGGTGAAATGTATAAGGATTCTCTCCATAAAGATTCCTGATTTGTTTGGAAGCAATAATTAAAGAAAATGTGCACACAGCTCCTTAGCATGTATTTGCTAATGTCTATTGGAAGTGCTAATATGTATTAATATAATAATAATATTATTAATATGCTGCTGGAAGTTATCAAATCAAATAAAAAAAAAAACACATGGTAGATCTTATTACAGTGACATATCTGTCGCAGAGAGCAAGTGAGTACACATAAAGTATTACAGTAATGAAAGTATTACAGTAATGAATTGTCTCATGGTAAGAGGACAGGCATTATGTCTTACACAGATAATATTGACTTTTGTTTTTATTAAACGTTGTTGTTTTTGGATACTGCAATAGAAATATTGCTGCTTGGAGGAGGCCTGTGTTTTGGCTGTAGAGGATAAACATAGCCAACATACTGTTGTATAAAGATTTATTTTTATAAAACATGGTCATATTTCAAACTATGATAATAGAAGAGTTTTAGATAAATTGTGGTTTGAATATTTTACTGATATATATATATATATATATATATATATATATATATATATGTGTGTGCGTTTTATATTAATTTAGTAAGTTTTAATAAAATCTAATTTTAAAAGGAAACATTAAAGTTGTAAAGACTAAGTTTACCTGTGATGGTGACTTAGCCATCATGCTAGCAGTTTTGTATGGCTAGTTCTACTGTGAAATAATTATTCTTCTCTGGACATATCATCATCCATCATTCAAAAAACAGATTATTGTAGGAAAATCACACCTCGTAAGGAATAAATATTAAAGCCATTAGAAAATAATCTGGAATCACTGCTTTTAAGAACTGGTGTGGGATCCAGTACAACAATTTAAATATTAAATCTGAAGAGAAGGAATTTGGCATTCTTAATATAATAGGCTTTATTTACAGCAAAGTTTATAGTCATCTTCCAGTTAGAGATGAGAAATCATCTTCCACATATCCCAGTCCCATTATTTTAACTTAATCATCTGTGGTTCAGAATTCTTAAAACAGTAAATTGTCTGCGTGTATCTACCTGTGAAGTAGCTCCAAGGTAAATTATGATCCCTAGAAACAGCTCCAACCAGAAAATTTACCTTCCTTTGATTTAAATGTGATCAACCATGTAAAAAAAATGCATGAAGTACTTAAACGCACCATCCGGCAACTTCAAAGTAATTTTAACCATAATAAATGAAAGCAGAAAATGGCTTTAATCTGACACAGACTGCTGAATTCTTGAGCAGATTAATAGTGTCCTCCAGTGGCAGAGACTAAAAAAAATAAACTTATTTTATTCACTACAGAGAATGTTACAGAAATCCTACTAATTGACAGGTTTTCCAAAACGACTAGAAACTAAGGTTTGTAAGAACTTGCAGATATAAACCTAGTTAATTGGAAAAATATATAAAGATTCTTAACTTTACTTCATTACTAGAGAAATAAACAGTGCAACAAAAAATCCAGAAGATGCTTGACAAAGCTGCAAAGAAGTACAGAGATCCTTCTGTTAAGTAACTTTTGGGGTGAAATATAAATGCTTGGTCAGAATAACAGTTTAAAGTTTAATAAACATTTAACATGTATGTATGTATGCCCTTCTTTCATAAATGATTTTATTTATGCCACATTTAGAAAATAAAATCTTGAAGTTCTGCCAGACAAACTGTAACCTCATCTGTTCAACTGGCTTCAAGTACTGGCTAGTGCTTGCTCTCTTCGGCCCTGATCAGGTCACATATGGATGTGGGCAGTGAGTCACAGTTCAGGGTTTCAGTCTCATTACTCATCATTATTTATGAGGGAAAAAAAGAAAAAAAAACAGAAGCTAAACCTGAATGCCCTTCAATAGGGCTATATGTCCATTTAGTACTGTCAAAGCAGTATTATATGATAATTCAAGAAAAGATGTAGTGGACCCTGGAAATCATTGCCAGAGGGTGAGGAAGCAACACAGATGTTTTAAAGGTGCCTGAAAAAGAATAAAAGAACAAAGGCATTTATTTCATCATTTGCAAATGTTTAACAATGACTGACAAAGAAAGCATTGTCTGTAAGAAGCATAAACGTCTTGCCTATCTGAATAAAATGTTGGTGAGACTCCATCTGAAGTACTGTATACTGTTCTGCAGGCCTAAATGTTTGTGGGGGGGTGAAATGATACATTATATATATTTTTTTTTATTTTTTTTTTTTACTTTTGCATTGTCAGTTTACCAGCAATATGTATAGTCAAGTTCCATTAAGAGAGAATAAATCATCTACCACATATACTGTCCCCATTATTTTAACATACATACCATTTGTGAACTGGAACTTTGAATGAAAACAGATCTGTGTTCTAAGAATAGCAGAGTTCTGTAACTGGGAAATGCATCTGACTTTAATTTAAACATGTTTTATTGCTGTACAAAATGCAGAAAGCACTTAAATGCCTTCACCCCCAAGTTCAAAGTATTCAGGCCAATATTACTGAAACAGGAAAATTACTTTAAAATCTGAACGATTCAGATTACTGAACTCTGTCTGAAACACTTTAAGTGCCTTCCTGAGTCAGGGCTGGCATGAAATATTTAGACTTTAAAAGGAAATATAAAAATATTGCAATACTTGGGTTAAAATGACATACATGTAGTATATATTATTTATACTGCTATTCTGTGGGTACTTATAATGTACTTTACTCTAATAATTGTCATGATTTTGATGGCATTAACATATATAAGCACATTTACAAAACTATAGAACATTATGAAAGAAAACTATAAAGCTTGTTTCCTTGAAATTGCTTCCACAAAGTCTGTTGTTGATTACTGAAAACAACTAAAAAAAAAAAAGAAACGGAAGTACAATTGCTGTTCATCTCAAGAATCCTCATTCTTTTCAATGACTGTCAAAATCTTTTCTACATTCTCACAATCCACTACACAATATAATCTTTATTAAAAAAAAATATATAACATTTACAGGAGGTATACACTCTGAAATGGTCAAAATGAAAGGATGATGAGACAGTCAAATCCTACAATAAATGTACAGATTTTTCCATGTGTTGCTTTGTTTCATGCAGTACAAGTGGAGACATGGTTACAGCAAGCTTTTGAATTTTCATATTCCTTTTTCATTGTCCAGTTGTTAAAATAAAATATTGTGGTATCTTTGGTATCTCTAGTACCCAGGAGTCTACCAGAAAACAGAACATCATAAAATGTCTAAGTCATGGTCTTCTGATAAGCTAAACCTAAAGGTAAGTGTTTCAGGAGTGCAGAGGTGGTACTTATGCTTGGATGAAAGCTTACTCCATGGATGAGCTCCCAAAACTGGATGTCATTTTTTTTCTATAGCTTCCTTGATGACAGTAAAATATTCCAGTGCCATCAATGCTTGGCAAAGGAACAATGAGTTGTTGAATTCTGTAGCAAATAAGAAAGCGAAGATAACTACTTTCTTAATGCTACTTGGATAAGTCGTATAGGTACTTATATGCAGCTACTAAGTAATTAAAAAATAAGAGTTCAGAAAAATAATTTAGAATGGTTTCTGGAAGCTGTACTTTGATCTTTGCCAGTATGGCTTTTTCTCCTATGCCACTCTGTAGTGAATTTCATCAATTAAATGACACTCTTCATAATCTCATATACCCTTGAAAGTGTCATTATTCTGTGCATAAAGTCTGTCTGTTGAAGTTTTACACTTAACTGTGTATTTCCTGTTATGTCTATCATGCAAGCACCAATGGCATATATTGGCAAAGTGAAAACAATGTATTTATACAGACCTGACAGCAGGAAGCTGACAAGAAGTTTAAAATAATTTACATTTTAACTGTATACTGGTGGTGCTGCGGTAGCTTTGTCACCTCACAGTAAGACATTGCCCTATTTGATTCTCAGCTAAAGCATCTTCTGTGTGGAGACATGCGTGAATGGGAGTCCCTTCGCTGAAGGTTGTGCATTAGGGCCGGCAACTCAGCACGTAAAAATCTACTGCCAGTCATTAGCGGACCGGAGTTCCACTGTGGCGACCCCTAACCGAGAAAAGCCAAAAGACACAACAACAACGTTTAGTGAATGATTCACTTTATTATTTTAAAGTCCTTAGTTTGTTTATTCCATGTGTCTGAAATCAGATATACTGACCTACAAACAAGAACCACTAAAGCTAAGTGCAGTTTGTAAGTCTTGGGTACTTGAAGAGGTTTGCTGTCTCCCTTGTTCATGCTGTATATTATGGATTTATTTAAAGCTGCCTTTACTTGTGATTAAATTAAGTAATTCA
The DNA here is from genome assembly GCF_019279795.1 of Protopterus annectens. NCBI lineage: Eukaryota > Metazoa > Chordata > Ceratodontiformes > Protopteridae > Protopterus > Protopterus annectens. Next base: position 955,692,669 of record NC_056746.1, read on the forward strand.
ATTGGAATGAGTACAATTTTAGAACTTGAAGGTCTCTTCATTCAGATGATAACAGTAGAAATGGAAACCCCAGCTGAAAATCTTATATGGATGAAAAAATGAACATTGATGTGACAAGAGAGAGTAGGCTGCCACTAAGGCAGCGGTCCACACACAATAAAAAAACACTAATTCAGCCGAAAGTTAAAGAAGCAACAGAAAGTTCAGAAGAAATGCAATTTTGCTTGTGACACATTTCTGGGTTGTTGAAAGGATAAGTATGAGGATTTCAAGTAGTTGGAGTTGATGTTGACTATCTGCATGCACATGCCACCTTGATGACAGTTCTACAACCAGTGGTTGGAAGTGAGAAAAAGAATGGAAGAATTAGTTGACCCTGCAGAGAATGTAGATCAGTAACTGGTTCCAAAAGAGTAAAAGGCTCATAAAAAGATTTTGAAACTGACTGGTGTGTTGAAAGAAGGAGGAACTGGACTTTGTGGAGTCTAAGCAAGCAATAATGCCTAAGCAGATATGTGTTACTGTATAAATAATGCCTGCCCAGTAATGTTATGAGGCCCTGAAAGGCATTATTCTGTTTAGACAATGGGCTGTATGTAAACTTAAAAAGACAGGCACAGAAGATCAGCAAGAGATGTTTATTTTCACTCCACGAACAAGCCTCACAGAACAGAAACAAAAACAACCTCACAGAACAGAAACAAAAACAATAATGCTGCTACAGTTCTCAGCACGTTTTCGTCGACATGCACTTCATCAGAAAAGTAATACAGTGTATTTTCTTTAACAAAACAGGTTGTTTTCCGGAGGGCTATCAACACAAAGTACACAACATACTGTTGTTGTTTCTTCGTGCTCTTTATTGGCAGTGTGTCACTTCTTGCAAGGCTTCCCACTGAATGTTCTTTGTCATACATACAGTTGCGAATCACAGTTGGGAGTGTGGAAGTTAGTGTAAGCCTTACTGGGTACAAATTACTTTATCCGAAATTTCAGAAGGTAAACAAGCTTGAAAATCTGATTCCTGCTTTGTGACATGCTGTCCTCATCCCCATGTCATACTTTACATCCTCAAAGATGACATCCCCCTTTTAAAATACTCTCCCTGGTGTGAGTTTCCCTTCTGGGTGCATAACGGCTTTCAGGAAGTAATGGCAAATGACAACAACCAGCTGTCCCGGCTCTGCGAAAAGTAGCTCCTTCACCGTGTCACAACCTTTTATTTTGGTGTCTCCTGTTGTGTATGTCTCTCTGTGTCTGTCAGTAGTCCCTGTTATCTGTTCTTCATAGATCTTTGCAGCCACTGTGAAGCGCCCAACCAAGAAACTGCAAACATTACCGGCATAGAATCTGGCTGCGAGAATTCGTATCGGCAACACCTTCACTAAAACATTAAATTTTCAATTTTTGAAGTTATAACCCTGCCTAAACAAACTTCAGTGTAGAAGAAAACAGTGACTGTTTGGTTTTCATTACATTTTCGGTACCATGTACACATTGAAAAGCAAACGGTATTACCGCAAAAATCTGGATGCGATAATACGTAAGTACTATATATATATATATATATATATATATATATATATATACACACACACATACATATATATATTTTTATATATATTTTTATACACATTTTAATATTTTTTATACATACATTTTAATATATTTTGCACACAGGTACATTTTTTATGTATTAATTAAAATGGTTTTTAGAGCATACAATATTTATATACATTTTTACTATGTATTCCTGCCTGTAAAGTTTTTGTTTCACCACTAGATGGTGAAATTGTTTCTTTGATTTTGTTAAGAAATCTGCAATTTCAACAACAAGGATGTTAATTGAATGTATTAATATTTTAATTAGTTAGGAGACACCATTGGTAGATTCAAATAACATCTGACTTATAAATTTAGCACACTGAGCACTGTTTAGCTTTTCTGATGAAGTGCATGTCGACGAAAACCCGATGAGAACTGTAGCAGCGTTATTGTGTTTGTTTCTGTTCTTTGAGGTTGTTTTTGTTTCTGTTCTGTGAGGTTTGTTCATGGAGTGAAAATAAACATCTCTTGCTGTGCCTGTCTTTTGAGTTTACTAGTGTGAGTTTGGGCACATTGACCACTTATTTTTATTTATTGTATGTAAAATTGTTGTGTTTTATTTATTTATTTATTTTTTATTACTATATTATATATAAATATATATATATATATATATATATATATATATATATATATATTTGTGATGCAAAGTAGTTCCTCCACCTAATGTTTCAAACTTGCTAGTGTATATATAAATGGTGTGGGAGAAAGTATTTTACATCTAAAATATAACATTTTCAAAAAAATATCCACACATTTTATTCATTTTTTTTGTTTTTACTCATAAAATGTTTGGTTTGCTGCCAGTCATTGGGGATCAGAAAATGCTCCCTAAAACAAATCTTTTTATTCAAGCAACTATGTAATTTTATAAGAATAATATTTAAAATCTGTTCATACTTTTCAGCCTTTGTGCCACCTTTAATTTAGGCTTTATCTAGTTTTCTTGATCTGAGAGGTTGAGAGGTATGCAGATCTCTTAACTGCTACCACTGCACAATTGATCTTAACCCCCCCCCCAAACACCGTTGTGGTTTATAAAATGCATATTAATACAAATCCTGTTATTCAAGCAACTTTAGTATCCTTTCCTATTTTTGAGCCTTTGTTCCCCCTTTATTTTAGGCTTTATCAGATATCTTGTGCAAAGAGCTCAAGAGGTATGTGAAAGTCATAAGTGCATCTGCTGCACTGCTCGATCGCTCATAGTCTTCATACACACACCCACACACACACACACACACACACGTGCGCACACACACGTGCACACACGCGCACGCACATGCACACACACACACACACACACACACACACACACACACACACACACACACAAACACACACCCACACACACACACACACACACACACACACACACACACACACACGTGCACACACACACACACACACACACACACACACACACACACACACACACACACACAGGCACACGCACGCGCACGCACACGCACTCACACACACACACACACTCACACACACACACACACGCACGCATACACACTCACACACACACACACACACACACACACACACACACACACACACACACACACACACACACACACACACTTCCACTCTCATTCATACAAGCACGCATACACTCACACATGCAGGCAGAAACACAAACACACATACACAAACAAATATGCTTGCACTTTTCTTTCTTTTTTATGTTTCTTTTGCTTTTATACTCACTAAACAGCAAAAATGCTGCTTAGTGATTGTAAAATAACAGCTTGATCAATCTTGATCATACTGTCATGCATGCATACACTCACATACACAGACATAAACACACATACACACATTTCTATTTTTTTTTTTCTTTTTTTATTTTACACTCACTAAACAGCAAAAGTGCTGCTTGGTTAGCATAAAATAACAGCCATTAGGTTACTTTTAGTCCGAGCTCCACAGCAGTGTTTGTCCTCCAAACAGGGTGCCAATGTACAGGGCGCCCATTCTCTAAAATGTAATATAGTGCAATGGGTAGGCTTTAGGAAATCTTCACTGAAACTTGAAAAAGTGTGCTGATTACTATTATATGTATCAGAGAGGTCATAGAATAAACCTAAATTTATTTTGGTGCAATGTGTGATGACATGAGACACAGCAGGTGTTACGGTGATTTTGGCAGCTGGGAAGAAAATATACTTTAGTGGGTCAGAAGCTGCATGTGGATTGAAATTACTCAGTTACAGCTTTTCAGCCAAGACTGCACTTCATGGATGATGTTGATAAGTGTAAGGTGTGTAAACTGAAATACAGGTTGACCTTCCCAACATTGCTGAAGTTATTTTCTTTGGAAGGATTGATGAATTGTACTAAAGTCTACTTTTAAGCTTAGTAAATGGGAACTATTAAAATGTTGTTGTTGTTTTTCTTTCAGCTTTTTCCCGGTAAGGGGTCGACACAGCGGAACTTCGGTCTGCTAATGATTGGCAGTAGATTTTTACGAAATGCCGAGGTGCCAACTCGACGCCCAACCTTCTGTCTTTAAATGATGGGTCTATATCACTTTGTCACCTTTAGGCCACCATCTGGAATTTGCCCTTTCCCCCACTGTAGTGCAATCTCGGAGTTAGTATATTTAGTTAGGGCAGGTGTGTGTGTGTGTGTGTGTGTGTGTGTGTGTGTGTGTGTGTGCGCGTGTGTGTGGGGGGTTGTTAATTTTTATGATTTTGTTTTCGGTCGCTAGGGTGGACTACTGTTGGTTTGCCCTAGGAAACTTTTTGCTGAAAAGCCCATTCGCTGATTAGGAGCTTCGATTAATATGTGTTCGATGAAGAGGTATTCGCTGATGTGGGATTCAACAAAGTGATATAGACTCTTAAATGACACAAGAATTCCTTCAGAAAAACTTTCCAGGCCATATTAAACTATTCAGCCCTACAAAATGAAAAAAAGTGTCAAATTAAAACCTGCACCTTGGCTTATACTACAAATAAAAAGGCTGATGCACAATTGACATAAAATGTGTAATATTGGCATTTATATAAAAAAACAACAATCTACAACAATATTTGCACTTGCAAAACCCAAGTAAAATACCGCCCAGAGGACTAAGCAAGTAGAACTCCAAAACAGTTTTGATGAACAATCAATAACCTAATATGCCTTGATTAAAAAAAAACAACATTAATAACTTTCTTAAACTATATTCAGTTAATATGGAATTGAGGTGAAATCATTTCATCCCTAGATTTAGACCTATCAAAAGCATTGCATCGACAATGCAATCAGTTAGTTTTAAAATAACGCTGGCCACCAGACTTCTCTTCGAACTGAAGAATTGTCAGCTCCTCAGCAAACAGTAGGGCAAGGAACTTTTTTCTTCTGTTTGTTCATAAATAAAATACAACAGCCTCTCAACTAGCAAATGTAGTATTCATAAATAAAATACATAAAGACTCTCACCCAGCAAATCTGGTATTCATAAATAAAATGTATACAGCCTCTCACCCAGCAAATCTAGTATTCATAAATAAAATGTATACAGCCTCTCACCCAGCAAATCTAGTATTCATAAATAAAATGTATAAAGCCTCTCATCCAGCAAATCAGATATTCATAAATAAAATGTGTACAGTATACCCCCCAACCTCTTATCCCATGAAATCTGGACAAAGTCTGACATGATGAAGGTACAAAGACCCCAAAATCGGGAGAGATCTTAAATATTGGTCTTATAAAGTTAGAAAGTTGCTAGAATAACAGGGTATGTATTGAAATGCATTTTCTAAAGGATATGAAGTCTGAAATCCAAATGTATGACATCATTTACTAATTTCATTCCTCAGATCATCCAGTGATTTACCAGAAGGCCAAAAATGTTATGAGAAATATACTGAAATTTTGAGGCAAACATCTGGACAGTTGAGAGATATGGTATACAACATCTCACCCAACAAATCTGGTATTCATAAATAAAATGTATAAAGCCTCTCACCCAGCAAATCTAGTATTCATAAATAAAATGTATACAGCCTCTCACCCAGAAAATCTAGTATTCATAAATAAAATGCATAAAGACTCTCACCCAGAAAATCTAGTATTCATAAATAAAATGTGTACAGACCCTCATACAACAAATCTAGTATTCATAAATGAAATGCATACTGCTCCTCATCTAGAAAATTTACTCTGAGATATCAATTAGCACAACCAAACAGCTCAAAGCTGACCTGCCATATTCCTTTGCAAAATTTTAAAACTAGCTAGAGTAAGCTAAACTACAAGTAGATCTAAAGAAAGCTAAACTGTTATTTTCCCCTACAATCTAATAATCTATTGTGAGTTAAAACTATAATCAGATATTATCATTAATAATAATAATAATAATAATAATAATAATAATGATAGTAATAATAATAATAATAATAGAACTGAATGAGTCCAAAATAGAAAACTACTGATAATAATAACTGACTGTAAAATAAGATTCAGTATTCAAGATACAGTTCATAAAACCAGCCATGAACTATGTATTCCTATTAGTTCAAACCACTGGTAAGGAGGCATGTATGTACGACAGTAACTCACAATTGGTGTCACGAACAGGATGCACAAAAAAAAATGAAATAATCCGATGGTACCCAACATTAAGTGCTTTCATCCACAAAAATTGGACTTCTTCAGAATTTTTGTGGATGAAAGCGCTTAATGTTGGGTACGGTCAAATAAAGCGATAGTTTTGTCTTTCCATCGGATTATTTCATTTTTTTTTGTATCCTGTTCGTGACACCAGTTGATACTGAGTCTTTTGTTTCTTCTGTTGTTGCTTTGGCTGGGGTCTATTTAGTAACTCACAATTGTCTACTCCCTAGTCTCCTATATGCCTCATCAATTTTTATTATTCTATAATTATATCAAGCAACCAAACTGGAACAAAGTTAAAAAACCTCAGTCCCTTCATTTTATTTTTATTTTATTTGTTTCATTTGTCCTTTGGTAATTGCGAAAGTCCGATTGAGCCAGTGGCACATTTTAAGCAGAGTCCTGGGGAGAAAACTTCACAGCCGATTCAAAAACATTTAAACTATAGTAAATGGGTAATTGTATACAAAGATAGAAAAACCTTACAACACATTAAATATTTTTCAATGAACTGGGGGGGGGGGACTCCACAAAACACATATAAAAACATTTTACAATAGCTGAGAAGGGCTTATTATTAAAATTTTGAGTTGAGATGTTCCCAGATGGAACACTGTACATTCGCTGATATGAACTCAAAGTATTATCACAGATCACGGTACAGTGCGGTTAGGGTAATTCATCCCTTTTCTCACTGTAGTGTGATCTCTGAGTTGGAATATATAATTTGCAGGGGGTGTGGGGGGATGCAGGAGGGCTTGCCCCCCTGCAGAAACATAAAGTTTATTGTTGTGCAGTACATTCATACTGCTAACAACAGGAACTAGTGTTCCTTATTTGATAGGTGCAGAGGTAACAGTATGCTGATTCATGTCGAATTGACATTACTGGGTTATTTTCAACATTTATATTTTTGTAAATGTCAAATTTTGAGTAAAAAAGTCAACATTTCAGTTCAAAATAAAACTGATTGATGACACTATGATAGTAAACCACTGAGAAGTAATTATATACATGGTGACAAAATCCCCACAACAGATAAAACACAACAGATTGAAATACTTTTACAGAATATTGCTAGGATAAATTGTGATCAAGAATACAATATGCACTGCAAGTAGCAAGACATTATGCAGAAGTGGATAGCTTATGCCAAGTAAATTAATATAAAGATATTCAAAATATTGACTATAGTTATAATATGTGGATGTGAGAAATATTACAGTATACTGCTTCCAAAATAGCCAGATTAATAGAATGCAGTGAGGCGAAGTAATATGCATGAGGGACAATTAAGGATACAGAGAGAGACAGTTCATTAGAGAGACGAGAATGTTATGGAAGAACACTAGACAGGAAATGAATAGTAGTAAGTCAACTGAAGAGGTAGAAGAACATACATTAGCAGTATGGTATCATTAAAGTAAGAGCTTCTTTCGATGCTAGGCCATTACTGCCTGCTAAGATATGGATGTGTTAGTGAATTCAAAGTTGTAGTGAATAGGTGGTCTTGCAGCTGTTTTTGAGGGTTGTGCATGTAGAGTTCCAGGTGTCAGACAGATATTTTTTTTTAGATTGGTCTTGAAATTGGAAAGGTTGCTAGTATGTTTAAGGGATAAGGGGATATAGTTCCAGAAGTGGGGTACATGGCTGGAATAGAGAGAGGTTCCTGCTGACAGGTGTGGTTTGTAGGTAGTGAGAAGCAGTTTGTTTTCAGGTTGAAGTGGCCTACTAGGGGTGTATCTATGCAATAACACTAGAAGAGTTTTGCTTTCTTCTGGTTTGTGTATTAATTTGTGGACTATGAGTTACTTGGCTTAGTTTCTGGTGTCATTCTAAGGGGGGTGCAGTATTTGTCAGCATGGAAGGAGACAGTCGACAGACAACCCTGCTTTGCCAAGGATGGTCCGCACCTCTCCCCTCTATGAATATTAGCTAAAACATTGTCCTCCCCATAGTGCCTTTTTAGGCAATGCCAAACTGGAAGTACTTCCAAAACAGCAGATCAAAACCAAGAAAATGTAAAGGTGTTACTGCTCAATGCTAGGAGTCTAAACAAAAACTCCACTCCCTAGAAAGTCTCTTCATCCTAGAGAATGCTGATGTCTGTGCTGTCATTGAGACATGGTTTAAAGCTGCAGACAGCATATCAGCAATGCAAGGCTATAATACCTTCCACTCATTTAGACCAGCTACTAAACTGACAGGGATTAAAGGTGGAGGTGTATCAATTACATCAGAAATAAATATACCTCAAGGCTGGTTAAACAGGATGATGCACTTGAGCTTCTCCATGTTCAAATCACCATAGACAAAATCCCATACCACTTCCTTGTAAGCTAAACATCGCCTTCTATAAGCCAGGAAACCCATATAATGTATTTAAGCTTACTGTAAACACTCACCACCCAAACCAATACAATATTCATCGGTGACTTTAATTGTAAATCCTATACGACACCAAATGTGCAGGCATAGAGATTCCTAGATTTTGTTAATGCAAACTCTGTGGACCAGATTGCCAATATGCCGACCGGTACACAACCATACTGCATCTGGTACTCACTAAAATGGAAGAGAGCTGCACACCCCGTAGTGTAACGTCCTCTCTGGCATGGTTAGACTACAAAACAGTCTTGTTTGAAGAAAAAATAATACCCAGAACCCCATCTAACCCTAGAGTGTTCAGGAACTACTCTAAGGCTAACGTTCTACTATTAAGAGATAACCTGACAAAGTTTCAAGCCTTCATAAACCCTAAGAACACTCCTGCCTACACTGAGCTGTTCACAGAAACCCTATACAAGTATGTTAATAGCTGTATACAGACAGCTATACCAACCAGGAATAAGTACAGAACTAAGTAAAAAAATAAGCCACCCTGGTGAAATCACAACATCAGTAGGATCTATAACATAAGTAAGAAAATCATGACATGAATTAGAAGGTGTAGCACCCAGCAGGATAAAAGCATTCTCATCAAACTAAATGAACAACTCAGAAGAAAAATAAAATCTACCAAAGCTAAATCTGAGATACATTTGACATCCCAGGCCAAGGACAACTACAAAGCATTCTTAGCTATGTCCACAACCTGAAAGGCAATACACAATTGTGTGCAGAGCTCATTGTTCATGGAGCCATCTATAATGAGCCAGAAGATATAACAAACTTACTAGCAGAAAAATCTAGCTCTAACTTTACCCCTCTCTCCCCCTCAACTTCCTTTCAGGAAATACCTTCAAATATAACCCTCCCTACTATCACTTAGGAACAGGTCCTCAATGCTATCTCTAAGGCTAGGAACACTTCATTGATGGGCCTAGACAATATTCCAGGATGCTTTCTAAGTAACATGAAACAAGAGCTATCAGGCCCTCTGGAATCCCTATTTAACTGCGGCCTCCAAATAGGCTTCATGTCTAATGAATGGAGAAGAGCAACTGTCATCCCTCTGCACAAGTGTGGACCATCTAAAACCATGGAAATTACAGATACACAAGTCTCACTAGTCTCATATGCAAAGCTATTCAAAGAATTATCATGGATGGAATTTAATGATTTTATTAAGGAAGCAAGAAAATAAGGTGTCTAGAAGACTTTTTGGAAGTGATATAAACAGTAATTAAAAGGCTGCCATCATTTAATTTCTTTTGTTCATATTTTACGTAAGTTTTCTTTATTTTATTTATTTGTTAGCAGGGAAGGTTCACTTTTTCTGGTGCAGCCTCTGAGCATTGTCTGGTTAAGTGACTTGGAGAGAGTCACACAGTGAACATATAGAAACTGAGGGACTCAAACCCTGGACTAAAAGAAGTAGCTCATTAAACATTTATAGCATTAATATTCCACATTAACTGCAAGATTTCAATAACTGATGTGAGCAATTTTATATGCCCAGGAATTAAACAGATAAAGTAACAGTTTTTTGTATAGAGAAGTCATTTGGCTGGCTCTGAATATGAAAAGGCTGCAAATGGAGAAGTTCCCAGTTTGTTTTTAAGTTATGATGATCAAAATAACCATGGCAGTCCTAATTATAGAAAATATGTGTCCTGAGTGAAAATGGTTATTATTATGCTTGTTTGACAGCAATACAGCCCACCCATGCTATGAAACAGTTTAAGCTATGGACATTTTTATATGGTTATGAATACCGGAAGCTGGAACCTCTAAGAAGTGGTTACCTAAATCTCTTTCAGTGTTATTATTTTTACTAAGTGTTAAATAATATGAACTAAAATACCAAGAAGCTGCTAATATAATATATGCTGTTCTTATATTACATGAGTAATACTGAAACATGAGCAATGGTATTTAACTTGAGGTACATATTCAGTTCAGTTTCAAAGTATGAGGCAGGATAAGTAACAGTATGCAGATGTGGTATCAGTGTGATCTGATACAGTCTCTATGTAAAGCAACAGTGAGCATGCTGTGGTATTCCAGCAGAATGTAAATATATTGCAAAACAAGTCCAGCTTGGGAAGTTTTAACTTAACATGTTAATTAGAATATTTAGAACTGTGTATTTGATACTGAAATGTTAGATATTGAAAGATTACTATTGCATTGTTGGCTATGTATTTTTTAATGGATCAAATGATTGTTATTTAATTCTTGTCTCAAAAGCTTATATTAACATTGTATGAAGGTGAAAGTTAATGTAACAATCATCAGTATTACTGATGATGCTAATAGCATGGGAATAGCTACATTTTATGATACAATGTTATAAGGAAGGGAACTAAGGGAGTTTGGGATTAATTTTACAATATGCTGTAGCTAGCTGGAGATGGGTAAAGCAAATACTATTGGGAAGATTTTAACAAGACTGAAGGCATAGTATCTGGTATCCTCAGTAATGGAACATAAGAGTGTATTCCTTGTGTGATGATGTTGGAATAAACTTAAATAAGTGCACAAGAAAATGGGAATGACTGAATGCCTGTAATGTTAAATTTGCTTTAAATGTAAAGAATAGAAAAATGCATAGAAATTAAATTTGGTGTGTTTTTAATGGTCTTTCAAAAATATGCCAAACACGGAAAATGTATCCTGCTGGCTTTGCTGATGGGAGATTAAGCAAAATGCCTGATGGCAGTAGTGGTATAACAAAGTACAAAGTTAAACTTAATAGAAAAATCTGATAGTGAAAGGTAAATGGAATTATAGTAATAGTTCAGTGCTGTGTTCTGTATGATCCCTTGTTAAGAGCCATTTGCAGCAATTAATGGGGCCAGCCCAGAAATAGATCACACAAGCTTGGGAAGACAATAATGTAAGGAGCTTTGGGGAGAAAAGTTATATTGTTTAAGAAAGGGAATGAAACAGGTATTTGTAGCATTATACTGTCTGAAGTAAAACTGTTAGGTGTAATTGCTTGTAGCTTAATAGATGGCTTTGAAAAGTATTATTTTAACCCCCCCCAACACACACACACACACACACACACACACACACACACACACACACACACACACACACACACACACACACTCCCCTATATGGATGCTCATGATACCCTGGACCCAAATGGTTTGGAGTACATGGCTAGGCTTGTAAGGGCCATAGTGGTCATTAGCCTAGTAACAACCTGTGAAAAATGTTGGGCAAAAGTATCTGCCATATGTGAGCATCACAATCTTATAATTCAGTAAATAAGAGAAGAGTAGAATTAAAACATGCAAGATAAATGGATAAAAGCATCCATCCATACATCCTCTTTTTTCCCATTTTTGCACATGGAGTCGGGGTGTCAGTTCAACAATGGCACTCATCTCGACCGGGTGGCTATCCGGCCACAGTAATTCATCTGTACCACTCATTCACACACACACACACTCACACCTATGGCCAGTTTAGAGTGTCCAATTCACCTACTGCATGTCTTTAAAATATGGGAGGAAAACAGAGCACCCACAGGAAATCCACACAACATCAAGGAGTACATGCAGACTTCGCACAGCATATTCATCACTAAAATGCCCATAACAGAAAAAATAGGAAATAGTGAGTATATGGGGTATATAAAATGTTTTTTTAGCTCTTTTGATAAGATGCATCATTTATTTGTACAGTATTGGGATACATAATGCAATATGGCATAAAGTAAAATATAGATGTTAGTATATGAACCTATGCTGTATTTTAAAGGAAAATGACATGCTGAAATCTTTGCAACATATAATCTGTGTATTTTAATAACACTGAAAGAGGGAGAATGTGATATCAACATAAAGGGCTGTGATAGCTGCTGAAATGAACTGTTCAGCAGAAGAACTAAATGAAGGTAATTAGTACTAGATGATCATTATATCCATCTATTGTACATATGTATCTGTAGTGTGATGTATAAACATAATAAATGATACCAGACTAAAAACATTGCTTCTGCATGCAGTCAGACACAAAGTATAACATATTTATACCTTAACCCAAAAAAGACTAAACTACTTCTCTTCCTCCCTAAATTCCTCTACCATCTCAAATCCTCCTTTACCATCTCTTCCCTTAGCAACACTACTATTACAGCAGATACTCACACTAAGCTCCTCGGAGCAATCATAGACAACCAGCTTAAATTTGACCTCCATGTACATCACTGTATCAAGAAATCCTACCCAAAGCTAGTCCTACTGTATAGGAACAAAAAATTCACCTAACTCTCGAGTCTCACTTGCCCAAGCTTACCTGCTGCCTAACCTACTCTACAACTCTCAAATCTTGACTAACTTACAGTCCTTACTACTTTTCATACTCAAAACCACCTACAACAAAGTAGCAAGATTTGCAGCTATCAGCCTCCAAAAATCACACCACTGTCATGCCCTCTGAACACTCAGCTGACTAGAGTTTCCTAACCAACTGTTATTTACTCAACTTCTCATCATCCATTCTATCCTAAACAAGCCCTCCTCCTACCCTAATGTATCCTCTCTTCTCTCCCTATATAACCCCACTCAATCCCTCAGAAGCTCAGAGCAACATCTCTTACAGATTCACAAACCTAAAAAAATCCATTGGACAAAATATTTACACATACTTTCCTGCTCTTTTGTGGAACAAGCTCCCCTTGTCCCTCAGAATGATTACCTGAGTCCATGAATTCAAGAAAAAATACCTAAATAGCACCTGGACTTGTCACTGCAATCACCCTACTTGAATCTCTTCCCTCACTCCTCACCCTTCTTCCTACTCCCCCTCCCTTTTTCCTCTAAATATCTTTTCTTTGCCAACCCCCTCAAAAGACAATGATAGTCACCTACTTCTCCCAAGCTCCTTCTCCCCTCGCTTATGGAAAGCTCTGCACTACCTGCAACTGCTTTATAATTAATATCCTCACAGTCCATGGCTTATAAAACTAAATGCCTTCAAAGGTACAGTTGTCCACTGAGGATAATCCCAATTGAATTATTTGTTTCCTTTTGTCACTACCCATGTTAGTACTTACTGTTTTTGTCCTATTGTTTCCTTTGCAGATTTCTCTTACTTGTACTATAATGGACATTTGCTGGAATACTTTATTGTAAACATTTTTATTGTATTCTACTTCAATATTGTAACTTTTATTTTTATTGTTTATTGTTTATTTTACTGTGGAGCTGTCCTCCCCAGACCTCCACTGAAAAAGGGCACTAACCCAGTTGGACTATCCTGGTCAACAAATATCAAATAAATAAAGAAAATAAATAAATAATATTAGACTCAAGAACTAGTTTGATAATGCACAAAATAAAGTTTGTAAATATTTTCAGCCACAAAAATGTTCTGTTTGAAGTTTCAGATACAGAACATAGTCTGCAGGAATGTGGTCAACAGACACATGAAAATAAATAAAAATACAGATTATTCAGAAGTTCTGCTTAGGAAAGTACTGGAGAACAATACCACATGAGCCATATTTTTCAGAATAGAAACTATCCTTGACTTTATTAGATAATTAGAAGTATCTGAAAAATACAAGCACAAAAGGCAGAATGCAACATGTCATAAAGTTTAAGTTCAATGTAATGCTACAAATGTGTATCAAAAGCTAAAAAGATTTCTGAAGCTACCAAAATCAAAGGTACAAACATGAGAAAAAATATTTTGTAGTTACAGTGGAGATTCATACACAAAAAAGACAATAATAGCTGGAGGAAAACGTAATAAACATGTAATTTGAAATTAATCCTTTTGCTAAAATTTGAAAAAGTTTAAAATAAATTTTTTTAAGTTGAAACACGTGCACACACACACACACACACACACACACACACACACACACACACACACACACACACATACATACTTCTGATTTGAAATTATATGTTCATTTACTGTTATTATTCTGTACTAATCTTAAACTCACATAAAACATTATTAAATAATGAATCTTTTATTGTATCTTTAAGCTTAAACCCACATAAAAGAATACTGAATTGTTATCTGCTTCAGAATGCAGAATTTTCTGATCTGCTTGGACCACCCCTAAAATAAGCCCAAGCCTCACCAAGGAGGCTGACTTAACCATTTGGGAAACAGTTGTCTATACAATCAGTGGAAGTGGCAAAAAGGTGACACCAGTAATGTCTATAAGAATTATGAACACAGATACTAAATTTCTTGTAAATTGAGGTGACTCAGTAAATATAAACAGTGGCATATTTAAAAGATTAAAATCACAACCACAAGTACAAAAAGCAACTGTAGAAATATTTACATACAACAACTTGATTCCACTGGCTATGGAAATCATTTTTAAATAGGGTAAAAGTAAGAGAGAATGAAAAAAATAACTCCCATGTGCTGGGAGGAATAGGATCTTCTTTACTGAGTTATCTTACTGCAAGCTCACTTGGACTGATACAGATGGTTAATTCTATAAATAAGATCAGTCATTACAGAGAGAAGCTAAACTTATTGAAAGAGTTCAAATATTTATCGAACGACCTAGGGATATTGAACAACTGCCAAGTGAAACTACGCAAAAGTCATAATGTACAGTTGGAAGATTAACCTTATAGAATAATGCCATTTACTATAAAACAAAAAGCTGAGGAAGACTTGGGAATGTTAGAGAAAAATGGACATTACTGAAAAAGCAACAGGGCTGAAGATAATTATTATTAGTACTCGATGGATTCCTTAAACCTTAGCCCATCAGCGCTCCATTTCATCATAAGTTAGCAATGTGCCCAAAGTTGTAGATCCTTGGAGTAAGTTATATTAATTAAAGGGATACAGGGGGCAAAGATCCCAGCATGAAGGTGTATGGATGGAGCTTCCCCTACACAGCCTAATGCTTAAGATTTTGCTGTTTTTCTGTTGACCATTCTATGAAGTGAAACCTCAGCGAAATTGCAAGCTATTTTCACATGCCATAACTCCATCAACCCAAAAACTCTAATAAAATGAGAATATACATAGACATGGGAGTGGCAGACAAGACCATACAAAGATAAAAGTATCTAATTGCAATAGACGATAACATTGCTAATGAATTAAACTGAGCTACAATCTTCAGTAAACTTAATTTGAGGTCAGGTTGTTATCAGATGGCATAACATATGAAGATTAGAAGGGTTACTGTATGTACAATTCACAAATTATGATATACAAATGACTAATAATTGTGGCAAACCGAGTATTATAAATAGTTCAGAATACCATGTGCCAGGTAATCTAAACAATACAAAATGTGAAAAATCACAGTGATGACACCATAATATTTGACAAAACAGCTAGAACACAAGTCTTTGAGAAAAGTACTTGACTGGCTTAAACAAAAGAGAGTAACACCTAACAAGGAGAATTTTTTAGCAAAATTGTTTGGGTTTATCTTTCAGCAATAGGAATGTCAACACAGTGCAAGGTTAAGACTTTATATTACATGTTCTCAGTAGGCAATGAAAGGGAACTGAGAAGTTTGCTAAGTATGGAAACAGAAAATTCAAGATTTGTTAAAGGGTTCACTATAATTACAGGTCCTCTGAATTGGGGTAATAGAAAACAAAGCTCATTCTGAATGGACAGACATATCTCAAAAGGTACATGATTAGTTACAACAAAGTTCAATTCAGATACTCTGATGCCAAACTTTGACTCAAAGTATAAAGATTCTTTAAGTTTGATTGAGGTTCACTATGCTCGTGAATGGTTCTATGTCAGATTCAAAATATCAGACAGAAAGAGATACTTGAACTTACCATAACAGTAGATGTTTGAATGATCACTGCTGCAGTAGCCTTAGCTTTATGGGTTATATCCTATCAAGGATATAACAGCCATCCAGCTTCCAAATCTTCAGGGTACCTTCCATGTGCCCAAACTGTCAACCAGCTCAAGCTGAGCTGACTAAAAGACAAGTTTCGGCACAAAGCCCTTCAGAGCTTTCCTGCCTGCAGAGAGAAGATGGCTGATCCCTGAAAGGACAAGGCTAGAAATGTAAAAAATAAATGTCTACAACCTGGCATAAAAAACACACCAAAAAACAAGGAGATGGAGGTAGGGAGTGGCTACTGTAGCAGTGATCATTCAAACATCTGCTGTTATGGTAAGTTCAATTTACACAATTGTACTATATTCTGTTATTTATCATTGCTGCAGTAGCCTTAGCTATATGGGTGGATTAACATAGCTAACTATATTTGGGAGGTGGAAGGTGAGGGGAGAATGGGCCTAGAAAAGTATGATTGAGACCTAGAGAAAGGATTCAGTTTACAGTGCTTTGTAAAAGTATGTACAAATACCATGTAGCAGCCTCTAGAATACTTCTAAAACCAAACCCTTTTCAAAAAGCTGTAGAAGAAGCTAAAGTCCTTGTAAAGTGGGCCTTGTCCCTGCCTGGAATAGATTTATTTATTTATTTTTATTTATTTTATTTTACATTTGTTTACTGGGAATGTCTGGCTGAGCCAAAGGCCTATTTTCAGCAGAGGCCAGGGGAGAAAAGCTCCACACTCCACCGTTTGTTACACTCAACAAAGTTATGGTGAGTGTAACAAAAGGTAATAGCCTTAGACAGCCATTTGGAAATAGTCTTTCATACTGGTTGTCCCTTCTTCTTACCCTCACAAGAAATGAACAATTGATCCAATGATCTGAAGGATTTAATTCTGTCAAGATAGAGTAGTCTGTAGACATCCAAGGTATGGAATCGCCTTTCCCTCTCATTTTTAGGTTCAGGAAATAAAATGGGGAGATGGATAGTTTGACTTATAATAAACTCAGATGCCACTTTAGTCATAAAGGAAAAGGATTAGTTTTCAAAGAAACCCTGTCCCTGTAGAAAATGAGACAGGGTTGACTCACCATAAGAGCTTGGAACTCAGATACCCCTTTGCAGAGGTCAGAGCAATCAATAAAACTGTTTTCTGTGTTAAGAACATCGTTAGCCAGATTAGCTGGTTCAAATGGAGTAGTTTCTCTAACACAAAATTAAGATGTTAAGGAGGGGCCACCAGTTTACTTGGAGGCCTCTTATGCAAAACCCCTATAAAAAATATTTTGACGTGACTGAATTGAAGGAGGAGGATCCATGGGCAGATGTGCTGAAAAGGCCGATAAATGAACCTTGATAGAAGAATAAGAAAGATCATAGGATAGTAACTCACACAAATATTGTAAAACCAGAGAACAACTAACACTGAATGTGTGCTGGTTATGTTGTTGGCACCTACTAGAAAACCATTCCCATTTACTAATACATGATTTTCTAGTAACAGGCTTTCTTGCCTCTTTTAGTACCTACTGCACATACTTTTTGCATGGAGTTCTGGAACAGAATGTTGCCAATTAATTTTTCAGAGTGAAGACAAAGAGTTCTTACCTGTTGAACTCTCCACAGATGGTTCAAATCTTGGAAGACCACCAGATCTAGTTTCTATTTGTGAAGGTCTGCCCTGGTTCTGCTTAGTTGGTCTGCCATGCAGTATTGCTCTGATGGAATGTAGGACGCCTGTAGAGTGAGATTATGCTGTGAAGTTATGTCACATGCTAACATGGCTAGTCTGCAAAAGGGGTATGGCCTGGTTTTCCCTTGCTTGTTAATGCACCACATTACTGTGGTTTTGTCTGTAACCATTTGAAGAGATCTTGGGGACTAAAGATAGATCACAGAATTGACTGTCTTGATCAGGGCAAGCATTCTCCTTGATATTTATGTGTTTGCATTTGCCATTGTTGTCCCACACCCCCTGCAATTTTATCTATCCTGAAAATGCATCCCAAGCAAATTCTGAAGCATCTGTGGTGACTGACGGCCTTGGGCTAGGGAGGGGCAAGGGGAGACCATGATTTAAGGATCTCTGTTGTCTCCATCAAGTGATTTTTCTTCTGAAAAATCCTAGTAGGATCTTAAGGGTGTTGATGGTGGAACCAAAGAGTTTTCAGATATCACCGTATCTTTCTCATGTAGAGTCTTGCCAGGGGTATCATAAGAGACCCATACTCCTAAGGCATTCCTTCACTGTGACTGAAGTTTGAGTGGAAAACCTTCGAAATAGATCTATGTAAATAAAGAATGATTTTTTCCTGTGGAAGAAAAGCTGTTTGAAC
The DNA here is from genome assembly GCF_019279795.1 of Protopterus annectens. Taxonomy (NCBI): domain Eukaryota; kingdom Metazoa; phylum Chordata; order Ceratodontiformes; family Protopteridae; genus Protopterus; species Protopterus annectens. The sequence continues at coordinate 955,711,431 of NC_056746.1, forward strand.
TGAGGTGTCCAGCTGACATCTCAGGGACACAATCTTGTGTGAGTGAGTCAAGAAAGACATTTGAATGTTTTCTTGGAATCCCAGCTTATGCAAGAGATCTCTCACTCAAGAGAGAGATTCCTAATATTTTGCAAAAAAAGAGTCTTCCATGAAAAGCAAGTTGTCTAAATACAGAAAAAATGTGTATACCCTGTGGCTTGCACTGAGTTATAATTGGACTTAGACAATTTGTGGACACTCTTGAAGCAGTGGATAGTCCAAAGGTTAAGGCAGAGAACTGATAATGTGATCCAGACAAACAAGACATTAAGAAACACAAAGTCTGGATGAATAGGAATTTGTTGATAAGCATATTTTAAATCTAGTGTTACCGTGACATTTTAAAAAGGAAGAAGAGGCAACAGGTTGTTAAGTGACATCATTTTGAATTTGGGCACTATCACAAACAGGTTAAGGAAAGAAAGATCCAGAACTGTTCTCCAACTGTTTTCTTTCTTTGGGACTAGGAACATCCTTGAATAAAATTCCCTCATCACCTGGGAAGGAGGAACTAGTTCTATCACTCCTTGGGACAGCATGTGATGAAGAACAAGTGGAAACAAAACAGTCTGATCTGTAAGATGAGGAATGATCCCCTGGAAAGGAGGAATTTCCTCTCACTGCCATCTGTAACCCTGTTGAATGATTTTAAGAACTCATTTGTCTGAAACAATATGTTGCCCAAGAGAAAAATGGAGATTAAAAGTTTCTGAAAGAGAAAGAGGGTCAGTGTGGGGGGTGGTCACAAGGACTATTAAATTGTTATTCAGACTTGCTGGAGTGTCCTTGGCTTTGGGAGGTTTGAGAATTCTTTTTGGAAACTCCTTGCCTTGTCTTCTTAATAATTGTTTACCTAAATTCGGTTGAGAATGTTTATTTTGTTTTTAGTTGAAATTGGATGAGGAAAAAGAAAAAGTCCCTTGGACAGTTTGGAAAAGGAGAACTTAAAAATCTTAGAGATTCCCAAGATCAACTTTCCCCTTTCATCAAACTTTTTGATCATACCTTCAGCAGATGGGCCAAACACTAAATCTATATCCTAGGAAGAATTTAAAATCTCATTTATAACATTATCTGGAAGGTTCTAAGACTGTAACCAAGCAAGCTTCTTTAACACTGTACCAGTGGCTATATCCCTGGAAGAAGTATCAACAGAGTCATGCACACTATAAAGAATGAGTAGTGACCTGTACAACAGAAGAAACTAAGTTATTTAAAGCAGACTTTTCTTCTCAAGAACTATCGATAAAACATACCTCATACTTTCACAATATGTCAGAGTAAATTTTAACATATGAGCCTGACAATTTAAAATGCTGGAAAACAAAGTTATAGAAGCATACATGTTTTCTCATACCTATTACTAATTTTATCATCCTTATTAGAAAGAATAGGACTGGAATTAACTAAGTGCTTAGCAGGAGAGGAGTCAACTAAGGCTATAGCTGCTGGGTCAGGTTTGAGAATAGTGTATAAAAATTTAAAAGACTGAGGAACTTTATACATCCTGTCTGCCTTTTTAGGGACAGTTGGCTGACTATCAGGAAAATTGCAAGCAGTTAAGACACACATCCTCTAAGGCAGACAGGACAGGAGGAATGGGTGTAGTCTCTGGAGAATCCTTCAGAAACAACTCAGCATTGTTTGAGGGATTGAGAAACCTCAGTGTTCTCCCACTGAAAACACTAGGATATTCTATCAATAGTTTCTGGGAAAGAAAAACCACTACAGGGAGAATCAGAAAGTAAGCTCTCCTCTGAATCTGAATCAGAAATCTGAAGTTAAAACCCAGAATCCATCCTTATATCTTCCTGTTCAGATTCAAAATCTTGAATCTCTTCAGTAAAGGAGGCATCCCTCTTTCTTTTGTCAGAAACTACTCTACAAGAAGGATCAATAGCCTGAATCAAACCCTGAGCCAGTCCCGGTAAACTACTCTTATCCAAAGAAATTTAAGGAGGAGTAGATGCATGCTTGGTTTTCTCTTTCTTTTTAACAGAAAAAAAACAGGACCAACTGTTTTACTAATGGCATCCGCTGCATCCCTAGGAATGAGCACAGTATTCTAACACAACAGGGAAGCCTTCCATGTTCCTTCTCCCGAGACAGACAAGAGTGGTTCTCCCTTGCCCACTAAGGAGACCCCAACAACCACAGAGGACATGGCTAACCCCAGTCCATAGTGGCTCTAGATGCTACACCAGAGAGATCTGGGGTAAAAGATGAATAATCTGAGGTACAACAAATGACCACAACAGAGTCACCTACCTGCAGGTGAGGCAAATTGCTAGCCTGCTGTGGTAGTAAAGGCTGTTTGCTTAACTTTTTCTTTTTGTGGCTAGAAGAAGGACCAACCATGGGAGTGACAATCCATTCGATGGTCAAGGTGAAAATGATGTCTCTATCCTTTGGAAAACAATCAACAATGTCAGTAAATCTACCAGTCCACAAAAGTTATTTTTTAACAGGAAAAGAAGCACAGCAAGAAACACTTTTAAACACTATGGTAGCCCTATAACCTTAAAATAAACACAATTTCTCTGCATAAAATAGTTTATCAGTTATATAACACTGTCTTGGGACAGTCAATTAAAACACAACACTTGTATCTTTAAAATAACTTTCCTGAAGAGAAATATAATACACCATCAGTAAAAAATAAGGGAAAGGAAGGTTTCTTCCCCAAAAGGAACGTATCTGCATAGCTAAGGAACACAAAAGCCAACCGTTGATCCTCAGATGCCTCAGAAGAGAGTACTCTTTGGTGGCAGTAAAGCTCTGAAGAGCTTCTCGCCCATGCTTGTTTTGCAGTCATCTCAGCTCAAGCTGCTTGATGCATTGGGCACATGGAAGATATCCTGAACCTTTGGAAGCTGGCCAGCTGTTATATCCTTGTCAGGCTATAACCGATATAGATAAGGCTACTGCAACACAGATCAATGTGAAGAACATCAGCAGATTCCACCAATTTATTTGAGCAACTGTCAGAATGTAATGTTGAGTTGCAGTTTGACAACTGCCAGCTCATTTTGATAGCATAAGGAGATTGGAGGAGTTGTGGTTTCCTGCAATAGACAATGTGTAGTCTGTGTGGCAGGAATTGTGTAACTTAAAGTATACCAGAAGTGTGACAAAACCAAGGTCTTTAAATCATAAATTTTTAAGTTAAATGTAACTTCAATTATTGTGGAGCTTTTCTCCCCAGGCCTCCACTGAAAGCAGTGGACTTCCCCGGTCATCAAACTTAAATAAATAAATAAAATAAATAAAGTAGTTTAATGTAAATGAACATAATGAATAATTATTCCAAGTGAAACTTGTACTATGATCAAAGTAGATATTTAAGATATGAGCAAAAACAGTCATAATAATAACTAAGTTTCATTACAGTTCATGACTGAAACCAGAAATATATTAAATTAAACATTTACAACAGAAAATGATAAACATTTTCTATGTTAATGAGACACAAGGATGAAAAGTATTTAAGAGAACATAACTGAAACCTTTTTAAATGACTGTGTAAAAACATCCGACTGTGGCTCTTTCTCTCACTAGATTTTTCAACTTCTCTGTTCCTTGTTCCCTGATACCAAGGTGGACCAAAGTTTATTATGTTATTTTAATTCTTGCTGTCCTTGTCTTTCATGTGTAAGAATGTTTTGGACTTGGTTGCAAAATCTGGGGCATTGATAAGGGATTGAAGTTTTCTTCTATAGCTGTGGTCTTTTTATTAAGGCAGATGTGCTGTGCAGTAGAGGAATTTTTTGGACTAAGTTGTTCTGGTGTGGTACTGACTGGATATCATCCCTGAGAAGACACAACAGGGTCAGCAAAACTTAAATACAAACTCTCTATTTAACTCCTTACTTCCCAGAAGAATATAATGATCTGGAAGGCAGAGTTTGTGTGAAGTCTGTACAAGTATACTCATCTTTACAGGAGACTTCCCTATACTCCTGAAATTAGTATACCCATCAATGTCTTCAAAGTTGAATTTATGAAGTCATGTAATGGACACATATCTAAAACTAAGGCAGCCAGGTGGCATCTACAAGGTGACATGATTTGCTAAGGATGTATAGCAGGAATGATCATTATGGGATCTGCAGAATTGTAGTTATGACAAATCTCATTCTTTTTCAATATTTACAACAGTGCAAAAATGGGGAATGACACTGTCATGTTGGGGGTGGTGTATACAAGCAGTGGATGTTATTAAGAATGACATTAAAACATGGTGTGAAGACATTCTAAGATATAAATGTTTGGTAAAGAAGTTTTGACTATTAGCAATATTTTTATTGCCTCATCAATTTTATAATATAAGCTGTGTGACCTGCAGGTAAACAAATGGTGCCATCTTGTACAAAACATTAATGTTTACAATGTTGCCACTGATACTTACAAACTAACATGTATGGTTTTCTAGAATAATATTGTTCTCAAATATTATGAAAATAATTTATACATAATTTATATAGCTTCTTTAATATCACAAAATAACAGTATGCTACCCCCTTGTCTTGCATCATTGGAAAACTTTCAAGCAGCTGAAAAATTCTCCCGCTGATATCTTGCATCTATCTTGCACACTTAAAGAGATAAAGCCCCTTTTTGTTCATAATGCTAGCAATTTTTAGCAAATAAAATACAATTTTTTTGTCGTAAATCTGCAATATACAATCAGCATGTACAGACAGACCTTTCATACTAACAGCAGTGTTTTGCCCCTTATCTACCAATGAGCTTTCGTAACATTATTCATAGGATAAAATCTTATGACGTATGTATTTAGTAGAAACATTTGGATAAAAACTTTCAGGAAGCAAGCATTTTACTGGTTTAGAGGAACTCTGGAAGTAAGGGGATTAATTAGCATCTTGCTGTCAGGTCTGAATGAGTTAATTAGCAGAGTATTGGTACAATGACCCTTGACCGGGAAAAGCCGAAGGACACAAACAAACAAACTGGTACAATATGTTAACAGCTGCTACTCTTTATACTGTTTATTGTCAGTCAATTATTTTTTCCTGTTTATACCTGAGCTTTTGATTGAGACTCTTTCTCTGTTGCACACACTGAAATTCATTTATATAAGGTTCAGTGTATATTGTTTTATATTTGTGTTCATTTCATTTCTTGTAACAATAAGTGTTGTAATGTGGTCAACCAAAAATATGTTTTATGGTTTACTTTTAATGCTGTTTGTTATCTTTTGTTTTCAAACTGTATTTAAGTAACTTATTGGACTGTAACACTGAAGTATCCTTTAATAAATGAAGGCATCATTTACACTTATTTTGAACAGCAGAGTTCTAGGCAAACTGTGGTGTCCCATTGTTAAATCTGGCTAGTTCTCTGTATATCTTGGTAAAATCATTTTTTGTACATTTTTTATATTTACAAAATACTATCTGGGCTTCAAGTGGCACAGTGTTACTACCCACTGCACTTCAAAACCACTTTTATTTTTGGCGGAATGGCTTCTTTGTGGAGCTTGAATTTTCTTCCATGTTTATGTGAGCGTCTTCTATGGTTTCCTCCAGTATTTCCATTGTATGTTGGCAAACAGACTGTCAGTGCTAAAATGTTGGTAGATTTACCTGTGGCTGTAGAATCATAGGCTGGGATTCAGATGAACACTGTGTACTTGCATACTGCAAATGTTTCAGTGCTGGATGCAAGGTATGCCTCACAACTAAGAAGGCATGCTTTACACATTGTCTTTGAATCCCTGTACCTTCATGTGGCTGCTAATTAGCACTGCATTGTGTGTTATTTGTCCATCAATCCCATGATTTTTCAGGTGGTGGATTTGTCAAAACCCAAACCAGAGAAAGAAATCCATCAAGTGCCACAGCTATAAAAACTTTTTTCAGTCACGTCATTGAATATGAATTAAATATTTTATGTGTGGTTGGGAGGATGTACTTTCTGCTCACCTTGATGTGGGGGCTCCTCATACTCGCAGTCATTAAACATACCAATTTTGAGATTACATATCCTTAAAATAAAAGGAAAAGTTGATGTTCTTTGAAAAAAAATACAGCTTCTACGTTTACTCCTTTACTCCAAGTGTTATGACCTTAGAGTTAATAGTTTTAGAGATCATTGCTGATGGAACAAACCTTCATAGTTTGAGGTGCAGGGGAAACCACATCAGGTTCTTAATTTTACATGTACTATGTATAAAGTAATTTGCTGTCTGTAGTTACCAATATATCCAAAACTTGAAATCTCACACATAATAATTTGACAGTTGAAAAATGTTGCACAATAATTATTACTTTCCCAAAGATGTGCATGTTCCTGGTAATTGACTGAAATATCGCACACAGATGGTCCATGCCTTTTATCCTTTGTTTGCTAGGAAAGTCTTTGGCCTTAAATCAGATGACAGTGGATATAGAAAATGCATGGGTGGATGTTTCAGCTTTGTAAACATAAAATTTCAAGAAATAATACATTGTAGTTACGTGAAGTGATCAGCATAGTATCACATGACTGAATTATCATTAATATAGCATTTACATGGCTAGATCTTTGTTCTTCTTCAAAAGGCAAAGGTAGTACTGCTTCAGATTTTTTTCTGCAAAAGTAACACACACAGTGTGCTGTGATATGCATACTAAGTTTGGTTCTGATTACTCAATCCATCTTAAAATGGCAAGCTAAGAAGTTGCCTGTCTCAGGAAAAATTGCTGTACTTCAGTCAAGGAAATATCAGGCTTCATCACTACATTCTACTGTAAGCCCTTTAGAGAGACATACATAACAGACAGGGCCCTAGGTGTAGCATTACACTGTTAGCCAAAATTATACAACTGATTAGTTAAGGTTGCTGTTAACCTATAAAATACACTTACCACAACATAACACTTTAATTCATAAAAGAAACACTAAATAATATTAAAACCAGCAAGTAATAAAATCATAGGCAAGTATCGGGGGTATAATGGGAGTAATGTTTCGGTCATCATCTGTTACAGGGAGTATCTCAAATAGCTGTACACTCATACCATAACTATCGGCACAGAGAAATAATTAGTACTTATCACCACTTTAGCTTTCTGAAACACTATGTAAGTATAGAACACATAACTACCTGGAACTGTCCACAAGCATGTCACAGATTTCCAAGTAGTTGAACTGTTCTTAAGTGAAGACTCATTGACAATAAAGAATACCAAGGCTATATGACAGGCCAGGAATGCTGGCATGTGTTTGTATCTCCTTGCTTAATTATGAACTACAAGGCTGTGGTGATGTCTATAGATATTGATAGGACTCTTAGGGAAGATCCTGAAGGCTTTGATCTTCAAAATTATTGATAACATTTCCTTCAAACTAATGTGGGCTTTGAACTGAAATAAGGAAGCTGTTCCTTGAAATTTCAGTAAATCCAAAGGAGCTTAACTGTCTAAGGCTGAGGAAACTAATTATTAAAGTCTGCATAGAAGAATGGTTCATAATTTGTTTTCTCAATTTCTGTGTGGGTATAATTGCCTAACAATAAACATCCTGATCAATGACCATTTTACTAAGGAGGTTGTCAGTGTGATATCTGGACTAGACTACAGAGACTGATCCCATTAAGCCTACAAAAGTTATTAGTATGTACTAACATTTAAAGACCTGAAATACATGTTGACATTTTGCTTTTTAATAAAGGAACATGTCATTGTCAACACTGAACATGTTGTAAGCACATGTTGCCAGATGGTTTAGATATTAACAGTACAGAATTTGTTAAAAAACTACTTGGCTTGCTTATAAAGTGGTATATATGTTGTTTTGCTTTTGTTGAGAGGTATACTGGAGCAGCAAACAGAGTTTTCAGAAAGAGACATCAAGAATACTGCATGGGCATTAAGAAAAGGCATGTAAAGGTCCAGTCATACCTCTCAGCTGTCCCTAATTTTGCTTAATGTTTTTACCCTGTCCTTCAAAAAAATGTTTGATTTTTTTAGTAAATCACTGAGGATGACAATTATGCCAGACATTCAAGCTTCTTAAATCTTATTCGGAAAATGTATGTTGATACAAAAACCTGTTGTTCTATTAACTTTTTAAGTGAATTAAAGTAATATTTAAAAACTGTCCCCGATTTTGGGCCTTTGCTCCCAGTTTTTCCTGGATTTGTCCAGAACTCTTGAGCAAAGAAGTTGAGAGATATGGAACCAGTTGTTCTGCACTAATGTCAATATTGGGATGTGGAATTGTTAAAAGCAGCAATATTGTTCAAGTGAAACAAAATAAAGGATACAAACTTGATAGTAAAACTGTTAAGAAAATAAGAAGTTCTGTTTATTTTGCTAAATAATGTTGAAGATCAAATGGTGTCACAATTATCTTGGAAGTATCTCATGTGATACTTGATTAATCTTGGACTTTTATTGACTGTTTTATGCTTTTTGTATATTGGCATGCTTTAAAGTTTTAAACCTATAAAACGATATATGTTTAGGCACTATGTAGATTAATAATAAAGTGATCATCAAAAGTTGCAAGACAGCTGTTTTTTTTATTTTCCATTTAAAATTGTTTAATACACACTATCAGATGCTTACAGTATTTGTTGTAGTTTAGCAACATGAACTTCAAAATCGTATTATATTTCAGAGAGAGAACTTGTTCTAGACAGTGATTGTCTACCTAAAATAGGCAGATTGTGTTTTTTTTTTCCTTCTTAAAATGTTTGCATGGTAACGTGCATATTTTCTTCCAAGTATAACCTTGAAATGATCATGTAATTTCTGAGAGTTTTTGAGGACAGCTAATGTTTATATGTGTTGGTGACTGCAGTTATTAGACATAAAACAATGCCATTCTCAAAATGTAAATGTCTGTAGTGGCCCCACTGTTTGCTGCTGTTTAGCTGCAATGCCTCTTTTTATGAAAAGGTGTGAGAACATATAAGTAGGTACTGCAGAATTACACAGGCTCATACTGCACTCAGGTCAGTGGGGCCCCAGTGAAGAACAGTTAAAATGGCCAGATATTAATCAAAGCATTTATTACCCTAAGTGAGATAGCTTTTAATCAAGCTGTTAAATGTATTTATCTGTACATGTCTATTATATATTAAACACTATATTTAAGTGCAGCCTCATCAACTTCAATGGAGACCAGTCCCTGTGATCCTGTTAATAACTAGTTAAATGTCATCATACTCTTCCATAAAGAGGGGCAGGGCTCAGAAGCAACAGACTTTAGGGCTTGATTTAAAAAAAATCATAAGACCACTAAGGATTTTTTTTGGTGTTGTTCTGAACCCTTAGTGTCTTGCCCCATCTGCGCGGCTGAAAAATTAATTTCCTTGGGAGGCAAAATGTTCAAAACACATTTTTCCACCCAGGGATGATGGGACCCATGCCAACATTTGCTCAGAGAATGAGGAGGGGTCAGCTTAAGCCCTAGCCATTCCCACTATGCATACCCAGTGTCATGCTTATGGTTTTGAATGCAGTGGACTGTAAAGGCATGTCACTCACTTGTGTGACTGACATAACCCCTCAGAAGGACCTTCCTCCCCTTGAAACAAGCATTCCTTTGAGGTTTGCAGTCTCCCTTGGGGATTTATGCATGGAAAGTGTACCCCAGGCATGTACATCCTCATCTGCACCCCCTCACAAGACAGATAAGCAGGCATAGTCTCTTCACCCCTCTCCATCTCCTGCAATAACTGGACTGCTAGTCAAACCTGACCATCTGACTCATAGTCAAGACATTACCCATCTGTGTCATGGAAATGGCAAATTACTGTGGACATTTATATCTTAGGAATGGCACTGCTTTGTGTGTGAAATGGACAGCTACTGCAATAAAGTTAGTAGATGTCTTCATTGCAAAATCCCTTTATGCTTGATGTGACAAATTGATATCATAATTAATAGACCAACTTTGATGGCTTAACAGGGCACTATGCCTGTTTTTTTTTTTTTTTTTTTTATGAAGAAACCTATCCATTTAAGTGTTTCAATATACTAATATGACAGAATGTTAACCATATAGCAAGGAGTGATACTTAGCAGGTTACATAAGCCTATATAGTACCTGAAAGCTAAACAATTGTCCTTTTATATCCAGTATGACAACAGCTGTATTAAGCACATGCAAAAAACAAAAAAGAAAATCATTCCTTTCTGGGCTCTACTGGTTATAATGTGTATGTCATACCTGAAGGACCTAAATGACCAGTGAACTTATGCTGCTACTGTGTTACTATATTTCTGGTATTAGTGTGAAATACATCCAGTTGATAAAGGAACATGTTTTCCATCCCATACAGCAAGGCTGGTGTAACACTGAGATGAATTGCAAAAACTTTTTCAATATATGGTATGTAGTTAGTACAAGCATTAGTTCATCACTTGTAGTGATGTAGGAACAATGCCACAATTCTCTTAGTGTTAAATAACCAAATGACAGCTTATCCCCAACCTTGGATAAATAAATACACAACCAAGTCTGCATTTTCTAAATGCTTAACATCTGTATTTTCCTGGACTTTAATGTGTGTGCAGTGATGGTGGTGGTGAGGAGTCACTGCTGCCTCTAGCTTCACACATCACTTTGGAAAGTCTTTTTGGTCATTTTTTGTGACTTATTTTAGTCACTTATGGCTAATCCCTGTGTAAGTCTGTTTATGTGAACAGCAGGTACACCTTAACTCGAGGTAAGGAAAATAACACAGTGGCTTCTGCATAATTAAGCTTTTGGCTTCTTCATTGGTGTTTTCCAAATTTTTTATTGTAATTTGCAAAAGCTGAAGCATTTGCACCACTGGTTGCCATACTGATTCAACAACCTTGCTTCAATACTCTAAGTCATATGCAAGGTTCCCAGCCTCAACTCCATGTTAAGAAATGAGAAAACTATAAATAATTCTAATTTGTTAATGAATAAGAAATAATAATTCTCAGTTCTGTTTATTTTTAATGAAATATTTAGCCATACTTAGATGCTGACTTTTTTTCAGATGTAGAAGATAAATTATGCATTGCTGATGGCACTATGTTAGCCATGCCAAATGATTCTGTGCTTCCTACATGCCAAATATCAGCCTGTGAAGAAACATTGCCAACAGACGACACAGCACTAGCAGCAGATCGAGCCATATCTGAAGAGCCATGTTCAAATCAACAAAAGGAAGATTCGAGTTCTAACAACTGTAGAGGTACAGATATCAACCATTGTGAAAGCACCTTTGTTAAAACTGTTGTGTTCCACAGTAGATATTCTGTTGTGGATTGAAAGCAAAATCTTTACTTGAAAGTCACTCATCCATTATCATTTTAGTGTTAACATTAGTTATTATTCTACACAGACAAAGAGAGAGTCTAACTGTCTAACTGTTGTGGAAATTCATGTTTATATATATATATATATATATATATATATATATATATATATATATATATATATATATATATATATATATATATATAAGCTTTAGAGAAGTGATTAGCTGTTATTGCAAATATAGTCAGGATTTAACAACTGTGAGATTCAATTTCACATTTATACTCTGTTGACATGAGCCCTCAGTATGAGTAGGTGAGTATCAGGTGGACATACACTATTTTCATCTTTCATTGTAATAAAATTGTTTCTCATTTTATTTATTTGACATATTGTCTGGTAAGTTTTTTTTATAATTTAATAATTTCAAATAAAGTTACCTTTAATGTATTTTCCTCTGCTGCTTAATGGCACCAGTTACAAGAAAAGTGATAGAAAATCGTCCTGTATGGGAGCCCACATTGCATGCAGTATCATCCTTTGGGTATGTTACTGCTTGGTGAATATTGTGCTAAGTGTAATATCATTCTCTATGTAGGGTAACGATGCAAGATATCATCCTACAGTATGTTTTCCTGTTTGTAATGTTACTGCACATAAGATATAAACTTGCATTAGATATTATTCTGCATGTTTAATAGGACTGTATGTGAAATATTGTGAATGAGATGTTAACCTATATGTTATATAACTGCCTGCACAATACCTTCCAGAAGGAGATAGTATCCTATGTATAATGTCAGTCTAAGAAAGATATAAACTTGCAGGGGATATTATTCTATATCTAAGTGTTTGTGAAACAGAACTGTGCAGTTCTGCATGTTATATTATCTTAGGTAACTTGTAATTATATGTGGGATGGCTTACAGGACTAGAAATTCATTTTCAGCCTTTGCTGTATTATAAAAATATTTGAAAAAAGTCCTCTTCAATCATATAATGAAGCATATTAATAATTATGGACTGCTCATAGAGCCAGAATGATGCCCAGCCAGGCCACAACACACTTAGTACATAGTACACTGCTACCAACACTGTTTACACTAATATGAAGGATGGATACGGATATGCCAGCTTATTTATTTATTTATTTTATTTATTATTTTGGTCCCCTTGGACCTCATTTTTACCAGCCTGTCCCCTAGTTCCCAATGTCCATACCAGGTCTGCCAACTACTTTCCAACCTCCCTCGAATTACTCCATTTTTGGTGGGGGTAGTTATGGATCCTGACGGTATCCTGGGGGATCAACTTATTTTTGCTTTCATGCAGAAGGATTATTTTATACTTTTTATGACCTATCACATCCTTCCCCCATCCCTCATGCTTGTTGATTACTTCTGAGAGCAACTACCCTCTTTGGACCATGCCTCTCTTCAGGGAGAGTATCAAAAAGCGGTCTTCTACCTTGAATGGGCTGGCACATTAATTCTCTACCGCTTTGTCAGTCTCCAGTGCTGCTAATTGAACCCAGGTTGGCTAGGCTGTAGTCAGGGTTTATTCATCTATGCTATAGGAGTGGCACAGTGCCAGCTTATTTATTGATCCTAAAGGGGTTTTGAATGAGTTAATATTTAACAAGGCATTCATAAATTACATTAATTAAATGGATATTAAATTATCTCACTAAATATACCTTCAACAACCTAACCATGAGTGAATCATCATAGGTACATTTTGTTTAGGGGGTCCCACAAAGCCCTGTAACTGGCCCACACTCTTCTTTCTCTTTAATATTGATGTATCTTCAACAATTCCCTTCAACATGTTATTACTGTATGCAGGTGACATTCTCCATTACTACACTCTCATCCTTCAAGAAATCAAAGCCATTAATTAGGGGGAATTCTCTTTCATCTGTGACTATTTAATTCTAAACAAATTACAGCTAAACCCAATCAAATCAGCAGTAATGTTTTTTGAGTCTGCACCAAAACACAAAGGCAATCCAGTTGTTAGCATTCATGACAATAATATGATATCTGACAAGTATTTTGGCTTACTCCTGAGCTAGTCACTAACCTTCACTACTCACACTAAATACGTAGTTGAGAAAGTTCTCACTCTGCTAAAAGCCTGCAACACCATCTTCAACTATGCTCATGTAATTGTGGTATTTATCCACATACTCTATTATCTTCTTGTTCTAAATTCATCCAGCAACACTAACCTCCCACAAACCTCAGTAAATAAAATACGTTGATTTGCTTTAGGCTATGAACACCATTGCACACCACTAAAAAAAGCCAAATGGCTTCCAGGCACTGTAAGACCAACCTAACATCAGTCTCTGGTTTTGTGTCTCACTTTCTATCAAATGTAATATAAAAAGATCTGCTTATTTTCTATGTAATAAATTAGATGGATGTACACCTTACATAGGCCATGTTTAAAGAAATCATTTTGTAAAAAAAGAACTTCCTGAAGGTGATTGTAGCTAACTAGAATAATTTACCGAACTCTGTTACAAGTGCAATTGATGGCAAAATATTCAGGCATAATAATCACTTACTGGAAAGGAATCAGTGTTATTGTCATAGAAACAATGGTTAAGTTCACCACCACCTTCCCTTGTACTTGACCAATTTTCCAAATTGTATTCTCAGAGCTAACACTGTGATTGGTAATCCAGTACTATATATATCTAATGTTACTCCTTACTTATATACAAATAATATATTTCATTACTCATTGTAATTATAATATAATAGACTACATCTACTCTTTATCACCCTTTTCTTCTCCTTATCTTCTTTAACCTTCCTCTCTTTACACCCTCCAGGCTTGATAAACTTCTCCTTGCTCCCATCACCTTACTCTCTGAGATCTACTTTACCCACTCTTTAAACTTTGCCAGCACCCTTATGTCATTATAATAACCATGCATCCCCTCTGCCTCCTTCGCTTCTCACCTTCCCTTTCTACATCCTTCCTCTTTCTCTCCTCCCCTTCCTGTCTTTCTACTCCTCTTAGTCTCCTTATCTCCACTTCTTCTTACACCATTCTCTCCCCACCATGCATTACTTTCTACATTCTTCCTCCCACTATAGTCTCATATCCACTTCTTGTGTATACCAGATATTTCTACTAAGTTTTTCCTCTGATAATTAATTATTTCCTTACACTTTCAGAGTATGTTGTCTCATTTTCCTTGCATATTATTCCCAAACCACACTGTCATTGTAAACTGAGTGTCTACTTAGGAATATAAGAAAAATACTGGACAAGTGATCATAGGGGCCAACAGATGCCTAGTCATATATGCCATTAAGAAGACGAACTTAAAAGTTTATGCTACTCTTGATAAGTGCTTAATAGTGTTTAACTCACAAACTGAGCAGGGCCTTACATGATAAAGCTGGTGTAACTTTATGTCAACCCATTCAGTCATCAGGACTAACTTAAAGGTAGCTAATGTATTACTTTGTTTGATCTGTTGTGGTAACTTATTCCAGAGGTAGAGAATATGCTGTATTAGAACCCATCCCTCCAGTGATTCTTGCTTATGTTTTGGTGTAGATTTAGGTCTCTAGTGTATGTAGAGACACTGGTTTGGCAAAGAAATGGAGGTCAAATAGGACTGGGTCTTTCATGGCTTGTAAAGCTACACACAGGTCACCTTGGGACAGCCAGTTGGCTTCTAAATATAAACAAAGAAATTGTTAACCTTTCAGAATCTTTGAAGGATTTAAGACCTTTAATCTTCTTGGTTAGAAACCTTTGGAACCTTTCTTGATGAGCTATATGCTTGGATTTGTACATACCTAAGGGGGCACTGTATTTGATGATGGGCCTGATAAGGGAAGGATAAAGAGGTAGGATGAATTCTCTGGCTCTGTAAGATATTCCCTTTGTAATTAACTATGCCAGATAGAAGGATTTTCTGACTATGATGGAACACAATGATCGAATGAGAGAACGTTGTCCACATGAGTTTCAGCTCTCTTATGACCATTTCTTTCTAAAGAGGAGAACCATTTATACCAAAATGAGGTCCGAACACTTTTTGCTGAATACTACAGTGTTGTGTTTTTGTACAGTTAATGTTAGACTGTTTTTAGTACACCAGATATGTGCATATAGCAACCATTGGTGGGGCTATTTAATATCAGTGGATGAGATAATAACAGTACCCAGCTTGTATTTCAGGTTATTATATGTCCTACAGTAAATCATTATTAATCATGTCATTCAAATTGTTATAACTTTTCTTTAAATGAAGTCTAACTACTCTTAAGTATACATGTTTTACTCCTCTTGACATACATCTGCATGCATTTCAGGTTATTTCATGTGTATATATATATATATATATATATATATATATATATATAGAGAGAGAGAGAGAGAGAGAGAGTTAGCGACAGCTACACTTCATTTTGTGTCTACCTTTGGCCCAGGTCTTGGCTGAAAGGGGTCCCAAGGCCAGCCCACCTATTCATTTGACAAATTCAGAATACATATGTCAGTCTGCATAGGGTATAATTTTATGCAGAGTATACCTATAACCAGAATACCATTGTACATGGAACATGTCTGCTTCACTAAATACTAGTTTTGCAAAAGTTACAGTGTCACATTTTGTTCTTTGACTGAGCAAGAGACATGGAGGTTAAAATCTTCATCTCTGAGCTTCAGTGACTCAGTGATAAAAACATATGTCAAATATGAGGACTTCACCCCTAAAGAAATGATAGATGCAGAAGTTATTTTCACAGAAATTTGGTAAATTGGGTACAAAATTTTAGCTTTCAAACTCAGGTTTTCAAAGAAGCATACATTAGCCATCCTATATGGGATATCACCCAATTGGAGATGTCATCATTTTGGGGTTATAATCTGGATTAAGTGATCATTCATATGTGGCCATCATCATCATCTGTGAAATAGAAATCTCCATGAATATCTTCCTACATATGATATCTTATGTTTGTTATAAACCTAGGATGCCACTGAGTGCTGTATATCTTATTTGTGTTTTTTTTTCTTTACCACATCTGCTAACCTTGTTTCTTTTTGTATAGAAAAATGTGTAAGTAATAAAAGCATACACGTCAGTCATACATATTCTTTTGTATTCCTCGTGCTTGCTGATGTATGCAGCCACTGGACTTCAGCACTGGCAAAATGGTTTCAAAGTATTTTGCATTTACAAAGCAATTTTTTTCAGTTAACTGCAGTTAAAAAATGAATTGTCTTATGGCACAATGTCAAAAAGCATTCTAATTTGAAGAATTTATGCACAGTTAGTTTTATTTTTCCACCTGTTCCCCATGAGTTTTAAGCATCCATTGCCTTGATGTTCTTCATATTGATGACTGATGCAGTAGCCTTAGCTATATGGCTATATCCTGCCAAGGATATAACAGCTGGCCACCTTCCAAAGCTTCAGGGCACCTTCCATGCAGCCAAACTGTGAAGCAGCTCAGGCTGAGCTAACTAATGACAACTTTGGCTGTGAAGCCCTTCAGAGCTTTCCTGACACCAAAGAGTACCCTCCTCTGAGGCTTTCACAGATAAATGGTAGGCTTATGCATTCCTTTGGTGGGCAGATAAGTTCCCTGGGGAAAAAAATCATTTTCTTATAATTACTGATGTTTTATTACTTTCCCCTTCAGGAAAGTTATTTTAAAGCTATGAATGCTATGTTTTCATGGACTGCCTCAAGTTTGTAATGTACTTTTAAATGGAGCACTTCTTTTTTCTGTCAATTTAAAAGTAGTGTAAATGAACTGATAACATATTTTGTTTAGAGAATTGTGTTTATTTTTCAGCTGTGGGGCTGCTGTAGTGTTTGAAGGTGCTTTTTACTGTGTTTTTTCTGTTATAAAAGTAACTTTCGTGGACTGTAGTTTTACCAGTATTTGTTTGTCTTCCCCAGGAAAGAGGCATCATTTTCAGCTTGACCATGGAACAGATTGTCAGTCCAAGGGTCAGTCCTTCTCCCAGCTACAAAAAGAAAAAAATTAAGCAAACAGCCTTTGTCACCACAGCAGGCTAGCAATTTTCCTCAGCCTCAGGACAATGGCTCTTCTGTGGCCATTTGTTGTACCTCAGACCACTCATGTTTTACTCCAGGTCCCTTTGGTGTAGCACCTACAGCCACTATGGACCAGGAGTTAGCCGTGTCCTCTGCACTTGTTGGACTTCATTCAGTGGGCAGGGGAGAGACAGTCTTGTTGGTCTTGGGATAGGGAATAAGGAAGGTTTCCCTGTTGTGTTGGAATGCTGTGCCCATCCTTGGGGAAGCAGTGGCTGGCATTGCTAACATGATTGTTTTTGACAAGAAAAATGGGTCTGAACAGAAAACCATGTATGTATCTACTCCTCCTCAAATTTCTTTGGATAAGAGCAGTTTACTGGGACTGGCACAGGGTTTAATTAAGGTTTTTGGTCCTTCTTGTAGAGTAGTTTCTGGTAAAAGAAAGAAGAATGCCTCTTTTTATGAAGAAATTCTAGATTCTGAATCTGAATAGGAAGATGCAGGGACATATTCAGGGATTTTTCCTTAGATATCTGATTCAGACTCAGAAGAAAGCTCAGTTTCTAATTCTCCCTGTGAGAGTTTCTCTTTCTCTGAGACTGTTGCTAGAATGTCCCAGTGTTTTCAGTTGAACACTGAGGTTTCTCAGTCTCTCATAAAATACCAGGAGTTGTTACAGGAGGATTTTCCAGAACCTACACCCATTCCTCCTGTCCTGTCTGCTTTAAAGGATGTATGTCTTACTATGTGAAATTTTCTTGATGCTGCATACATCAGCAAGCACCAGGAATACAAAAGAATAAAAAGGCAGACAGGATGTATAAAGTTACTTAGGCTTTTAAATTTTTATACACTATTCCCAAACCTGGCCCAGCAGTTATAACCTTAATTGATTCCTCTGCTGCTAAGCAATTTGTTAAGTCCAATTTTGCTCTTTCTAATAAGGATGGGAGAATTATTGATCAGTATGAGAAAAATGTGATACTTCTGCAACTTTGATTTTCAGAATATTAAATTGTCAGGCTCATATGTTAGTTTGTTCTGACATATTGTGAAAGTATGAGGGATGTTTCAGCATCAGTTTCTTCTTGTGAAGAAATAGCTGCTTTAAATCACTTTTTGCAGGGTGTGTATGACTCTGTTAATACTTCTTCCAGGGCTATGGCCAGTGGTACTGTTTTACTGAGGTTTGCTGCATTCTCAGAATCTTCCAGATGATGTAAAAAATGAGATTTTAAAATCTCCCTTGGATAGAGATTTAGTGTTCAGCTCCTCTGCTCCAGAGGTGATCAAAAAGTGTGATAAAAGGGGCAAGCTGATCCAGGTGATCTCTAAGATTTTTCACCCCTTCTTTTCCAAATTGCCCAAGGGATTTTCTTTCTCCTCATCCAGTTTTGGCAAAAAAGAAAAAAAAAAAGAATAAACAGTCTCAACAGAATTTAGATAAATAGATGTTTAAGAAGAAGTGGCGAGGAGGTTCCAAAAAAAAAGTCCGAAACCTCAAAAAAGCAAGGACAGTCAAACAAGTCTAAATGACTATTCAAGAAATCTTGTGACCCCCTCCCACCCTGGCCCCTTTTCTCTTCCAGAAAGTCTGAATCTTCATTTTTCTTTCTGGCAAAATACTGTTTCAGACAAATGGGTTCTGAAAATAATCCATGAGGTTTTCATACTCTCTGGGGGGGGGGGGGGGGGCACTCTTTTGTTTCCACCTGTTCTTCATCACATGGTGTCCAAGGAATGATAGAACCAGTTCCTCCTTTCCAGGGGGGGAGGTGTTTTATTCAGGTTCCTATCAGATCGACGAAAAATCAAAATCTCAAATGCTCATATGAGCGGAAATGCAGGTAATTGAGATTGATATTGTGAGATCACGGTACAGCGAAGATCGGAAAATTTGCCCTTTCCTCACTGTAGTGTGATCTCAGAGTTGGAATATATTTTTAGGGGGGGGGGGGCTAATAGCAATTTTAATTACCTGCATTTTCACTCATCTGAGAGTTCATAATTTTGAATTTTTGGTCTATGTAATATAATCCCTTTTATTCAAGCATCGTTCTAGTATCCAAGAAAGAAAGAAAATTCTTGAAGACCAGTTTTGGATATTTCTTTCGTAAACCTATTTGTGATAATACCATAATTTAAAATTATGTCACTTCATAACCTATAATTATCATCATATCCATATTCATCCAGACTTCAGGTGAGTCTTAAGATTTTACATATCTGGATCACATTATCAGTTCTCTGCCTTACTCTTTGGAGTATCCACTGCCCGAAGAGTGTTCACAAAGTGTCTAGCTCGAATTATAGCTCATTGCAGGCTACAGGGTACCACATTTTTCCATATTTATTTGACTTGCATATCTTTGCAGAGTGTTTCAAAATGTCAGGATTCACTGACTTGGGTGAGAGATCTCTTACACTAGCTGGGATTCCAGGAGAACATTCAAAAGTCTTTCTTGTCTCCCTCAAAAAGGATTGTGTACATCTGGCACTGAGATGGTTGCCAACACAGTCACTCCACCTCAAAATTCACTCACAACTACACAACACACACCCACATATGTGGATGTCCTCAACAAAAACAAACCCAAACAAAGGAGACCTCAGAGGCAAAAACACATGAGAACTCCACAACCTTCCACACCACATACCATGCATAGTCCACACACCAGTGTACCACTAAGGCCTAACCATAAACTTAACATATTAGTCATAGGAGACTCCATTGTGAGACACACAGATGTGCCTCTCACCAGGCTGGAAAAGAAGAAAGTCACAGTTAGCTTTTGTCAGGTGCCAGAATCCGTCATATCACATACGCACTCAAGTCTCTCAACAACAGGTACTGCTATGACTCTGTCATAGTCCATGTTGGCGTGAACAACTTGAGGCATACCTCCATGGACTATATGAAGAGAGACATGATTTAGCTCACTGAATATGTGTCCCAGGCAGGTATGTCCCTAGCCTTAAGCAGCATTCTACTGCCTCAATACAAACAGAAAATGATTGACTTTAACAATTGGCTTAGTTTCTGGTGTCATTCTAGGGGGATCCAGTACATGACAGCCTAGGAAGATATGATCAACAGACCACAATGCTTTGCTAGGGATGGCCTGCATCTGTCTCACTTGGGAATCAGGCTTCTGGCAAAGGTTCTTTCCTCCCCCATAGTGCCTTTTTTAGGAAAAGTCACGAGGCCAATACTACCAACATAAAAAAATTTCAACAAAACACAAATTAAAGGTCATGCTGCTAAATGCTAGGTGTCTAAACATGAAACTGCACTCATTGCAAGCATTCCTAACCCTGGAAGATGCTGACATTTATGCAGTCACATAAACCTGATTCAAAGCTACAGAGAGCACCCCAGCCTTACCTGGTTACTCATCCTATCACACATTCAGTCCCCAAACTATGGGCAGCAAAGCCAAAGGAGGTGGGGTTTCAATATATATTAAAGACACACACGCCTCCAGGCTGGTCAAATAGTATGACACATACAAGAGATACTCCAGGTGCAGGTAACCATTGACAAGACCCCTATTCAAATTATAACTAGCTACAGGCCCCCACATTTGACTCAAGATGCCAACTCCACCTATCTGGACCTATTCAAATCCATCAAGATTCAACTCTTTACCCTGATCCTGGGTGACTTTAATAACCAACCATAGACTGAAAAAACTACTCATGCCAGAACACAAATGCCCAGATATTCCTCAATTTTTTCAATGCAAATGCCTTGGAACTGCTAGCCGATACTTCCACAAGAGGTGATAATATCTTAGACTTGGTATTATCCAACTTGAGTAACCACTGCAGCACCCCTAAAGTATCATTGTTCCTGGTACGATCTGACCATAAAGTGGTCACTTTTGAAGTGACCATCTCACCTGACCCCCTTCTAGCTAGGGTCTAACAAAAAAACTTCTCCAGAGCTGATTACTATCTCCTGAAGGATGGTATAAACAGCTTTATAGCCTCCTCCCTCACTGTAGGAACTAGCACCAATGTTCAAATCTACACCAAAGTACTATATGAGCATTTATATAGATGCATTGAATCAGGAATACCTGCAAGGAAGAGTAAACCTGTCTGGTGGACATCTGCAATAAATAAACTATATAAGAAAAGGAACAAATTACTGTCCAGGGCCAAGAAGGAGCAGGTGCCCAATTGGAAGCAATCTCTCCTTAGCCTAAACAAGCAAATAAGAGCACTAGTGAAATCCTCTAAAGCCAACTTCAAGTCCATATTAGCCACATCTACTAGAGACAATCATAAGGCCTTCTTCACATATGTCTGAAATCTCAAAGGAAGCCCCCAAATCTGTTCAGAACTGATGGTCAAGGACACCACATACACAAATGCTGTAGATATAGCCAATTTACTGGCTGACAGACTCAGTGAAAACTTCTCCCCTGTGTCCCCCTCATCAGTAAATCAGTACATCCCCAGTACCTGCCCCCCCACCCCTTATCTGTAGGGAACAGGTCATCATTGCCTTCTCAAAGGCAAAAAATACGGCCTCCATGGGACCTGATAACATCCCTGGATGCATCCTACATTAACTCAGGCATGAACTTGCAGCACCATCAGGCACCCTATTCAACCAAAACTTGAGTACTGGCTTTGTCCCAGCAGAGTGGAGGACAGCCACTGTCATCCCTTTACACAAAAGTGGAGCGTCCACCGATCTGGGAAATTATAGACCCATCAGCCTAACTAGCCTGATTTGCAAGGCCATGGAATGAATTATCACGGACCTCATTAACAGGGACATTGGCAATCTCGAAACACTCGACCCCACACAGTTTGGCTTTGTCAAGGGGAGGTCATGTCTGTTAAATATCGTCGACTTCTTTGAGAGAGTCACCAAAGCCATGGACGAGGCAAAGACGGTGCACACTGCCTACCTTGACCTGGCAAAACCCTTCGACACAATTACCCACTCGGGCATAGTAGATAAACTCTCTCAACTAGGCATCAATCCATATGTTACCAGATGAGTAGCAAACTGGACCAATGCCAGAACCCACCTAATCAAAATAGGGGAAGCCACCTCAAGCAGTAAACCCGTAACGAGTGGCGTACCCCAGAGATCAGTCTTGAGGCCTCTGTTATTCAGGATATACTTCGCTGAGGTGCAGACCAAAACCAGTGGACTATGGCTGACCAAGTTTGCAGATGACTGCAAGCTGGGGACAGTCATCAATTCCCCAAGTGATATGGACATCCTCCAAGAGGGTTTGACCCAGACAAATGACTGGTGTCAGAAACATGGCCTCAAGCTGAATGTCAAAACATGTATCATCATCATCCCCTTTGGGGAGAGTGACATCCCCACATATATCACATTAATAACAATGTCCTAAGTACACAATCAGTAGTGAGGGATTTGAGCACCCAGGTTGATAGCAACCTGACTTTTGACCAATGTTGCTTCCATTGTACAAAAAGCTTTCTACATGTTCCACCTCATAAGTAAGGGTTTCTTATCCAGGGACAAAGAGGCCATAGCCTCTCCTCCTCCCAACAAATACAAATATATGCGAGAGATGCAACTATATAGCCAAACTGGAGGCTGAGCTCTCTCAATTCAGTACTGGCAAGACCAGTCAGGAGGAGAAGGTAACCACACACACCACAAACCCAGTCTCACATAGAACTATCACAACTGCAAACCAAACACATAAACACAAAAACATACTCGGAGGCACTGATTAAAAATCTACCAAAACAACAGAGGCCTCCAAAGCAGACACCCAAGCAACCGCCACCTCCAGACATAGCACATGCAACACATAGTTCACAAAGTCAGTGTGCTAAACAGTCACAGCCCTTAAGGCCAAACAACATGCCAGACACACTTGTAATAGGTGACTCCATAGTCAGACACACTGACGTCCCGCTCACCAGACTGAACAAGGAAAAGGTCACAGTAAGCTGCCTGTCGGGAGCTAGAATCCGCCACATAACACAAGCACTCAGGTCACTCCACAGCAAGTACAAATATGACTCAGTCATTGTACATGCCGGTGTGAACGACCTGAGACCTACCTCCCTGGACTACATGAAAAGAGACATAGAGGAGCTCTCTGATTATGTAGCCCAGGCCGGTATGACCCTGACCCTGAGCAGCATCTTACCCTCACCAAGAATGATGCCACAGTACAAAGACAAAATGATCAGTTTTAACAATTGGCTTAATTACTGGTGTCATTCTAAGGGGATCCAATGTCTGTCTGCTTGGGATGACATGCTTGACAAGCCACGCTGCTTCAAGGGATGGCTTGCACCTGTCACCCTGGGCTTCCGGATATTGGCCAAGGCTCTTGCCACCCCCATAGTGCCTTTTTTAGGCAAGGCTCAAATGACAAACCTACCTCCCTAGAAAATATAAGTGGAAAAAAACTAAGGGTAATGCTGCTCAATGCCAGAAGTCTAAACCTCAAGATGCATGCCCTCGAAGCCCTCCTCAGTATGGAGAACATCGATGTCTGTGCAGTGACTGAAACCTGGTTCAAGGCTCCTGAGAGCACCCCAGCACTATCAGGTTTTACCTCATATCATGCTTTCCGGCCCCAAAACTTGGACCGAACCACAAAAGGAGGGGGAGTATCCATATTCATCAAAGATACCCACACCTCCAGGTTAGTGGCAATGCACGAAGCATCGGAGACCATCTAGGTGCAACTAACCATAGGCAAAACTGCCTTACAGTTTGTAGCATGCTACAGACCACCCTCTCAAACTCAGGAACCTCACACAGCCTTCCTGAAGACACTGGAGAGTATGAATGTCTCTCCAAATACCATCATATTTGGAGACTTCAACTACCCAAACATAGACTGGGAACATTACTCAAGCAGAAAACACACAAGGGCCAGCAAGTCAATTCCAATAGCTTTATTGGCAAGTGGAATGGTGCAAAAAATACACCATATTAATCCATATGATTCAAATACTCATATTCCAAGTCCTCAGACTAGTTTCGGTATGAACCTTCTTCAGTGAGGAAAAATAAAAGAACCACATTCACCAATGAAAGTACACGGTGTATATAACCTGCAATAGCCAATAAGAACGTGGTATCATCCAAATCATACATAAATGTAAAAACAAATATTTACAAACCTGATGTTAAGTGTACACAGCATATAAATCACCATTTCACAAATAGTTAGTGGGTGACATATCAAAATGAACAATATATCCTGTATGAAATAATATGAACATAATTAGCATTAAATTCACGATATAAATACAGTTTCATGTAAAGTGCCAATCCCAAAGAAATCTGCTAAATTATACAATATGGATATCTGATGGCCTCCATATGTCAAATAGGTTAATTATGATATTCTTCTATATTTATACCTATAGATGGTCATTAAGTCCTGGTGGAAATAGGGCCCCTAGGTGTATTATCCAGTATCTTTCTTTGTGGCTAAGGATGCTATGCCAACCAAGCTGGTTATGTCTATTGCCCTGAATCTTATCAATAACAGTGAACATAAATTTGGCTGATTTGTGTTTAATAGAATGTTGATATAGGGCATTACTAGGTTTCTGATTGCGAATGTCACTGCGATGTTCACCTATTCTAATTCTTAGGGATCGTGAAGTTTTACCTACATAAAAAGCTTGACAATGGCATGTAGCCAAATAAATCACCCAACTAGATGAACAATTACCAAAGATACGAGTGTCAAATATCTTACTAGTATTGGCACTTGTAAAATGTTTCAGTTTATTAACTTGTCCACAAGAGGTGCAATGGCCACAAGGGAAAGTTCCCAATAATTCATCACCTGAAATAGTCAATTGCCTGTAGGTAGCACCCCCACTATCCTGATGTTTATAATGGGAGAATAATGTACCTAAAGTTTTGCCTCTCCTGTATGAGATGGAACATCGATTCACCAATATGTGACGAAGGTGATCATTAGCTAATAATATATTCCAGTTATTATTTAGTATGTCCCTAACTAATTGATGATTTTTACCAAAAGTGGTAATAAATCTAATAGTATCATCTTGTGTAACATCCTTCTTCTCTTTATATTGTAATAGATCTCGTCTATCTTGTTGATCCGTCCACACCCTCGCTGTTGATATATCAACACTCGAATAGCCTCTATCCAAGAATCTCTTATTGAGATCCTGTTTGGCCTCCTCATAATCCACCAGGGAAGAGTTAATGCGTTTAATCCGTAGGTATTGTGATTTGGGAATGTTGCGGATGGTGTGAAGCGGATGCATGCTGGAAGAATGGAGTAATGTGTTAAATTGTGGATATTTCCTATGTATTTTAGTATTTAAGGTATTGTCTTCATTATGATATACCGTAACGTCCAAAAAGTCAATGACTGACTTATGGTATGTTATGGAAAATTCAATACCCCAAATATTATTATTCAAATGTTCCACAAATTCCAGCAGATAATCTACATCCGCACGCCACACCATCCAACAATCATCGAGATAACGCCTCCAAATGTCCATCTCAACCAAATAAATGTTATGTAGGGGATCGTAAATTAGACATTCTTCCAAATAAGCCATAAATAAATCGGCATATATTGGGGCAAAGGAGGCGCCCATGGCTGTACCTCTCAATTGCCAATAACAATCACCCTGAAAGAAAAAAACATTCTTGTTGAGAACATGCTCGGACATGCATATTAATAAGGTGTTGAATCCTGGTGGATATAATTCAGCTTTTTTCAGCCAAAAATCCAAGGCTTGAAGGCCAGCCCAGTGTGGGATGCTAGTATACAAAGATTTCACGTCTAAAGTACACATTAGCCAGTCTGGATCAAGTTGGATTTCAGCAATGATGTTAAGAAATTCAGTTGTATCCTGTATACGAGCTCTAACCATAGACAACAATGGCTTAAAATATTGCGTTAGAAATACAGATAGAGGTTCGGTAAGTGATCCATGACCAGACACAATGGGTCTGCCTGGGGGATGAGTAATGGATTTATGAATTTTTGGTAACAGATATAGAATCTGTTTCTTGGGGTCACTAACTTGTAAATGTTGAACCATCTTTTGTGAAATAATTCCTTCTTGTAGGGCCTCATTAAGAAACTGGTCAATATCCTGTTTAAATCGAATGGTTGGGTCAATCCCCATGTGCATGTAGCAGTTGGTATCTGACAATTGTTTAAGTCCTTCCTGTACATAGTAGTCAGTGTTAAGAATAACTACAGCTCCACCTTTATCAACTTGGAGGATCACTATTCTATGATTCTGTCTAAGTTCAGAAAGTGCCTGTCTCTCCATAGGAGTAATGTTATCCTGGGCTATATTAGTATCAAACTGGGGAAAATGCAGGTCCTTCAATACGGCTTGTTGGAAAATTTCCACATGTTTGTTCATGGGGGGTTGAAATATTGATTTTTTAAAAGTAAAATCAGTAGATCTTTGAAAAGAAGAATGTTCCTGATCAGAGAAAAAAATACGTAAATTAAGTTTTCTGCAAAATTCCATATCATGTGTAAGTACATGGTCCGACAAATTTAAAACATTGTCAAATGGTTCAATTATTGATTCAACAATGCCTGAACTAGTCCTGTCATAGAGTCTGTATTTATTTCTATTCTTAGAAGAATTCTTAAATTTACTTAAATGTACTTACACATGATCAACATTGTATTCTTAATAAAGGAATGGGTTTTGTCCCTAGCTTTTTCTCTGACCATTATTCAGTTTCGGTGGATGTTATGGAATTTTGCAGAAAACTTAATTTACGTATTTTTTTCTCTGATCAGGAACATTCTTCTTTTCAAAGATCTACTGATTTTACTTTTAAAAAATCAATATTTCAACCCCCCATGAACAAACATATGGGAATTTTCCAACAAGCCGTATTGAAGGACCTGCATTTTCCCCAGTTTGATACTAATATAGCCCAGGATAACATTACTCCTATGGAGAGACAGGCACTTTCTGAACTTAGACAGAATCATAGAATAGTGATCCTCCAAGTTGATAAAGGTGGAGCTGTAGTTATTCTTAACACTGACTACTATGTACAGGAAGGACTTAAACAATTGTCAGATACCAACTGCTACATGCACATGGGGATTGACCCAACCATTCGATTTAAACAGGATATTGACCAGTTTCTTAATGAGGCCCTACAAGAAGGAATTATTTCACAAAAGACGGTTCAACATTTACAAGTTAGTGACCCCAAGAAACAGATTCTATATCTGTTACCAAAAATTCATAAATCCATTACTCATCCCCCAGGCAGACCCATTGTGTCTGGTCATGGATCACTTACCGAACCTCTATCTGTATTTCTAACGCAATATTTGAAGCCATTGTTGTCTATGGTTAGAGCTCGTATACAGGATACAACTGAATTTCTTAACATCATTGCTGATATCCAACTTGATCCAGACTGGCTAATGTGTACTTTAGACGTGAAATCTTTGTATACTAGCATCCCACACTGGGCTGGCCTTCAAGCCTTGGATTTTTGGCTGAAAAAAGCTGAATTATATCCACCAGGATTCAACACCTTATTAATATGCATGTCCGAGCATGTTCTCAACAAGAATGTTTTTTTCTTTCAGGGTGATTGTTATTGGCAATTGAGAGGTACAGCCATGGGCGCCTCCTTTGCCCCAATATATGCCGATTTATTTATGGCTTATTTGGAAGAATGTCTAATTTACGATCCCCTACATAACATTTATTTGGTTGAGATGGACATTTGGAGGCGTTATCTTGATGATTGTTGGATGGTGTGGCGTGCGGATGTAGATTATCTGCTGGAATTTGTGGAACATTTGAATAATAATATTTGGGGTATTGAATTTTCCATAACATACCATAAGTCAGTCATTGACTTTTTGGACGTTACGGTATATCGTAATGAAGACAATACCTTAAATACTAAAATACATAGGAAATATCCACAATTTAACACATTACTCCATTCTTCCAGCATGCATCCGCGTCACACCATCCGCAACATTCCCAAATCACAATACCTACGGATTAAACACATTAACTCTTCCCTGGTGGATTATGAGGAGGCCAAACAGGATCTCAATAAGAGATTCTTGGATAGAGGCTATTCGAGTGTTGATATATCAACAGCGAGGGTGTGGACGGATCAACAAGATAGACGAGATCTATTACAATATAAAGAGAAGAAGGATGTTACACAAGATGATACTATTAGATTTATTACCACTTTTGGTAAAAATCATCAATTAGTTAGGAACATACTAAATAATAACTGGAATATATTATTAGCTAATGATCACCTTCGTCACATATTGGCGAATCAATGTTCCATCTCATACAGGAGAGGCAAAACTTTAGGTACATTATTCTCCCATTATAAACATCAGGATAGTGGGGGTGCTACCTACAGGCAATTGACTATTTCAGGTGATGAATTATTGGGAACTTTCCCTTGTGGCCATTGCACCTCTTCTGGACAAGTTAATAAACTGAAACATTTTACAAGTGCCAATACTAGCAATATATTTGACACTCGTATCTTTGGTAATTGTTCATCTAGTTGGGTGATTTATTTGGCTACATGCCATTGTCAAGCTTTTTATGTGGGTAAAACTTCACGATCCCTAAGAATTAGAATAGGTGAACATCGCAGTGACATTCGCAATCAGAAACCTAGTAATGCCCTATACCAACATTCTATTAAACACAAATCAGCCAAATTTATGTTCACTGTTATTGATAAGATTCAGGGCAATAGACATAACCAGCTTGGTTGGCATAGCATCCTTAGCCACAAAGAAAGATACTGGATAATACACCTAGGGGCCCTATTTCCACCAGGACTTAATGACCATCTATAGGTATAAATATAGAAGAATATCATAATTAACCTATTTGACATATGGAGGCCATCAGATATCCATATTGTATAATTTAGCAGATTTCTTTGGGATTGGCACTTTACATGAAACTGTATTTATATCGTGAATTTAATGCTAATTATGTTCATATTATTTCATACAGGATATATTGTTCATTTTGATATGTCACCCACTAACTATTTGTGAAATGGTGATTTATATGCTGTGTACACTTAACATCAGGTTTGCAAATATTTGTTTTTACATTTATGTATGATTTGGATGATACCACATTTTTATTGGCTATTGCAGGTTATATATACCGTGTACTTTCATTGGTGAATGTGGTTCTTTTATTTTTCCTCACTGAAGAAGGTTCATACCGAAACTAGTCTGAGGACTTGGAATATGAGTATTTGAATCGTATGGATTAATATGGTGTATTTTTTGCACCATTCCACTTGCCAATAAAGCTATTGGAATTGACTTGCTGGCCCTTGTGTGTTTTCTACTATTGTTTTGGGCCGCGCAAGCCGTAACGTGCGAGGGTTGGTGTTTTGCTAACATTACTCAAGCCCCAACACCCTAGCCCAAATGTTCCTAGAATTCATAAACTCAAATGCAATGGAACAACTAGTCACCATTCCCACAAGAGGAGACAATATACTAGACCTGATCATCACAAACATGGGGACAAAATGCTCCACACCGGAAGTATATCCCTCTTTGGTAAGATCAGACCATAAATTAATCTCACTGAAAATCCACATCCCGCCCCCACCCCCTGCATAAAAGACCACAGTGAAGAACTTCTCAAAAGCCAACTTCACACTTCTTAAGACTGAAGTGGTATCCTTCAAGGCCCCTGGGCCAGTGGAAACCACAACCCACACTGCTGAATCCTTTGCAAATGCCTTGTACGGGCACGTTCAAGAATGCATGGATCATGCAATCCCAAATAAAACCAAGACCCATTCCCCCAAAGGCAGGCGCCCGGTCTGGTGGACACCAGCCATAAACAAACTTTACAACAGGAGGAGGAAGCTACTACATGACAGAGCAAAATCCCTAAAAGGGAAGGCATCTCTGATCCGTACTAGCAAAAAACTACGATCACTCATAAAATCATCCAAGGCCAACTTTGAGAGAAAAATCGCAAAAGACACAAAAGACAATCACGAGGCCTTCTTTAGCTATGTTAGAAACCTGGGTGGAAACTCCCAGATATGCTCAGAGTTAGTCCAAAATGACACAAAATGCACTGAACCCACTGACATTGCCAACATTCTGGCAGACAGGTTCAGTGCAAATTTCTCCTCCCCCCTCCCCCACAAAAGGAGAAATAACTATCCCAGCAGAGTGTAGCCTCCCTAACATCTCAGATGCCCAGGTGAGAGCCGCCCTCTCTAAAGCTAAAAACACAGCATCAATGGGACCGGATGGTGTCCCGGGCTGTGTGCTACATGAACTCCAAGAGGAACTAAACCCACACATAAGGCTGCTGTTTAATCTTAGCCTTACTACAGGATACATACCCAAAGAGTGGCGTACGGCAACAGTGGTCCCACTTCACAAAGGCGGTGCTTCTACGGACCCTGGAAATTACCACCCCATAAGCTTGACGAGCCTGGTCTGCAAAGCTATGGAGAGGATCATTATGGAACTCATAAACAAAGACATTGGGGACCTACAGACATTGGATCCTACCCAATTTGGCTTTGTCAAGGGCAGATCCTGCCTTTTAAACTTGGTCGACTTTTTTGAAACAGTAACTAAGGCCATTGATGAGGGTAAGGCTGTTCACACAGCCTACCTTGACCTTGCAAAAGCCTTTGACACAATACCCCACTCGAGCTATGTCAGACTCTGAGCCAGTCACAAGTGGTGTCCCACAGGACTCAGTCCTGGGACCCCTCTTGTTCGGCATTTATTTTTCCGAGGTACAGGCAAACATAGGAGGATTGTGGCTGACAAAGTTCACAGATGACTGCAAACTGGGCGCCATAATTGATACTCCAGCGGACACAAACATCCTTCAGAGAGGCCTCATAGAAACGGATAATTGGTGCCAGAGCCATGGCCTTAGGCTGAACACCAAAAAATGTATAGTCATAACCTTTGGGAAAAACAAGGTACCCACAAATTACCACATAGGTGGTAATCCATTAAGTACGGAGGTAATCAGGGACCTAGCGACCCAGGTTGACAGTAACCTCTCATTTGACACTCACATTGCCAAAGTGGTTAGGAAGACCTTCTATATTGCCCACCTTATCATGAAGGGTTTCACATCTAGATCAAGAGAGGTCATTGTGCCCCTGTACTCTTCTCTTATCAGGCCAATGATTGAGTACAATGCCCCATTTGGGATGTATCTTACCCGACACCTGTAGCAGTTGGAAAGACCCCAAAAGTTCCTCACCAAGAGGATAAAGGGTCTTAAACATATGTCATATGCTGCCCGACTGAAAAAACTCCAGCTCTATTCAGTCGCATACCGCCTACTCAGAGATGATCTGTGCCTGACGTACAAGGCCATGTCCAATCCGGAATTAATGTGCATGCTCCACCTCAGAAAATCCAAATCCATCAGAGCCACGAGAGCAAGAGACTTAAACCTCAACACAGAAATAAATAGGACGTGCTGGACGGACAGAGTCATAACCCAGAGGTTCCCTACACTCTGGAACAGAATCCCAATCCATGTTAGGCAGAGCCCCTCACTAACTCTATTCAAGAGAAATCTTGATGAGTGGATGGGAGATCGTAGGTTTACCCCGGGGGTCATCTCTGTGTCACTACTAGACAGAGGCACAGTAAACTAAACCCTAAAAGAGCGTAGTATTCTCATCCTAAGGGGTGGTGAAAGCCACACACACTCTGGCTAGGCTTATAAATGCCCTAGGGCAGATAGCCTAGTACGAACCTATGAACCTATGAACCTATAACATCCCTGTATTCTTCCCTTATAAGGCCAGTTATTGAGTACAGCGCTCCCTTCAGCATGCACCTCACAAAGCACATGCAGCAGCTAGAAAGACCACAGAAGTTCCTCACCAGGAGAATCCAGGGCCTCAAATGTCTACCCTGCACAGATAGGCTAAACTCCCTGTTCCTCTACTCAGTTTCATACAGACTCTTCAGGATGACCACTGTTTGGCATATAAAGCAATTTCAAACCTCACCCTGATGGGACTGTTGCATATCCGCAAGTCAAACTCCACTCAAGCAACTTGTACTTGTGACCTCAGTCTGGTCTGTAATATCAATAGGACATGATGGGACAGATTTGTGTCCCAGAGACTCCCCCATCTGTGGAATAGACTCCCTCTCCACATCAAGCAGAGTACCTTATTATCGCTTTTTAAGCGCAACCTTGATAACTGGATGGGAAACAGAAAATACATCCCTGGGATTCCACCTGTCTCCCTGCTGGACAGGGGCTTTGGGTGATGACCTGTCTAAGCATGGGCTAAACTCTTGCTAGTCTTATAAGAGCCTCAGGGCCAATAGCCTAGTAACCTCCTATGATCCTGTGTTCCTGGGATGTGAACTAGACAGCTTAGTTCACAGAGCTTTTCTTCCACAGGGGAAAAAATCTTTA
The DNA here is from genome assembly GCF_019279795.1 of Protopterus annectens. Lineage (NCBI taxonomy): Eukaryota > Metazoa > Chordata > Ceratodontiformes > Protopteridae > Protopterus > Protopterus annectens. The sequence goes on from NC_056746.1 coordinate 955,744,228, forward strand.
TTTAGATCTATTTCTAAGGTTTCCACTCAGACTTTGGTCACTGCAAGGGAATACCTCAGGATTTTGGGTCTCATGACGCCTTTGGCAAAACTCCACATGAGAAACATATAGTGGTATCTGAAGTCTCTTTTGTCCCAGCTTCAACACTCTTTATCTTTTCAGATCTCAGTACTGCGTTTTTTCAGAAGAGATTTTTTGTTTGGTGGAGACAACAGATATCCTTAAATCCAGGTTTTCTTTTCTCCCTCCCTGCTTCAAAGCAGTTAGTCAGTGATCACAGACACTTCAAACTTTGCGTGGGGAACAGTTTCAGGAGGGATAAAAGTTCAGGGTAGTGGGACACCAAAGACAGACACAAGCACATAAATATCAAGGATATGCTTGCTCTGATCAAGGAATTAAACTCTCTTAACCACCTTTGGTCCTCAGAACCATTTCAAATGGTTACAGACAACACCACAGTCATGTAGTACATCAACCAGTAAGGGAGAACCAGGTTGTATCCCCTTTACATACTAACTATGTTAGCTTGGGAAATAGTTTCACTGCACAATCTCATTCTACAGGCATCCTATATTCTGTCTTAGCAAAACTATGTGCAGACAAGTTAAACCAGGCCAGGGAAGACCCTCACAAATGTAACTAGATCAGGTGGTTTCCAAGATTTGATCCATCTGTGGGCAGTTCCTCACATAGACCTGTTTACCTCCTGTCTGAACAATCAACTGGCAAAATTTTGTTCCAGGGCTATATGCAAGAAGGCCTGGAAGACAGATGCCTTTTCTTTTCTTTGGACAGGAATGTTTCTGTATACCTTTCCACCCTTTCAACTAATATCCAGGGTACTTCTGAAGATACAGAAGGAGTTTCCCAAGATCATTGTGATGACTCTCTTCTGACCCATGCAACCATGGTTCTCCCATCTTTTGGAAATGGCCAGGGGGGATTACCACAAGATTCCTCACAGAATACATCTATTCACACTAGAACAGGATTGTTTGATATGTCCCGACATCAATCATCTTCTGTTTGACTCTCAGGATGATAGGGTCTTAACTCCTTTTAACCTGCTGTTTTCTGAAGATGTGCAGCAGGTACTAATGGAGGCAAGAAAGCCTGCTACTATAAAATCATATATTAGCAAATGGAAAAAGTTTTTAGTTGGTGCCAATAACAACATAACCTATTCGGGGCTAGTTATTCTCTGGTTTGACAGTATTGTGTGAGTTAATATTCTATGGACTTTCTTATTCCTCTGTCAAGGTTTATTCATCAGCCATTTCAGCATGTCTGCCCATGGATCCTCCTCTTTCAAGGCAGCCTCATGTCAAAATGTTCTTGAAAGCGGTTTGCATAAGAGACCTCCACTTAAACTGGTGGCCCCTTCTTATAATTTTAATTTTGTGTTAGAGAAGCTAACACTTTCTCCAACAAGCTAATCTGGCTGACTTGAGGTTCTTAACATGAAAAGCAGTTTTACTGATTGCTCTGACCTTTACAGGAAGGATGTCTGAGTTACAAGCTCTTATAGTGAGTCAATTCTCCCTCATTTTCCATAAGGTCAGGGTTTCTTTGAGAACTAATCTTTCATTTATGCCTAAAGTGGTATCCAGGTTTACTTTAAACCAATCTATTTCCCCATTTTCTTTCCGGAACCTTAAAATGTGAGAGAAAGGATACACTGCACCTTGGATGCCCACAGACAACTCAAGTACTATCTTGACAGAACTAAATCTTTCAGATCTTTTAATCAATTGTTCATTTCTTGTGAAGGTAAAAAGAAGGGGCAAGGTGTGTCAAAACAAACTGTTTCTAAACTGTTGTCTATGGCTATTACCTTATGTTATACTCACCGTGAAAAATCTATTTCAGGCAGGGTCAAGGACCACTCTACCAGGCCTTGGCTTCATCTATGGCTTTTTTTGGAAAGGTTTGGATTCTAGAGGTAGTCTAGAAGCTGCTACTTGGTCCTCAATACATACTTTTACAAAGCACTATAAGTTTGATTCCTTCTGCAGATCTAGATCAAGCTTTGCTAAGACAATTATCCAGGGTCTCCCGGACCTTCCTCCTCCAAATATAGTTAGCTGTGGTAATCTACGTAAGCTAAGGCTACTGCAGCAGTTATCAATATGAAGAGAATAGTACAGTTGTGTAAATTGAACTCACAATAACAGTAGATGTTTGAATGCTCAAGCTGCTTGACAGTTTGGATGTGTGGAAGGTGCCCTGAAGCTTTGGAAGCTGGTCAGCTATATATATATATATATATTACCAATATAGCTAAGACTACTGCAGCAGTGATCATTCGAACATCTACTGTTCTGGTACCATTTAACTTAGCTGTTCTTTCCTATCAGAATACTATTATTATTCCACAGATGCACTCATGCAAGGCCCTAATACTTGAAGACTTAAATAAATTCCACTGAAATCCTCCATCAGTGGATCCCATTGCAAAAGCTGCTGCGTAGGCCTCTGACTTCTACCCTCACTTAAATTGTTGTATTGATTAGGATTCCCTATCTACACCACATATAACTGAAATTTAAAAACAAACCCTTATAGTGGAATAAATTATATAAAAATAGAAAGAAATTGCTGAATGCTTTTAATATGTCCAATTCTACCAACCTTAAGAGCACTCATAAATAAACTACTAAAGAACTAAACAGAACCATTGGGAACCTCAAGCCTGAATATGAACTTAAAATAGCTACTAAACCAAAAATAATTACAAATCTGTCAGGAAACTAAAAACTAACACCCAAGAATATTCAGAACTATTCCATACTAATACTGCTCACAATGACCCAAAGGAAACTATTATTCTAGCTGACAAATTTAGTTCAAATTTTACCCTACCCATGATTATAATTATTCAACAGATCCCACAGTCTCAATCACCCCCTTTTAATTACCATGGAACAAGTTCTCTCAGCCCTCACAAAAGCTAAGAACACCTCATCCATGGACCCTGATTACATACAAAGTTGCCTGATTATTATTTCCAAACATAGCCTTTCTTATCCCATACTTCATCTATATAATCTGAATCTCTCCACTGGTTTCTTTCCTAATGCCTGAAATCAGCCATTGTAATGCCATAACACAAGGGTGGCCCAGCCACAGACTGTAGTGATTATAGGCCTGTTAGCCACACTAACCTCATATGTAAAACTATAGTCCATATTATCTCATACCTCATTAATCTGTATATTGAAAATCTCTTAAACCTGGACCCTTATCAATCAAGCTTTGTCAAAAGAAAGTCCTGCCTCTTTAACCTCATTAATTTCTTTTAAAAAGTAACCAAAGCAGTGGATAGTACATACAGCATATTTGGACCTGGCCAAGGCCTTTGCTTCTTTTCCCCATGCAAACATTATTGACAGGCTTATAAATTTGAATATAAATCTTTATATTGTGCAGTGAATAGCTAACTCATTGTGTGCCAGAACCCACATAGTTTGCTGGTTCCAATTCTGAAAGCAAAAAAGTTACCATTGGTGTACCACAGGGGTCAGTGTTGGGTCTTCTCCTATTTTGCATCCATTTCTCATATCTTCAGGCCAATACTTCCAGCCTACAGTCATCTAATTTTGCAGATGACTGTAAACCGAGTGCTGTTATTTTGTCTTCCATTAACTCACATCTGCTCCAAAGTGTATCAGACTATGTTAATAATTGATACAAGGACATAAACCTCAAATTAAACATGAAAATGTTAGCATTGTAACTTTTGGTAAACAAAACATTTGCACATACCATATGAGTGACATACCCCTCCTATCTGATACTGTTGTAAGGGGTCAAGGCACTCTAGTTGATAATTCTTTATCATTTGACCATTTTCTCTCCATAGTAATTCAGAAAACCTTCTGTCAGGCTCATCTAATTTCCAAAGGCATCTCCACTGGATTCAAAATATCTTAATTCCTCTTTATTGTATCTTATAAGACTATTTATTTAACATAATGCACCATTTGGCTGCATTTGTCTATACATATCCCTCAACTTGAGAGACCTCAGAGATTCAATTCTAAAAAGATCAGTGATCTCAAAAAAACATAGTTATCAGGACAAACTGGAAGACCTTTTTCTGTACCCTATCTCTTATAGACTCCTCCATGGAGATCTTTTTCCTAGTTTTTTGAACCACAAAAGATCCAACTCTCTTTGACCTCCTATACCTACTTCAACTTCTTTTATGTCTGTTACAATATTTAATACTTCAAATACAGTCAGTTTAGACTTTGATTTCCATTTTCTAGTAATTACTTTTTTGGCAGCCATCGAAATTAAACTTGACAAGGCCTTACTATGTCTAGGGAATTTAGATCCTGAATCCCAGCTCACAAAAATCATTTACTTAGTTATACCCATTTGCTCCCCCAATATTTCTGACAGAGTACTCTATAGGAGATTTCTAAAGTCTGCCCAACACATTACATTCACAAAACATATGTCTTTCTTCCTCATCACATCAACAACATTTGCCACATACCTGAGGAAAAAAAATCTTTGGAATCTGCTTGGGATATAAAAATACCGATGCAAACACTTCCAAGTAACAATTCAAAATCTTCTAGACTTTGTTGCATACTTGAGAGTCTTACATATGTCCTCCTATTGGTTCCTTGTGAATTGCTCTCTTTCCAATCTTTTCTTACCTCCTCTGATAAGTTCCTATAGTTATCATGTAAAATGTTATATGCCCTACCAACTATCCCTTTTTAATAGCAGCTCAGTTGTAGATTCAATGAAAAACTCTATCAGAGCAGGTCTTTCACTTGGGATCCCCTATCCCTTTCTCTTTTCTTACACTCTAATATCAGTCCCTGATAGGGAAGGCAGTCACTAGTTTGCAGTCCAAATGTCCTCCTGACATCTTCCTCTTCTATTACCTTTCCCTCTCTAGTTATTTGCTCCTAATACATGGGTTCCTTTGCTAGTTTTCTCCAGTAAACTCCAGTCCCCTCTTCCCTCCTGCACTCCCAATTGCAGTAATCCCTATCATCAAAATCTCCTTTCTCCAATTTTATGGATTAGTTCTTAGAATACTTTCTGCTACTTTATGAATATAATATTCTGTATGCCTGTTGTTATTCTCCTTAAGGATCTTCATACAAAATTCCACTCTCTCTTTATTTCTCGAATTTCCCCCATTTCATCATCACCCCTTTCCACTTTGAATTATAGCTTTCTGCTTGTGTTATGTATATGAGCCTTAACTGTGAAACTTTAAAATATCTCTTCAAATCAAGTAATCCTAAACTACCTTGTTCAGCAGGAAGGATTAGCTTCTCCTACTTGACTCTTGCCCTCTTCCCTTCCCAGAAACATTCTCTCAACTTCTTATTAAATATTATCCACAACTTCTCCTCTGGTTGATAAAAATACACCATACCCATATGTAAAACTAAAGGGACTAAACTCATTTTCACTGCTTGTTGCTATCCATATCCATAAACAAGAGCTTTCAGTTTCTCAGTTTTTGTATCATTTTTGTTTAGTGTCTTTCCACAGATTCTTAGCTGCCATAACAGAATCATTTTTAATCCATACTCTTAAATACTTAATTTTAGCATGTCCCTATAAATGTGGGTATTCCTGAACCAATTCATGTATGGTACATAGTGTGCAGCATTTTATCTTCATTTATTTTATAACCCAAAAACAACTGGAACTGTCTCAAAATACTCCATAACACTGAGATGTCCTTTTCTTGTTGATCAGGAACAAAATAATATCATCTGCAAATAAAGCCAACTCTTATTGATTACCATACCAATTATATCCTTGAATTTCTGAGGCCTGGATGTTCTATTCTGGTTTGATCAGGAACAAAATAATATCATCTGCAAATAAAGTCAAATTTTCTTGAGTATCAAACCAAATTTATCCTTGAATTTTCTGAGTCTTTTATTTTTTTCCAGTTTCTCTAAATATAAAGCAAATAAAGGGGAATGATGACAACTCTGCCTGGATCCTCAGTTCAGACACACCTTAGCAGAGAGGACCCCTCCTACTTTAACTTTTGCCACTAGTCCCTCATATAGCCTTCAAATTAAACTTATTATTATATCGGGGAATGCAATATAATAATAAGATATTATATCAGGGAATGCGGAAGCCACGGTGGTGCAGCAGTAGCATTGTTGCCTTACAGCAAGAGGTTTTCCCATTCGATTCTCAGCTGGAGCGCCTTCTGTGTGGAGTCTGCATGTCCTCCCCACAGTCGAGTGGCATTCAAAAGACATTGGTAGAATGGCGTGCTTTCCTTGAAGGTTGGGCGTCAAGCTGGCACCTTGGCACCCATAAAAAATCTACTGCCAATCATTAGCAGACCAGAGTTCCACTGTGGCGACCCCTAACTAGGAAAAGCCGAAAGAAAAAAACATTATATCAGGGAATGCAAATGCTTCCAGTGCCTTACTCATAAAATCCCAGCATATTCTGTTGAATACTTTCTCTACATCAAGACCCACCAACAGCAGTGGTATTTTTCTTCCATTTTGCTTCCCTGTGGATCATCATTGTTTTATTAATGTTGTCAAATGTTTGCTTCCCCTCCGCAAAACCACATGGATCCATATCTATCAATTTTGGGAACACCTTGACATTCTTTTAGCTATTATAGATATAAACACTTTATAATCATGGCTTAAAATTGAAATGGGTTTATATGAAGCTAGGTCTGATGGCTCTTTACCATCTTAAGATATTACAGCCACCACAGCTTTCTTATAGGATTTTGGTGTTTCCCCTTATTTTAAAATACTGTTAAACAAAACCTTTCAAGTATTCCCTCCTAGTTTCCAAACTTGCATAAGAATACCATATTTTTCCTGGAGACTTTCCTGCAGATTTATTATACATCATTGCTTTTATCTCATCTCCTCCTGTCTTAACTATTAATTGTTAGGCCTCATCTAACTTTGGTATAAGTTTTACATAAATATTTACATTTTTGCTTTCTTGATTTCCATGTTTCTCTGCTTCGTACAGATTTTCATAAAATGTTCCAAATATTACTGTAATAGCTGTACTGGATCTCTGGTTATTTTTCTTGTTATTAGCTCCATAGGTTTGACAACAGCCCTTTCTACTTGGGTTATTATCAAAAAATAGTTGCTTAACAGATGCATATTATCCAGATAATCCCTTATTTCCTCTTTGTCACTCTGTGGTTGCACCTTTCTTGTTCTGTGAGATTCATCTTATTCCGCAATACTTTACCTTTTTTTCAGACTCTCTAAATAATTGCTGTTACTTCTTAACCATATCTCTTTTCTTTTATTTCTACCATATTTTTAAACTGCACTTTCATTGTATCTCACTCATTCACTATAACTTATGAACATTTCTGTCTTCTCTAATAACTCTTGAATATTTTCCACTATTCATTCCTTAAATTCCTTTTTTTTTTTTTATCAGGTAGGTAGGTAGACAAGTGCCAGTGTTTCATTTTTACTTCATCACCCTGCAGTTTTATCTTAGTTGTTATTGGTGCATGATCTGAAATAGTTATTGGATGTGTGTCAAAGCTTTCAATTAAATGCACATGTTCCTGTGAAGTATCATTTCTCTCTAGTTTAGCGCAAGTATTGTACCTTGGAGAATAATATGTAAATTCTCTCTGAGTTCCTACTACTGAATTCATGTCTTCCATACCAAATGCTTTCATAAATATCTTCCAAAATTTAGCCTGTTTTGTTATAGTTTCCCTTCTAGGCCATCCAGCAAATCAAGTTCCAGACCCCACATTTAAGTAATAATGTCTACTGAAAGATGATTATTTTTCCCAATTTTTTCTTAATTTCCATAATAGCAGTTTTAGGAGGAATATCCTTTGCTGGTAGCCCTTTACTACCAAAAATCTACCATTATTTTATTTTTAACTCTTCTATCACTACTGTAGCTGTTCTAGCAATTAGTATATGTACTCCCCTTTGCCATTGCCCCTGATACGTTGTTGAATATCCATCCCAAAATCCTTTCTTTGTCAAATTTACATGCTCACTTCTTTCCAAATGTGTCTCCTCCAGCATTACTATTTGCACTCTGTGTTTCTTAATATAATTCAGTACTCTTACCTTTTTGTCTATACCTGTGAGGCCACTCACATTCCAAAATAATATAGATAGTATGGCCATTATGATAACAGGTTAATATTTTTTTCTATTTTATATATATATATATATATATATATATATATATATATATATATTTATATATATAACAGCTTTTTGTGTTACATACACCCACTAAAGCTTCTCAGGTTGATCTTTTATACAGTTGTTTCTTGTCATCTCAATTTGATCCTGTGTCAGATTTTACAAAATTTTTTTGTGTTAATGAAAACCCTCAAAAAACCCACACATCATAGAGTACCCCCATAACATATTAACTAAACACACAAAATGATGTACATCTTCAAATAATGAAGTTCAACTCTCCTGATAGAAACAATTTTCTCACATCAACAGCTGCACCCACAGACATTACCTAACCTAACATTGAGGGCATCTATACTAAGGCGCATGTTAAAAGCCTTTGCTCTGAGTTACACTAATTGCTGCCTGTTCTTGTCTTATAGTTATTCCCCTCAGATGTGAAAAATAGCTCATATGCTTTCAGAAAGCATTACCTTTTAGCCTTAAAAGGTTCACTGTTTTAAATAAATCTAAATTATACACTGTTCTAGTCAATGTGTGGAAGTATTTAGGTACCAGGAAAGCTCTTCTGATGCTCTTCCAATAATTTCAAATTTTATTTTTTATTAAGATGCTTGCCCTTGTAGCTTTTAAATTTACATTTTCCTCAGCAAACACTGCCCAGAACTCTAAAGGTTTACTGCCTGATCCTGTGACCAGCTTATCTCGATGGAAACATAAGAAGAGAATGTACAGCTGCCCTCAGTTGCAGACGTCTCAACTCACACTGAACATTTATTTGCTAAAGGAAACTTTTCATTACATTCACAGTGCTATTTTAAGTCCATTTGCTTACACAAAAAAAAATGTTATTAGGTTAAGCCAAGAGCATTAAACCAGACATTCCTATATGCAAAAATAAGAGAAAACATCTGAACTCTGTATATTATAATTTGTGCAATTTTGCCCATTCCCCCTTCCCAACAGTCCCAGATTATATCTATATTTTTTAAAACTAAAAAAGAAAAAAAAATGTATTTACTTTATCTTTATCTTGTACAACAATCACTGAAAATGCTGTTATATAACATGCAGTTTTATATTATAAAACATTTTATACAAACACTGCTAACAACAAAAATAGTTTTACTTTCAGTTAATGTTTTTTTTCATTTTATTATCCTTCCAAATATTAATTACATGAAGTGGAGTATATGCTTTTCAGACCCCCCCCCCAAGTTTAGAAATTCAACAAACATCTACTTTCACGCCCAACTTTTCTTGTAAAGCCATATTTCACAAATGTGATCAATACTTTATAATCATATTTATTCACTCATTTCAGTGTTTCAGTGTTACTGGTCTTCTTCCTGTTCATCTTCATCTCCAAACCCCAGACTCCAGTTCAAGTCCAAATTACCCTTGAGTCTTCTAGTCAACTCCTGTGCTTTTTTCTGTCTCTGAAGCATTTTCCTTTTACATACTGGAAAAGGTTTCACTCTATGAGCTTTATCATTAGAAGAATGGGAAGCACAGTCCTCTTCTATTTGATGGCACACTTTTTGTTTTCACAGATTTTTGTATTTTCTCCTTAGCATGTTCTGCATCAAAAAATATATTTGATCCTCCAGGAAAAAGATATTCTTAAGACAGCTGGACACAGCAGCTTGAATATTAGACCTGCCTCTTGACATTCCCTGATTGCTGGGATACATTTATTTTTCCTTCTACTTGCTGTACAGTGAATAATTAATGTGATGTTGCCCTATCTCACCTTCATTCTTAACTGCTTGGGTTCGGAACCGATACTCAGTTCTGATACAGCCTTATACAAAAGCTCTAGGTCTTCTACTAGCTCATTGCTAAAAATCCTATCCCATCATGCCATAGGAAAGTTCCCCAGATATCGTTTGCTGCTAAACAAGATTTGGTGCTTTTCGTACTGGCTCTGGCTAAGTAGTTTCCTTTTTATTTTATATTTAAAAATTTGCTACATTTTCCTCAATCTACATTGTTCTAGGTAATTGTTAATTAAGTTAATTGTCTCTGTTTCCACTTTTTTGCTGTGGTTGTTACTGCTGGGTGTCATTTATTTCATTAGCACTTTTTTCCCCTATCCCAGTCCTAAATTTAAAGCTTAAAAAACCCTTTAAGTTAGAGGTTTTTTTCTTCATTTAACTATAGGGCTAGTTCATTTAAGTTAGAGAGCTGCCTTAGCCCATTTAAGTTAGAGGGCCTTTTCTCCTTCCCTTTTTCCCATTTTAATTTCAAAAAGCTAGCTCATTTAAGTTAGAGAGCTACCTTTGCCTGCTTAAGTTAGAGGGCCTTTTCCATGTGTTTTTTTGACTTTGCTGTTGAAATTGTTAAAAAAAAGAGTTGTTGTTTAATAAGTACTTGTGCTTTTCATATAGTTATATAGTTAGATTTTTCTCTGTTTTCCCATAGTTGTTAGCTGTTTTTTTTCTTGTTAATATTGTTAATATTGTCAATATTGTTATTTAGTCATGTCTTATAGAGATATTAAGGAAGCTAAACATTCCAGATTTAATAAATGTGTAAACTGCAGCCATAAAATGTCCATAACTGATGGACATACTATTTGTGCTTACTGCCTCAGAGCAGTTCACCTACAGGTATCCTATGCTATCTGCCACTCCTTCAGTCACAGGGTGTTATTGCAGAGGAAGAACAAGCTCATTCTGAGGGGCTTGTTGAAGACCCATTTTTCAGAAGCGATTGAAGAAGGTCAGGGTCCTTCAAAATCCAGTCAATCCCCTTTTTCAAAATCTGACAAGTCAGGGAAAAGATCCTCCTCATTGGCTCAGTCAGAGCCATCAAAAAAGCTTCTAAAAGTTTCTTCCTTGGAACTGAAAGCTGTCGGGCCCGAGAAGCCTTCTACCTTGGTGCCTTCTATTTCGGTGCCATTGGAGATTCAACTGTGTAGCTGGTCCCCCGAATTGGAACCTGTATCTCCCACTTTAAGAACTCCTTTATTGCAATCTTTTAGGTCTCCTGACCCTCCACTCGATCTTCCAGAAGTCTGCCTGATGATAATGTGGATTGAGTGGTGCAGAGGCTTCTGAGGACACCAGCTCTCACAAAGCTATTGTCGGATCCAACCCAGAGGGCTTCAGAACTGACCAAACCTACCCATTCACCATCAGTTCCTCCTCCGATCCAAACTCAAATCTTGGAGCCAGAATGTCCAGACCTGATTGTAGTGGAACTGTTGGAACCAAGACCTATTACAGGATCTTTAGTTTTGACTACTGCTCTGATGTCCTCGGTTCCATCTGAACTTGGGGACTCTAGGAGCCAATGAGTTCCAGTCAGGTCTGGGGAGGGCAGTCATATCGGGCAGTTGTCCGATCCAAACTTGCCTCTCAATGCATTGGCTGTGGTGAGCTTAGCTCCTACCTCAGCCTTGGAGCTAAACCCCTTGGTTCCAGGGATGCCCTCTAGTTCTTCAGAGCAGGAAACTTCCTTAGACCATGGGCGGGGGGGGGCTTTTGAGGTGATGAGGAGAGTGCTGTCTCCACAGACAGGTCCACTCTTGGGTTGGGACATTCTTCCATCAAAGGCACCAGTGTCTGTCTCGGTACCACTGCATCCACAGAGATGCAGAGACCCTAGGCCTCAGGATGCCCCATTGGATGACCCGCTCTCTTCCAAAACCTCTCCAGAACATCTTTCTGAAGAGGTCCCTCAGAAGAAACTATGTAGGAGCAAGAATTTAGACTCCCCAGAGGAGTCCATCACACCAGACACAGACCTTGATGATTTGGAAGGGTCCCCACGGTCACCCTCTGAGGATGTCTCCTTCACAGACATCCTGGAAATTCTAAAACAGAGAGGCAGCTGAAGCTCATCAACCCTTCTAAGGAGGGTCTGTTTACCCGAAGACTTTTGGATCTCACTGTTCCACCACTTGGGTGTCTCTGCCCTTTGATGAACTCATAAAATTAGTTTTTTGAAAGGTGTGGGAGTCTCTAGACTCAGTAGAACCTGTTACTTGGAGGCCAAACAAATTCATTACTCCTCCTACTGACAAGGAATTTCTTATAAAGGGAGTCCCAGTAGATGCTATGGTGCGGGCGGCAGCCACCAAAAAGGAACTGTCAGAGACGTCCTCTTCTGTCCATCTACCAAACAAAGAGTCTCGTATGATGGACAGATACGGAAAGCGCATCTTCTCTTCAGCAACTTTTGCACTCAGATTGCTGAATTATCTGACTCACTTCACTAGGCTTTAGAGAGATCTCCTGAAAGAGCTAGGAGATACTCTCCAAGGTTCAGCAGCTAAAGAGGTATCAGATAAGGTTTCCTCTAAGCTCTACACCTTAGACTCAGTGGTCAACACCTCCATGAGGCTCATTTGTTATGCAGCAGATGGAGTGAGCAGGGCAGCGGGTTCAGGAATTTCCCTAAGGAGACATTCCTGGATGCGCTTGTGTGACTTTGCAGAACCCTTTAAATCTTCTTTTGTAAATGCCCCTTTCAATGGCTCATCTTTGTTCAGGCCAAAAGTCAAAGACACACTAACCAGGTGTGAACAAGAAGGAAAGACTCTCACTGGCATTGGAGTCCATTTTTCCCTACCTACAAGACTTTACCCCAAAGGTCAGAAAGGAGGGAAAATGTGGTTTCAAAATTCCCAGAGAGCTTTCCAGGGCACACATGGTGAGTCTTCCTCCAGGGGTAGAGGGGGAACTGCTAATGGAAGACACCAACCGTGCTGCAGAGGGGATCCACAAAACCAGGGCAACAGGGGATCTTTCCTTAGTAAGCCCTTCCAGTGCTTATCTTTGTACCCAGAAGCCTGGCTAGCAATAACAAAAGACAAATGGGTACAAAGTATCATATCCAGAGGTTACTCCATACCCTTTTCCTTCCCCGTCCCAAACACAAAAAACATCCCAAATGTTCCACCCAGTCAAAGGGATCAGGCAACCCTGGAAATACAAAAGTTGATAGAAAAAAAGAGTCATCCAAGCAGTCCCCACAGACTAAATAGGATCCAGAACTCACTCAAGGTTCTTTTTAGTTCCAGAAAAAACAGGGGACTGAAGACCCATCCTGGATCTCAGCAAATTAAACACATCAGTAATGAAGTCAAAGTTCTGCTTGGTAACACTGCAGTCAATATCTGGGATGAGATGATGGGATGTGCTCTATAGACCTTCAGGATGCATGCTACCATATAAAAATGGACAGGCGATCCAGGAGTCATTTGTGCTTTCAGCTGAGAGCCAGTCACTACCAGTTCCAAGTTCTGCCCTTTGCCTCACTACAGCCCCCAGAGTGTTCGTCAAGTGTATGGTAGTAGTAACGGCTCACTTGAGATGCCTAGGATTCTGAGTATTTCCTTACCTAGACAACTGACTCCTAACAGCCTCCACTGAGCATCTACTATCAAAAGCAAGAGACACCACTCTACATCTATGCTGTCTCTTAGGAATCACAATAAACTATGAAAAATCTGCCTTGTTGCCATCTCAGTATATTGTTTTTATAGGAGCAGCTATAGATACAAAAAATATGATGGCAGAACTTCCCTCAGAAAGGGTTCAAGTCCTACGACATCAGATCCAAAACCTTCTCTCCAAGAAAAAAGTACAAGCAAGAACAGTCCTCAAAGTATTGGGAATCATGGCAGCTGCAATAGTTCTGATCCCATTAGTACATCTGCACATGAGAGTTCTACAGTGGCTGCTATTCACCCAATGGTCAATGCAGGAACTACCCATGTCCCACCAAATTTTAGACCTTCGTTGGTGGCTATACTCAGCTCAAGTGACATTAGGTTGTCCATTTGTTCTTCCCCAGCCATTAGCCACAGTGACCACAGATGCTTCCCAGATACGGGGAGGGGAATTATCTGGGAAGGACAGTTCAAGGCACTTGGCAGGACTACGAGGCCCACTTGCACTTTATTGTCCTAGAGATGAGAGTGGTGTTTTTAGTGTTGCAAGCATTCCAGGACTCTCGTCCCACAGAAACTACTGCAATACAGACGGACAACATGTCAGTTCATCATCATCATCTTCTTTCGGCTGTTCCCATTAGGGGTCACCACAGCAGAACATCTGTTTCCATTTTTGTTCCTGTCCTCTGCATCTTGCTCTGTCACACCAACTACCTGCATGTCCTCTCTCAACACATCCATAAACCTTATCTTAGACCTTCCTCTTTTCCTGTTATCTGGTAGCTTCATCCTTAGCATCTTTTCCCAAAATACTCAGAATCCCTCCTCAGCACATGTCCAAGCCAACGTGATCTTGCCTCTCTGGCTTTGTCTCCAAACCTTCCAACCTGGGCTGACCCTCTAATATACTTATTCCTAATCCTGTCCACCCTCATCACACCCAGTGCAAATCTTAACATCTTTAACTCTGCCACATCCAGCTCAAACTCCTGCCTTTTTGTCAATGCCAGTGTCTGCAACCCATATAACATAGCTGGTCTCACTACCCTCTTGTAGACCTTCCCGTTCACTCTTACTGATACTCATCTGTCACAAATCACTCCAGACACTCTTCTCCACCCACTCCATCCTGCCTATTCACTCTTCTTCACCTCTCTTCCACACTCACCATTACTCTGAACTATTGATCCCAAGTATTTAAACTCATCCACCTTCGCCACCTCTACTCCTTGCATCCTCACCATTCTTCTATCCTCCCTCTCATTCACACACATATATTCTGTCTTAGTCCTGCTGACCTTCATTCGTCTTCTCTCTAGAACATAACTCCATCTCTTCAGGGTCTCCTGCACCTGTTCCCTACTCTCACTACAGATCACAATGTCATCTGCAAACATCATAGTCCACGGGGACTCCTGTCTAATCTCGTCTGTCAACCTGTCCATCACCAATGCAAATAAGAAAGGGCTCAGGGCTGATCCTTGATGTAATCCCACCTCCACCTTAAATGCATCCGTCACTCCCATCGCAGAGCTCACCACTGTCACACTACCCTTGTACATATCCTGTACCACTCTTACATACTTCTCTGACACTCCCGACTTCCTCATACAATACCACAACTCCTCTCTAGGCACCCTGTCATATGCTTTCTCTAAGTCTACAAAAGCACAATGCAACTCCTTCTGACATTTTCTGTACTTCTCAATCAACACTCTCAGAGCAAATATCACATCTGTAGTGCTCTTTCCCGGCATGAAACCATACTGCTGATCACTAATCATCTCTTCCCTTCTGAACCTAGCTTCCACTACTCTTTCCCATAACTTCATGCTGTGACTGATCAATTTAATCCCTCTGTAGTTACTACAGCTCTGCACATCACCCTTATTCTTAAAACTGGTACCAAAACACTTCTTCTCCATTCCTTAGGCATTCTCTCACTTTGCAAGATTTCATTAAACAATCTGGTTAGAAACTCCACTGCCATTTCACCTAATGCTTCCACAGGTATGTCATCTGGACCAACAGCCTTTTCCATTCTTCATCGTCTTCATAGCTATCCTTACTTCCTCCCTGCTAATCCATTGTACTTCATGATTCAATATCCCCACATCATCCAACCTTCTCTCCCTCTCATTCTCTTCATTCATCAACCCCTCAAAGTACTCTTTCCATCTCCTCAACACACTTTCCTCACATGTGGGTATGTTTCCCTCCTTATCCTTTATCACCTTTACCTGCTGCACATCTTTCCTAGCTCGGTCCCTCTGTCTAGCCAGTTGGTACAGTTCCTTTACTTCCTCCTTGGTGTCCAACCTTTCATACAACTGTTCATATGCCTTATCCTTAGCCTTCGCTACCTCTCTCTCTTTGCCATGCACCTCATCTCCTTATACTCCTGTCTACTTTCTTCACCCCTCTGACAATCCCACTTCTTCTTTGCCATCCTCTTTCTCTGTATACACTCCTGTACTTCCTCATTCCACAACCATGTCTCCTTGTCATCCTTCCTTTGTCCAGATGTCATACCAAGCACCTTTCTAGCCATCTCCCTTACTAGCTCTGCTGTAGTTACCCAGCTATTTGGTAACTCTTCACTGCCACCCAGTGCCTGTCTTAACTCATCCCTGAACTCCACCTCACAATTACCCCTTTTCAATTTCCACCATTTGATCCTTGGTGCTGCCCTCACACTCCTCCTCCTCTTCTTGATCACCAACGTCATCCTACAAACCACCATCCTATGCTGCCTAACTACACTTTCCCCAATCACCACTTTACAGTCTCCAATCTCCTTCAAACTGGCCCTCCTACATAAGATATAATCCATCCGTGTGCATCTTCCTCCACTCTTGTATGTCACCCTATGCTCCTCCCTCTTGTTAAAATACATAATCACCACAGCCATATCCATCCTTTTCACAAAATCCACTACCATCTGACCTTCTGCATTCCTTTGTTTAACACCATACCTACCCATCACTTCCTCATCCCCTCTGTTCCCTTCACCAATGTGCCCATTGAAATCTGCTCCAATCACCACTCGCTCACCCTTGGGTACAGTCATCACCACTTCATCCATCTAACTCCAAAATATTTCTTTCTCATCCATCGCACACCCAACTTATGGAGCATATGCACTAACAACATTCATCATTACACCATCAATTTCAAGCTTCATAAACATCACTCTATCCGACACTCTTTTCACCTCCAAAACACTCTTAGCATACTGTTCCTTCAGGATAACTCCTACGCCATTTCTCCTCCCATCCACACCATGATAAAACAATTTGAACCCACCTCCGATGCACCTAGCCTTACTCCCCTTCCATCTGGTTTCTTGCGCACACAATATTCCAACCTTCTTTCTGTCCATCATATCAGCTAGCTCTCTCCCTATACCAGTCATACTGCCAACATTCAAAGTTCTGACCCTCATTACCACAGTCCTAGCCTTTCTCCTCTCTTCCTGCCTTTGGCCATGCCTTCTGGCTCTTCTCCTCCTTCAGCCAGCAGTAGCCCAATTTCCATCAGCACCCTGTTGGCTAACAGTACTGGTGGCGGTCATTGTTAACCCGGGCCTCGACCAATCCGGTATGTAAATATTTACTGATGTCCGCATAAATTATTTGGCAATGTTTTATGCAGGATGCCCTTCCTGGCGCAACCCTCCCCATTTATCCAGGTTTGGGACCAGCACAAAGAAATGCACTGGCTTGTACATCCACAGTGGTATAGCACATAAACAAACAAGGAGGAACCAGATCTTACTCCCTTTGTCAAGAGACCCTGAGAGTATGGCATGTGGCAACCTCCTCCTAATGCTTTCTGATAGCAACACATATTCTCACGGAAATCCAATATGATTCCAGACAAACTCAGCAGAGCGATTCTGATGCCTCACGAGTGGTCCCTAAAACAGGAAGTGGCGGAAAAGATTTCTGCAAATGGGAACACCCTTGCTGCAATCTTTTTGCCACATCCATAAATATGAAATGCAGCAGCTACATTGCCCTGATCCCTCCTCTGGGGATTCACCATGGGATGCACTTGTTCACGATTGTCCCTCGGATCTTCTCTATGCTTTTCCTCCCTTTCTGTTGATACCAAAAGTTCTTCAGAAAGCCAGTCACTTGGAAAGGAACTTAATTCTCATTACCCCATACTGGCCTCGTCAAATCTGGTTCCCCTTCCTGTGGCCTCATCTCCAGGAGGAGCCATGGATTCTGGACACAGTTCTGGACCTTCTGACTCATGCACCAGGGATGCTACACCCCTCCCTTCAAACCCTTAAACTGACAGCTTGGCTGCTCCGATTCCAAAAATAGCCAGGCTCTCTAACCTTTCTCCATCAGTCAAACATATCCTGATCTCATCGCATAAGGCTTCAACTAGAAAGTTATATATGAAAAATTCAAAAGATTTTCTTCTTGGGTCTTGAATAATCACATTGACCCCTTCTCTGCCCTAATACCTTCCATTCTTGAATTCCTGGCATTGCTATTTAATGAAGGTGCAGCTGTAGCTACTATTCGAGTTCAGTTGGCAGTGATATCTAATTTCCATCTAGGTGAATCAGGGCCGAATGTGATGTCTCACAGACTTTGCAAGGCATTTCTTAAAGGCACTGTTTTATTAAGACCATCCATTAAAACCCCTCTAACACCATGGGACCTGAATTTTGTGTTATCCCATTTGATTCTTCCCCCATTTGAACCTGCATCATCCTTTAATCTAAAGTACTTGGAAGACGATTCTTTTGATAGCCATCACTTCTGCTAGAAGAGATTCAGAACTACAAGCATTGTCTATAAAGCCCCCTACATGCTTTTTCACAAAGATAGAGTATCCCTACGAACAAGCCCAACCTTCCTACCGAAAATATGCTCAGACTCTAATTTGAACCAATCCACAGAACTAACAGTCTTTTTCCCCAACTATGGCAACAAGGCAGAATACATGCTACACCAACTAGATATACATAGATAATTATGTTTCCACTTATCTAGGACAAAGGACTTCAGAAAATGTGACTAATTATTTGTATCATTTTCAGACTAGGAAAGGTGCTCCAGTGTCTAAAGTCACACTTTCAAAATGGCTGTCAGATTGCATTACCTTTACTTATAAATTTCAAAACAAAGAACTCTTCCATAAAATAAAAATTCATTCTACAAGAGTCATAGCAACCTCTTCTGCCTTTCGGGTGAGACTACGAATTGACACCATTTGTGCTACAGCAACATGGGCAAGGCCTCATACCTTTATCACTCATTACAAAGTGGATTTGGCCTCAAGGAACAGGGCCTCTTTTGGGTCCACTGTTCTGAAGAATATACTCCCTTGAGCCACCCAAGAAGGATGGTGCTAGGGACGCTGTCCCAACCAGTTAAGAATGAAGGTGAGATAGGATAACATCACATAAAGAAGTTATGTACTCACCATAATGTTCCATGTTTGTTGTCCATCTCACCTTCATTCTTACATCCCACGCTCCTTCCCCTAGCCTTTGGCTCCTGGAGGACCAAGTGGATAAATTGGTATTTGTTTTCTGACCTTCTTCATTGCTCTATAAGGTATTTGATAGTTTTATTTGGTACCTATTGTTATATCAACAAACAAGATCTGGGGAGTTTCCTAAGTTATGATGGGATAGGGTTTTCAGCCACAAGCTAGTAGAAGACCATGAGCTTTTGTATAAAGCCGAGTTGGAACCAAGGATCGGTTCTAAACCCAACCAGTTAAGAATGAAGGTGAGATGGACAACACACATGGAACGTTATGGTGAGTACATAACTTCTTTATCTGCAAACACTCTACTGTCTCCAATTTTTAATACTTTGCCCTGTTGTGACTGTTTTGTCAGGATCAACTATTTCTGCAGGTATGACTGCATTTTTACTAATACAGGTCTTGGTTGCTTTCTCATGGCCAGGTTTAGAGCATACACATGATGTGCCTTTTCAGTTAACAAATCCTGCTGTGGAATACCAGTCCAGTTGTTTATTTGTGTTGTCATATAATTAATAAAGTTGCCCCTTCCAGTTTCTCTGGTACAGCAGAGAATCTCAGGTTTTCTCTGTGTGCTCTGTCCTCTAAGTCTACAATTTTTTTTGAAACAGCTCTTCTTGAACAGTCTCATACTCAGCCAGCCTTTTTTTCATTTCAACCTCAATTTTTTGTAGTTTTATCAGTTCATCTGAATAGCTGTTTAAAGCTTCTTCCATTTTCCACCCTTTTGTTATTTGACTTGATATACTCCTTCAGTGTTTCATTTATTTTAATCAGCTCTGAGCATATTGGATTTATTTTTTCTTCTAAATTAGAGGAAAGCCATCTCTTGTACCAAAACTGAGGTTTGAACTTTTTTTTTTTTTTTTTGCTGAACAGCTGCAGGATTCTTCCCAGTCAATGTTTTCTGTTTACCTTCTCAGGCTAAGTTTCTTCTTCTTTGCTGGCATCTAGGAAGTGTTCTTACCAGCCAATAACTGAATTTTTACTAAAACTGGGAGAATTATTAAATCTTGATTTCTTTCTTCACACTGAGAGAGCTGAAATTAAGCTGTTGATCAGTATGCAGTCATCTTGGAAGCCCTCAGCCTCAGGTTATCTTTGAGGCTGGAGGGAACTTTTGAATAGTCTTTGACTAATTTTGTAATAGTCTGTAGAGTGATTGCCTAGTACTAACTTATGCACTTATGGAATCATAAAAAGGCTGATAGTGCTGTTTAACTGTGCTAACAGTGTATGTGCATTTTGTACTAGTGACCCTTTCTACTTCTGTTTTGGCAGTCACCTGTGCACATGAATCCCTGGTATAGAGAAGATCATCATTCAAGAGCTATACTGTTGGATTGTTTTAAAAACATTGAGTTAATCTGATGATACAAAGGAGCAACACATGACATTACTGGCAAACAGTGCATAAAAACAGTTTTCTTCTTGTAATAAAGTTTCCATATATTATTATCATATCTCTCAGTCTTCAACTGCAAGAAATTTGGACAAAGCCAGCACTAATGGTCAGGCAAAGGCCCAAAATCAGGGACAATTTTTAAATATTTGCTTTATAGACTTAAAAGGTTGCTAGACTAATATGTCATGCATTACATGCTTTTTCTGAAGGATAAGAAGCCTGAAACTCAAATGTATGTCATTATTTAGTGACTTCAGTTCTCAATGGTTTGCCAGAAAAGCACACATTTTGTAGGGAACATACAAAAATAAGAGGCAAAAATTTAGACATTCTGTGAAAATCTGGACAGTTGAGAGGAACTGTATTTGTTCCCCCCTCCCTCTTTGCTCCCACCACACAGATAATACCATTCCCTTCAGACCCATTTGATCCCCCATTGGCTGGATGTAGCCAATATTATTAGCTGGGATGAGTGTTTGAAAAAGAAGTACTATCATTCTCAATCTGCCCATTTTCTTTGTACTGTTGTGCTCTGTCCTCAGTTCTACCTCAACCATGTCTGGTATGCAGTGATGAAAATGGAGGCAATCCATCGACAACCTTCTGTTATACATCCCTGTGGCATGTGGTTGGGCTGGAGCCCTGTCCTCAGCCATAGGTGATAGACTTTGCCTGAAACACATATTCTTATCCTGGGTAGCTAAGCCATCAACATTGCTGAGCTCCTTCCAGCCAGCTCCACTTCCCCTCAGCTGACTCTTCAAGGATATGCTCCACTAGCAGACCTCAGTAACTTGTGTCACAGCCAGGGACTCCGTAACACTGCACCAAGAAAGCTGCCTCTTAGTCTTTGTTAAATATTTAAAAAAAAACAGCAGCACACAGTAACAACTGCAGTAACAATTAAACTTCTTGCCATGTTAGGATACTTTTCTCTTTGTCTTCACAAGTTACATACACCCTCCCTGTGGAGTTCTTGAATTAAATGTTTGCATTTCTGATAAATTACAAGTGTCTACATTAGTCAACTAACTCATTAGTGTTCAATGAAATGGAATGAACAGACATAGTTAAAGAATTATGAAACAGTCAGTGCTTAAAAGTATATATGTGCCAATGGAAAGAAACTGTACAATATTTTTTGTTCAGTTCAGTATAACACTTTCTGCATAGTATCAGGAATACACACTGTGCAATGTGGTATGCCTCAGGACATTCTGAAATATATGAGATTACACCTTTAAACTTTTAGCATTCCCACCTCAAGCTATACATTCTTCAGTAAAAGCAGTTACACAATCTCATAAACTGTAGCAAAAAAAAAAAAAACAGAATATACAGGAAGAAGGCAAAAAATAAAATTAACAAGGAAAATGTAACTCCGGATGCAGATCTGCCTGTCCACATCTTTGTAGTGGTTTATTTACTCACAGTAATTAATATAATTAGTTAATTATAATCTAGGAAATAACTGACATTTTTTATTGGTCAAAGGGTGCAGAAAATTAAGGGTCTGACTTCCCAATCTACTGTTTCACCCGTAATAGGTTTAAAAAAAACTTGAATATTTGAAGAATGGTAGGATCTTTTGACAGCAAGTTACTATAGACAGGATGGAGAAGAATGCTACTTTTTGGGAGGGGGGAGGGGTTAATAGGCTCAAATGTCAAGTTTACAACCTACCAACCTTTAACTGCCATAACAGCATTTTGATTTTGTTCTGCTTCCAATTTACATAATACATTTCTCTCTTTTTCTCTCTCTTTATAAATAAATACAAAGAAAATGAGCAAGACAGAAAGAGAAAATATGTATCTATAAAATGTTTCAGTTATGCTGTGTGCTTATATATTATAGCTATGGGAATAAAAGCTTGCATTAGTTTGGCATGCTGGATGCATGCTAGATAATATGGTAGTGGAACCTTCCTTCAGGTACATAAATGTAAAACATATGCTGGAATGATATTAAAAGGAAGGCCTGCAACCTAACCAGGCAGAAACATTGACATGTTGTAAAGAAGGATTTGCAAACTGAGTTGAAACTCTTGGAAATACCATTTCCAGAAGTTCTGGATTTACATGTGTTGTACTAGAAGCTGTATATTTACCTGTGGAGTATTAGACACAGTAGATTTACTTGTGGAGTACTTGTTTACATGTAGATTTACCCGGAATCTGAACTCAGGACATACCAAGGGTAAAAGCAGATTATACTGAGCTGCAATATCGAATGGATTACTACATTTCTAATGGATTACTACATTTCCAATAGATTACTACATTTCTAATGGATTACTACATTTCCAATGGATTACTGCATTTCTAATGGATTTCCATGTTTATAAGGGATTACTACATTTCTAATGGATTACTACATTTCTGAGGGACTTTAAGTGAACTGTTGGTGACCTGATCAGTATGCTTTTTTGTTGGAAGTAACATTTTTGTTTGTTGGAATAACCTTTCTATTTGTAAGAATCAAGTCTGATTTGGTAAATAAAATGCACTTCACTACACTAATGTAGATACACTGCACTGAACCCATCTATCTATCTATCTATCTATCTATCTATCTATCTATCTATCTATCTATCTGTATAGGTGTGGGGCAGTTGATTGAATGATCAACTACACCAACACCCAGAATATTGACATTAAAACTTCGAAACAGCAAACATCAGTATATTCTGTACATGCCCCGTAGCCAAGTTACCAAACAATTTGCTTGGCCGTCAGTGGAGATTTGCCCTTTTCCCTGATATTGAGCGATCTTGGAGTTGGTATATTTAGTTAGGGGGGATTAGGGTCTTAAAGTTTTTTTTTTTTTTTTTTTTTTGTTGGCTGCCTGAATTTTTTCTCTGGGAAAAAAATTGCGTAATTGGCCTGTCGCGTTTATTAGTGTTTAGGTGTCGACGTTTAGGCGTTTGACAACCTAAGCATTCGAAGATTTAATATAGACCTGTATCCCCCACACTTCTGCTACTTTAAATATACCAACTCTATTATTGCACAACTAAGGAGAAAAGGATAAATTCTCCAACCCAACTGTCAACTAATCTTGGAAAAACATGTACTATTTCACAATTTATCAGTGTAAGTGAAGAAGTATACAAATTCACTTACATAGCTAACCTATATTTACAGAAATCAAAGAGAGCATTTTTCATAATGCTGCAAATTTGCATTTTCTATATCAGACTTGTGTGGATAGATAGATAGATAGATAGATAGATAGATAGATAGATAGATAGATAGATAGATAGATAGATAGATAGATAGATAGATAGATAGATACATAGATATATACAGATATAAAGATATATACAGTGGATATAAAAAGTGTACACACCCCTGTTAAAATGCCAGGATTTTGTGAAAAAAAATGAGACCACAATAAATCATTGCAAAACTTTTCCCACTTTTAATGTGACCTATAACCTGTACAATTCAACTGAAAAACAAATTTGTCAGGAGGAAACATATAAAAAATAAAAAAAACATACAATAAGCTGGTTGCATAAGTGTGCACACCCTTAAACTAATACTTTGTTGAAGCATCTGAAGCACCATTTGATTTACTTACAACATTCAGTCTTCTTGGGTAGGAGTCTGTCAGCATGGCACATTTTGACTTAACAATATTTGCCCACTCTTCCTTGAAAAAGCACTCCAAATCTGTCAGATTGCAAGAGCACAGCCCTCTTCAGGTCAACCTACAGATTTTCTATTGGTTTAGGTCTGGGCTCTGGCTGGGCCATTCTAAAACTGTAATTTTCTTCTGTTGAAGCCATTCTTTTGTTGATTTAGATGTATGTTTGGGATCATTGTTGTATCGAAAGGTGAAATTCTTCTTCAGCTTCAGCTTTCTAGCAGACACCTGAAGGTTTTGGGCCAAAAGTGACTGGTATTTGGAACTTTCATAATAACCTCCACCTTGACAAAAGCCCCAGTTCCAGCTGAAGAAAAGCAACCTCAAAGCATGATACTTGCCACCACCATGCCTCACCATGGGGATGGTGTTCTTTTGGTGATGCAAAGTGTTGTTTTTGCGCAAACATACCTTTTGGAATTGTGGCCAAAAAGTTCAACCTTGTTCTCATCAAACCATAACAAAATTTCCAACATGATTTTGGGAGACTTGATGTTTTGCAAATTTTACCCAGGCCTGGTTGTTTTTCTGTGTAAGAAAACCCTACTCCATAGTCCAGACATATGGAGAATACGGGAGATTGCTGTCGCATGTAGTACACAACCAGTAATTGCCAGAAATTCCTGCAGCTCCTTCAGTGTTGCTGTAGGTCTCTTGGCAGCCTCCCTGACCAGTTTTGGAGGGATGTCCAGTTCTTTGCAACGTCACTGTTGTCCCATATTTTCTCCACTTTTTGATGACTGTCTTCACTGTTTTCCATGGTATATCCAATGCTGTGGAAAATTTTTTGAACCCTTCTCCTAACTGATATCTTTCAACAATAAGATCCCTTTGATGCTTTGTAAGCTTTCTGCAAACCATGGCTTTTGCTGTAGCAGGCAACTGAGTAAATGTCAGGAAAATCCTACTAGGACAGCTTAACTTTATTTGGAGTTAATCAGAGTCTCTTTAATTGATGGCAGGTGTGCACCCAAGAAGACTGAATGCTGTAATTATATCATAAGGTGCTTCAACAAAGTATTAGTTTAAGGGTGTGCACACTTATGCAACCAGCTTATTGTACTTTTTTTTATTTTTTATATTTTTCCCCCTAACAGATTTGTTTGTTTTTCAATTGAATTGTACAGGTTATAGGTCACATTAAAGGTGGGAAAAGTTTTGAAATTATTTATTGTGATCTCATTTTTTTATATAAAAAAACTGGCATTTTAACAGGCTGTGTACACTTTTTATATCCACTGTATATGTATAGAAATTAATTAATGACTGAATTTTCCTGATAACAGGAAGAGGCCTATTCCATGATCTTGGAAGTTGTGTAAAATATCAGTGACATTTTTGTATTACTGATATTTATTTTCAGTATTAGCCTCCTCAGCCTGTGTTGCCTCTCCCAGCGATATGTCTACATGTAGACTTTCAAACAGTACTTTTTTCAGACATTGTTCTATAAACCATGCAGAGGTTACTTCTAAGCAGCCTGTAAGAAACATAATTTAATGATAGTTCCTAAAGGTTTTGAGGATAGTTCAAATTTTCCAACCCTGTGATTTTTCTGATAAAGAATTTTATCTTTTCAAGTTCTTTGGGGATGCTTATTTGAAGGTTATTAAGCAATGAAATGTAATTTAAATAATGGGTCAGAACACCATGGTCTACAGTGGTACAAGGGTAGGGAGTGCATTTCTTCTTACAGTATAGCTTAGTGAGTTAGTGCATTCATGCACAGCTGAGAGACATTCTTCTAACTAGACTCCAAGTTGCACAGCCTCCATATGTGTAGTCCTTAACTCTGAGCAGGTGACTTACCCTGACAAGTGTCCCCGTGTCTTACCTGAAAAAAAGTATGCTTACTTTGTTAACAATAGTTTTTCTGCTTATTTTTCTTTTTTGGTCTCAGTCCTCCTGCACAACTGTCCTGTATGTTCCACTTGGAGGTACGAGCTCTATGGTCCTATGGTTCATTTGTTCTTCTTAAGAGTGATACAAAGTAAGTGGTGCCATCATATTGCTCATAGAACCAAGAGTTTTATGCTTAAGCCCAAGCTGTTTTACATTGTACATGTCCAGTGTCACACTTACTGCATGTAATGAACCTTAGTGAGGGCATGTCACATGCTCTCTCAAGTGATGTAACCCTTGAAAAGGTCCTACCCTCCTTAAAGCAATTCAGTCTCCACCAGGAACTGTAGCACTTACAGTTCCTCCAAACCATGCTTTCCATTGCCCTCCCCCCTCTTCCTGAGAGACACAGACAGGCAGTGTCCCATCAATCTTTCCACCCCCCCCCCCCTCACCAGCTTCTCCAGTGCCTGAGCCAGTAGTCAAAATGAGGTTGTCTGGGTCATAATCATTGTTTCATCCATCACTGCCACAGAACTAGCTAACCTAATTTCTAATAGTTAACATAGATTATATTTGAATTCTACAGTAATAATCTGGTAACTAATTTCCAGTGTATATTTGGTCTAAATGTGGGGTGGGTAGTGACTGCACTACTTTAGCTATCAAGCCAGGTTCTGACTGCAATATACAGAGCCCAGTCTACAGGTATTCTTTTCCTGAACTTTATCTAGCTGGTTGATGCCATATTTTATGTCTTGCTGTTTTAAACAGCAGCTCAGCCAGCTTGGATTAACAAATCATGTTGTCAGTTGGCACAACAGCTGCCTAGTAGGGGGATACTTTAAAGAATTGATTTTTCCTATGTGAATGTGGTGACAACGGGTGTGCCACAAGGTTCTGTGTTTAGTTCATTCTTATTTTGCCTCTTCATAAGTGAGATGAGCTGACAACACAGAGTACTTCACATTGTTCCATGTTCTGGCCTGTCTCTGTTACAATAGCAGTTTCACTGCAGTCTTAACTTTATTACATTATAAAAATGGACCCTGTTCCTTACTGCCTAGAGTCCTAGGTATGCTGCATGTTACCAAGAACTTTTACAGTCCTAATGTTCCTCAGTGACTGTCAGGTTTTCATCTGATGCTTCCATTGTGAAATCTTTCACATACCCAGGCTTTCTTTTTGATGATGCAGTGCAGATCTGTTTTCTGAGAATCATTCATATTTGGGAGTAGTCTATTAAATTCTGCAGTCTGAGGTTTCTGTAACTTTACCTTATCCTCCCACTTAGTAATTCCCCCCTTTTGACCTTATGTGCTTCCAGTTCCTCTCTTCTGTGTACCCCTTCTACTAACTGTAAAACTGGTGGGGGGTGTAGCTTCTCACCTGCCTTTTCAGCCTTGTGGAATTCCTTGCCCGGGTAAATCACAGAAATGAATTTCACACATACTTTCAAAGCTCTTTATGAGCCTAACTTTTATCTACAAACAGGTGTGTAGATTGCCAAAGAGTATAGTACCTACCCACAGAACCCAACATCTTATGCTAAATATTCCATACCCTTTATTGGCTCTTAAAGATAGTGCATAATGACCTTTGTTAGTAATTTAATATCTGTATAATTTCCTGTTTGTGGTCTAATGATGTTGTAAACTGTGCTACTAATGAATTCATATTTTTGCTTGTTTTATACGGGAATTATAACCACTCCCCCACCCCAATTTCTCTTTAAAATGGACTGTGGGTACACTGGGGTTAATAAGTTTATAATAAAAATAAACTGAAATAAAATAAAATAATAATCCTGACTAAAACTCATCCATCCCAAATGGGCAATCTACACATTAGGCCAAAAACATAAATCCGCTCACTTTAACAACCTAGGTATATGGCTATATCGACCATTCTCCTTTCAGTGTTTCAAGGAATGGTTAAAAGCTAAAATAAGTAAAATCCCCTTTTCTTGGCCTCCGCAAGTAAACTTAACCAGTTGTAAAGAACATAAAGAAAAAAGTCAAACAACATTGTTTAAATGATGTGTTCACTTCATTCTGTAGGTAGATTTTGATAAGTGAAAAGTATAAAGTTGCAGGTGTACTTAACACCTTTACATCTTACATTGACTGATGATGGGATCAGATGAAAAGGACATAAGGAGCCGTGTAGTCTGATATTTCTAGAATTAGAGTATGGAGTGCATTTGACTTTAGTGAGTATAACCAACCATAAACTGCATGGAATAGAAGTTGTGAAGAAGGGTGCAAATCACAATATTGAATTGCTGTTATCAGTTTACTGCAATAACAAAGTCCACAGTCATTATGGTGAGAACATTGATTGTGTTGTACATAATACATTTGTGTATGTGAGTATGTTCCATTTGTGTTTTAGATCTGCATAACTGGATTAAATTTTCATTTATTTTGAGAATCTGAGTTTCAGGAATAGACATTGTAATGGGACTTGGCGAATAAAATATAGTATTTTGGTCTGTTTGTATAATAGTTTGTGCTAATGTTTTAGTTGTGCTGAATTTTGACTATACAGTATGCAGCAGACAAGCTATGTCAAGTTGTGGTTTTGTTTTATTGCAGCCTGCTAATGAAAGGCTCTGTCTATGGGTCAGGATGTGGGATATCTGTTAAAAGTTACACTTAAAATTATACTATGTAGAGGCTGGATTTCTTTATTATGTTGAGCAATCTCTCTTCAGTCTAGAGTATGTGACAGGAGGCATATATTATAGAAGAAGTGGAGGAGAATAAGCAGTGGCTGGGATTTGTAGATGTTAGGTACATTGCCCTGTGCAAAGTAGCACCCAAAATGTCCACATGCAGGATGTGGCCAATTCTGTAACTCAGATAAAGCAGTTTTGAGAGGTGCAAAGAAACATAATAAGCAATGCATTCTAATGAGTTTATAATAACATGGAAATGAGGAACTTATTGTATATTAGCCACATGCTGTATGCAAATGATGACACAAAAATTTGGGATTGATTCAGAAAAGTATAAAATGTCCACACTGCTCCATGGCACTTGTTCATAGGTTCATAGGTTAGTACTAGGCTAACTGCCCTTATGGGTAATTTTAAGCCTAGCCAATTTCCCCACGTCAGAATCAAATCCTGCACCTCGTGTTTCTATGGTAAGCACCTTAACCATTGGACCAACCTCCCACCCCAAAGTCCATTTTTTAGAGTGAGAATCCTGGTTTACATGAGAGAAGAGATGCTTGGAGTAGCAGCTTCAGTAGCTCAACAGCATGTGTTGTCAGCAGCCATGAGAGCCAAGACTCACAATGTTGCATGTTATGGTCATCTATGCCAAGGAAGGCGGTACAGACAGTGGCTGACATACCACCAGCTCACTGATCAGCATACTGTGGATGGTTTCCACGTGGACAGGAAGACCTTGTCAAACCCACAAGTAGAACAGAACTGCCAAGGATGCATGGTTGTGGATATCAATGTATGTGCAACTTTAACCATTTTAGGGAAGAGGACTTTTTTGTAACCTACTTGGGACATGTTAGGGATAACACAGATGTCAGCATCACCTTTCCAAAACTAGTTCCTTGACATTGTGATGCAGCATGTGGAGTAGCATATCTGGTTCCCCAGTACTGCAAAGAAACCATGACCTTACAGCTCCCTAGTGGAGTATTGGCTCTCACAAGATCGAGTGCTGACCTTCCGGAAAAAAAAAAGACTGAAACTCCTGGAAAGGAGCAAATCTCAAAAAACACTTTTCACTTCAAACTTCTTTTTTGTAAAGGGGCAAGCCCCCCTGCACTGCCAACAGCCTCCCCAAACATATATGTACCATCATCGAGATCATCATACCTCAGGAAAAAAGAGAATATTCCAGAATTTGACCATCTCTGACTGAGCATATGTAAGTCCATTTTTTTTCAGCCAATCAGTCTCCATGTTTCAGGACTTGCTCTAGTAGGTCCCGGCATTTCAAATGGTTACCAACCATACAGGCATTTTAGATCAATGACCATTTCGCTGAGGTCCTGGGTGCTATAGATTACTCACACACTGCCATCGAGGCCCCACTTGGTCCAGAGGAAGTGGAAAACATTAACAAAGAGGGCTTCCAGTGCTTAACTGACAGGTGATTCACATGTTTAACACATGTCCAACCAATACCAAAAGCTCCTGTGAGATTTTTTTCACAGGGTCTTCTAGTTGGTCGGTGCACATATTCATGCTAGATAGACAGATCTTTACACACAGTTGCAATGCAAGCAAGAAGTTGGCCATGTATAATATGCTGTTTGTTGTGTATTGTAGGCAGTGCTGAACATGCTCTAGAACTCTGGCTGATGATCTCGATCTGCAACCTTCAGACCATGCAGGAAATTGCCTATAATACAGCACATTCTGAAACATGTAATGTCATGGAGCGGGTCTATATTACCGCAAAAATCCCGAATGCACTAAACAGCGAAAAATAAAATAACGAACTGTCATAGTCGGCCAACCCCACCACCTGCTACATACTACCTACCCAAACAAAATAATTAACCACATGCATACACTAACTAAACCCTACTTCTAACCTAAAGTAAAGCACAAAAACCCTACTTCTAACCCTACACTAAACCCCACATACACAACTATCTATGCACTATCCTTAACCCTTCCCTAACCCTAAGGTCCGTAACTACCGCACACTTCCCCTACAGACATACACCAAAAAAAATAAATAATACACATACATACAGTTAAATAAATCCCTACTTCTAACACTACACTAAATCTTACATACATTACCTATCTATTCACTTACCTTAACCCATATCCTAACCCTAAAGTCCTATCTATCACACACTTACCTTACGCAACTATACTGCAGACGGGCCAACCATTACACTTTGACATTTAAATTTTCGCTATTTTGGATGTTCAGCATTTCTGTCTTTCGCACAACCTGTGTCACTCATTTCGTATTCGCAATTATGGTCTTTCGATCTAGCAATAGGAATCCCATGGAACTGGTGTTTGGCCTCTTCAAGGGAGGATTTTGTTGCCTAGATATGTCAGGAGAGGTACTCCAAAACACTGTATAAATCTGCAGCAAGTTTTTTGATGTGTGTATCAGTCTACACTAGTAGGGCATTGTACAGGTTGTTGAAGTGACAGGTGAGCATCTTGGCAACATACTCTATACTAGTTGTACCAACTGTGTTAGGGCAGGGTGGAGAGTCAGATGAGGAACATGCAGCAGCAATACAAAGCCAAGTCAATGGTGAGCACAGTATATTGCAGCACTGACAAAGAGCAGTATCTAGTCCACAGCTATGGGCCATGAGAAAGACAACACAGAACAAAACAATACATGTTTTATCATTCTCAGGCAATGCAGGGCAGTGCATAGGCTGGCTGTGCTGTACATCAAACATCACCATACCTAAACACATTAGGAGCTGAGCAGGGCACAGTCATCATAAACTGAAGAGGTACAGGGACATAGTCACCAGTGCGACTGCAATACTATGAGATGGGGTATGGTCATGGGAGGTGAAGACAGCAGTCACATACTGTGGAAGGTTTTGGGAAGTCAGGTATCATGTTTTCCAAAGTTGGGATCCAGTTACCATGACATAACTGCTGGCATTGTGTACTGTGTCATCTTGTGGTATCAGGGCTTGAGGTTGCCTGTGGCAGGAAAGGTGAAGAACTACAGGACCATAAGCATTAATCCTGACAGGCATAACATGTATTTGTCCTGAAGAATGTCACTGCTCACCAAGTGATCCTCAGTCACAAGCCAGAGTGGCTGGCGATGCCCACAGGTGACAGTGAATAGGTAGAACTATGTGAATGGGCACATACAACCTGAGGATCACCATTGTCCATAACCAGCATAGTACCTACTACTGGGTGGTGGCAGGCTGTGTGCTAACAGATGATAGCAGTGTTGTCACTGTCATCTCTTAGCATACAGCCTGCCAAAGGGTGACAGCGATGCTGTCTCACTAGGAAAATGAGCAGGAGACAAATTGGAGTAAGAGAGGTTTACTCAAGTGTAATACTGGTTTTTATGGTGGACAATTAGTATTATGGACATATGGAAAACAGTGGGTGGGAAAGTACTTAAACAAGTTACACAACAGACAATAGCAATGAAATATGGGAGAGAGGGACTTTGGAAGTTAGATTACAATGGGGGAAGCAGAGATACAACCTTTTAAAACCACAACAAAAAAAAAGGGTGGGAGGGTTGGGTTTCAAACTGAAGCTCATGTCCTGTGGTTAGAATTTAAAAAACTTTTAGTTCAATGCCTCAATGGAAGGTGGGGCAGACTCAAAAAACAAGGGAAAAAACAGTAACAAGGTAAACAGAAAGGCAATGTAATGCAACTATAAGCAGGTATACACAACTATAAAAAGTACTGAACAGGAATCCAGGAGCAGAATTCACAATACTGCCGCTACCGCAATCCCACCACAGATTAAGGCACCAGATTACTGGAATGCAACTTTAAGTAGGCATATACAGCTATAAAAAGTACCATAGCACAAACCCGGGAGCAGAGCTCACAGTGCTACCAATACTACAAACCTACCACACATTAAGGCAACAGACCATACAAACATTTAACAGTAACATTGTAATAAATGAGATCCTCATGTTATGATCTATCTTCTGCTCTAATACAGATGTCACTAGACGTCTATGTATAGGAGCATCAGCTCATTCAGCAGGTAATGAAAGAGGAGTTTCAATCAGTCTCTTGGACATAGACTGTAACTTCATAATTCTCACAGGTGAACACCGTTGCATTTATGGAAATTTAATTTTGTTCTGGAAATTACTATGATATATAAAATGTTCTTTAAGATTATTGATTTGTGCCATAACATATAGGCATACATGTTGTGGGATATATTATGACTCTTCTCAACACTTGTTTGTTAAATGTTGATATTAGTTTGAATTCTGAGAATGCACTTATTCAAGATTTTTAAAATTTGCCATATTTAACTATATATGTATCTAATAAAAAGATTATATAGTGCAATATGTTAATTCTACGACCAATAAAACAACTAAATCTAAACAGAGAGCCCCATCAGGATTTTGAAACTCTTCAGTGTGAGTCCCAAAAGTCTGAAAAAATAACTGCAATCCTCAGAACGTAACAATGAAGTATAAAACTTATCAGTGTTTTGCACAGGACAACCCCCCTGCAACCTTTGATATGGGGAGGTTGAATCCCCATACCCTATTTATATGTACAAACTCAAAGATCACTGTACCTCAGAATATATGATGAGATAAATCAGTTTCAGAGTTAGTTTCTATTTCCCTGTAATCACACCTAAATTCTCATTGCTGCAAGGATTACATTTGTGGTCCCGGAACATACAATGGGAACTCTCTAAAAATAGTGTCATATTCTTTTTATGCTGGGGCTTTGCCAACCCAGACCTTACAGGGACTACTCCTGCACACATTAATATGCTAATTTCAAGGTAATAGATTGCCAAAGTGATTCATGGAGTTAAGTTGCTGTCCCCACAATTCATATACTGCAGTGCTAAACTAATTCAAACAATTGATTTTTATTTTATCCAGACACCAAAACGAAAAAGCTAGTGGAAGTAAACGAACAAAAACGACACAGGGTCAACAGCAACATACTGGTGAAATTTTAATGAAGTTCAAACAACCAGTCCACGTTAAAAACTGTGTTCACAGCAAGTAAAACAAAAAGGACAACAATTTCAGATAAAGCGCTTTTCGTCTGTTGAATAAACAGACTTCATCAGATCATATTACAACGTAGGTTCAAACTATTTAAATGTAGTACTATGATCACATGGTAAGTTTAACCTATTGTTATCGCTCTAAATTCAAGGTTAGCTCCAACCTACTGTTTAAAAAGACGATGTACAAGTATGCTTACAAAGTCATAACAATAGTGAGTATAACCTATCGTTAACACTCTAAGTTCAAAGTTTATTCTAACCTACTATTTAAAAGGCAATGTACCAATATATTCACAAAATTATAACCACTGCAAGTTACAGAAAGTAAAGCGGTTTGTGAATAAACCACAAACAAGTTGTTATTTCCTACTAGTTGTTATAACTATTAAAAGTGTTACAAATCGCATCTTGTTGCCCTAAGTAGAAGTACTACATTCTGCACACATGGGAAACGTAAAACGAAGCAGAAAGACAGTGAAACAAAAAACATTGGTCTAAAAGTAAATAAAAATAAAAGTAAAACATCATACTACTAGATTAAAGCAGTGGTGGATGAACACCATCAATGCTGTAACTAATTCTAAAGTAATATTAAGGTAAAAAGTCAGTGTTATTGTTACACAACCAACCAACGATAGCACTGACCTAGTGGTAGTTGGTATAGATACCACGAATACCAAACAGTATATGACATGTAGTAAACTCATTGATCTATCTTATAGCCTGTCTTGAACAATGAGTTAGTAATACTCAAATGAAATACACACCCTCATCAACGTGGGGTGTAATATCAAAGGAGAAGTACTGGTAGCTTCTTTTTATAATAATAAAAAGAGTCCAAAAAAATGGTGAACTGCGAAGTGATCTATTTATAGCTAGTAAATGGTGAATATACAAACCCATCTTGAATAAGGGTACTCTTACAATAACAGGAGGGTTAGAACTTGACCCAGTTGAAGTAGAACATATTGATTACATAAACATTTTAAATCACAACCCACTTGAAAGATTAGGTCCACAGTTGAACACAGTTTTTAACGTGGACTGGTTGTTTGAACTTCATTAAAATTTCACCGGTACGTTGCCATTGATCCTGCGCCATTTTTGTTTGATTTTTATTTTATGTCTGATAAAGACAGTTTGATATTCGAAGGCAAGTGTCTTTGTTGATGTTCTTCTTGCTGCATCTTTCAAATAATGTGTGTTCTATTTGGTGTGCATTAACCCTCTGGTTGCATTAAACCTGCCTTATATGTACAAAGTCCTTGATAAGTCTTCTGATTTCCACTTGACTCCACAAGGAGATGATTCAGTGCCTTATCCTGCCTCTCTTTGTCTAAGGAGCAAATAGCTTGTCACATAACTAGTTTACGTGCTCTCTCCATCTTCACATCATGACTGCTCATTCTTGTACACATTCTATGTAAGATGCTATTGTGTTACATTATTTTAACTGCTATAGCTTCCACACCAATCAGTTAAAACTGCAAGAACAACCCAGCCAAGTTAGAGTCTTCACTGTGCAATGCCTTAAAACTCCCGTAGTATAGGCCGGGGGGGGGGGGATATATGCAAAGGACCCTTTAAGGACATAACAGTTGTAAAGCTACATGGCTTCTGAATGTCCATAGATTTTTACTTTTTAAGTCTTTTATGAGTATATTCAGGCCAGTGAAGCCAAACCCCACTAACTGTAGAGATCAGTTTGGCATTATGATGATAATGATTATAATTATTATTTTTACTTTACAAATACAGCATAAGATGGCTATTGGGCAGTAATTTGGAAACACAGAGCTCTAAATAAATCCTGATGTCCTTAAATATAAGGGTGCCTAAAAGATAACCAAAGTAACATCCAAACCAAAAAGTGAAAAGGACATACAGTCAAGCCATTCAGTAAACACTGCAAGAAAGACCCAGCCAAGTTGAGTCTTCACTGTATAATACCTTAAACCTCCTGTAGTGGAGACCCATGGGATACATACAAATGATCCCTAAAGAACATACAGGTGTTTCAGCTGCATAGCTTCTGAATGCCCATGACGTTTTACTTTTGAAGTCTTTATGGGTACATTCAGTCTAATAAAGTAGCTCCAACTAGATATAGACATGCATGTTTCAGGATTTTTGGTCCTCATCAGTATAGCATTAGTGGATTATTTATCTTTACTGTAGAAACACAAGCTTAAAATCAAGTCTGATGTCCTTAAACATTAGGGGCCTGCATGCCATGCTTTTCCTTCCACTGAATGCATATCACAGTCCTTTGCCTGCTTTGGTGCTACGTCTGCACCGGTTCTGTCATTGGTTTCAGAACTGTTTCTATTTTACTTCTATGCATCTAAAGAGGCAATTTCCAGAATGAAACGTCAGTCAGCAGATCAGTACTGAACACCTCTTGCCCCTACTGTATCTTTCAACAGTCTCCTATTATTAGTGACTTAATCTCCATTCATGGTCTGCTTCAGGCTATAATCACCCTCCCTCCCTCCCTCCACTGACATTTGAGTGTTTTATTTTCTGAAATTCATCCCTATTATAAGCACTAGTATGAGCAAAGCTTTGTGATGAATATCAGTCTCTGACAAATGCATGCTTTGCATTTTTCAGTTAATTGCCTCTATCTAATTATATATTTATATATATTATGCTAAATAACAGGACTTTTTATGTTGGATGGTTTGCTCACTTGTCATCTCTTATTTCTGTCAATGGTGGCTACATATGAAGTATAATAATAATAATAATAAGTAAAATAACAGTGATCTTTACAATTATGTATGTTTAAAACAAAGTGGTCTGTGGCAGTCAAGAAGAGTGAGTTGGGCATAGTTCCCCTGCACCTAAAGATTGAATGAGTCTTGGTTAACAGGAAATGTTTGCCTTGCGGTAGGCCACAAAAGTTTAGGGAGTGCCTTAATCTCAGCATTATAACACATATAAAGAAAGAAAGAAAGAAAAAACACAATAAATGGTAATTGGGTCAATTGGATGTTGCTGGGGCTGAACAAGATCCTGAGGCAGCTGTTATGGTGTAACAACTCGCTGTACTTAATTCTCACTTTTTTTGGAGTAAGGAAACTCTAATTTGATTTAGCTACTTTCCTTTCATTAAATGTTTTATTAGGAAATGTCAAGAATTTGCTTGTTTTATTACCCAACCCTGGAATAAGTGACCTCAAGATTTAACAAATAGTGAAACATGCAATCAAAAATTGATTCTAAAATACTGACAATGCAGGCCAAAAATCGCTATACATGAACCAACACACTGATTTTACAAAAGTAGTCATGAGCTCTGTTATCATACATCCTTGCTACAGTAAATACTAAGAACTTAAAACTCTCCTGAAGCGTACTTCAAGATATTTCAACCCTTTATTTGCTTATTTGTGCTAGCCTTTGCCCATATGAAGGACATACTTAGGTCTTTTAGCAGAGGGAAGGTTGTATATGTTTTACATACTCGTATAACATCATACTAGAAGATGGGGAAAACTATTGAAGGCTCTATTTAAGGGTTTTCAGGAAAGCAATCACCAGCCACAGATTTTACAACAGTGAATACTGGAAACAAAACAAAGATTGTCCTTAAAAATAACTGAAAGTGTGGAAACACTTTAACAGAATATTTATACACTCCAGCACAGTTTATCAACCCTGCAAGAAAAGTATAAATCTCTGATGTAAATCCAGACTACACCTGCAGGAGACTCAATTCCTTTTTATGGGAGATGTAGTGAAATAATGATGCAGAAGATATTCACCTAGCATTTGCATGTGTCACTGGGCAATAGGTACTGGCCTAAAACTGACCAAGTTGGGGCTGTCATTCCATTTCTCCCTGAAGGAGTGCAGAAGGGTTACCAGAATCTAGATTTTTAAGCTGCCAAAATGGTGACTATGGCAACATAAAAGCAAGAATAGTACATTGTTATAAGAATTTTGGAATGTGTTAAGATAAAAAGAGATGTTTTATTTTGTAAAACAGTTCTTTTCACCCTTCTTGTTTGAGCAGAGAACTGAACTGGAATGCAGTTATTAAATAATTTAGATCTTGTTCTGATTGGCTGTTTCATTTATTAGTAGGATTATTTTTTTTTTAATTGAAATGTATGCTTAGCATTGTTTTTATTTCCTGTGAAGGCGTTACTGCCAAAGCAGCTCTAGAAGAATATTTCATTAAAAGTTGCATGCCACCAATATTTGTTGTTTAAATAATCTACAGTTTGTCAGTACAAATAACTATCTCAATCTGAAAGCGAAAATACTGGCCAACAGCAGCATGGAACCTACCATAATGACCCAAAGGTTCAATGGCTGGGTATACACATCAGAGAAGCCATCTTGTTCATAGATGTGTGACCTTTCTCCATCTAGCCAGTATGTAGTTGCAACCAGAGGACAATAGCTCCCTCAAAGGTAGTGAAGATTAGCATTTTTGACTGGTTCGGGAGAGCTCTGTCAGGTATTACCAGGTAGTGTATATCACAAAGAAAGCCCGCTACTGTGGATCTGTTCATTGAGCTGGTGGAAAGATATGTGGTAGCTGCTGAATTATCCCTTAGTCATAGAAAGAAGGTGACTGAACCTAGTAAGGTGAACAGTAAGGTGAATATTGAGGTAAGACCTAGGTATGGAAAATCATAGAAGGTACAAGGCAACTAACCCATGTGGCCATTTACACTTTGCCAAAACCCACCCTTGAACCTTGCCTCCTTTTTAAGTCTCCTTTAGATTTTAAAAATGAAGACCACAAAAGAGTTAGAACTGAAATAAATCAAACCAAGTAAAATGTTTTGAGTGCAATCAGTATGGTCAATTTGCTTGAAATTATTTAGCCAGTGAGTGTTTGCAGTGTGATACATGCCCTAACATTTTTCCTGTAAAGCAATCATTATATTCATCGGAAGAACAAGCTTTATTTGCAAATTATATAACTAACAAATTCTTAAGGTGTGAAGTAAAGTTGGAAGGAATACCTATAAATGCATTGTGAGATTCAGGTAGCACATTAACGTTGATGAGTAAAACATTAGTACTGAAACAAAAACAAGACTACGCCACTTAAAAAAAATGAAAGAAAATGAGAAAAAGTCCAGAACCATGGCTGTTCCTGATTTTCTCTGCATCACATCAGAAGAGTGTTTAGCACTAGTCTGCAAATGCATTTTCCAGCAGATTGTATGCATGTATGTATATTTGTCTGTATTAATTATTTGTTGATTTATATGGTTAATAGTACAGAGGACTGTTCCACTATGGACCCATTTTATTTTCATCCTGGGAGTTACAATAGAGCAGGAGGAAAGTTCTTAAAAAAGAAAGTGAAAAGTATACAAACGTATTACAGAGTTACACGTGAGGCAGTACTCTCGAGAACAATTCAGATACACAGTAATACAAATCAAACACAAAGTTTCTAGTAAAGCAAAACTGTATGTTAAGCATAGTTAAATAGTCCAAGTGGGAAAACCCACTTTATATACATTCACATGCTAAGAATACAGCTGCTATTGCAGGATTTAATTGCAATTTGCTGTAATGCCTTGGTTTGTGCTCTTGCCTATTTGATAGTGCAGTATTGTGATATTTGATGGTACAGTTTTGTGAGGTATGACTGACTTCTTTCTTGTTTTCTCAGTGTTCTTTACATGTGGGGAAGATCAGTCCCTTGGTACTTAGCTCATCTTATGAACTGCTAGCCAGGATTAAAAATATATTTCTGTAACAATGCCTTTCCTTCTTTCCTATCTGCCAGTTATCTCTAGAGTGGCCGGTAACGGAGCCTTTCCTTAGTACAAGGCAGACGACACAGCACTGGCAGTGGCATCTAATTATTTTAATAAGTCAATTTGCAGTGAACTATGATACGACAAGCCCAGAAAAATGAAACGTCACCAGATGATAGATATAACTTATTTTGACATTTTGTAACCGTAAGGTTAGTTAGAATAAGCAAGGTATGTGGGGCAAAGATCCTACATCTGAGGTGTTGGGAAGGCTATGTTCCTATTTAAGTATCTTTTCATTTTTTTTATTTTATTTTATCGTGCTCAACTAAGTGTGGTTCATG
The DNA here is from genome assembly GCF_019279795.1 of Protopterus annectens. NCBI lineage: Eukaryota > Metazoa > Chordata > Ceratodontiformes > Protopteridae > Protopterus > Protopterus annectens. The sequence continues at coordinate 955,784,035 of NC_056746.1, forward strand.
AAAAACTGACTCTGTGCAGATGAACCATAACCATAACAATTTATAATAGCCTCCTCAACTGTTGAAGGAAAAACATACATTGTTTGACTAGCATGATAGCAAGTCAAACTTGGATCTACCCATAGAAACCAGTCCATATATGTGATTAATCACGTCTCCTTTATCTCCAACAGCCGTACACAGAACAGAGAAAAATAGTCTCGCCCAAGAAATTCCAAGAAGGTCAAATTTCATTATAATAATTATAAAAGGCTCATAAGCCAGCACCTTACTAGGCATCTCAGAAGATACTACATCTAAGGCTACATAATATTTCTTTTATGGGAAATGGAGAGAGCTAGCCTATCTAATGTGCCTTTTAAGTAAGCCTAATATTCTTCCTCTGTACTACCCTTCATTTCCTTTTCTCTACCTGCCACATACCCTCTTTAGTGTTTTCATGACATTCCTCTTCATTACCCACACTAGAAGCCCATGCTGTGTCCACAGTCCTGTCTGGAAGGAGCTACTTTTGCAGCTGCAGGCAGTAGTTGGGCCCTACTCTCTGCTGCTTGTGATCCTTCCACCCCCATTTTTCCTCACATCTCCCAAACAAACTGTTCTTTTACTTTGTCGCCCCTAAGTAAACAGAGTTTTATCTAATTCAGCTCACCTTACTGTCACCCAGTAGACAAACATGGTATTAAGTAACTACAGTCAGATACCAAATTTTCTTGTAGGATGCTGTGTCCCATATAACCCACAATGCAGGGGTTCAATCTCAACACTGCTTATTTCTACTTACACTACCTCATATGGCAGACCATCTCAAAGCAAAGGTAATACATTTATTTCCCTTTTCACTGGTTGGGCTGACCTCAGAAGTGGTATATGTACACTACAAATGTGGGGTCTGGGGACTGAGACCCACATCAGAGACTGCAGGGGCAAAATCTTGTATATTATATATTGTAACCTGTACTCTAATCACTTTGGCTGTGCAGTAGTCATGAGAGCAGCAGGACTTGTGTTTGTTAAGCTTGGTGTTGGGAATTCTGGCAATGGGATTCTAAATTAGACCCTCCCAAACATCAGCACCCATATAATGTTTAGGGACATGGGTTTCAAAATTTTCTAAGGAAAAATTATTTAAAACCACAAATTTTAGTGATTTGGATATGGAAAGACACAATATTTTCTTAGATTTTGATATGTTAAGCCAGAGTACTTATTCACCCTAACATTTCTCCTTATATTTATCATATCTATCATGTCCCTTCCTTTCCTTTCATGTCTCTATTGAAAAAAAAAAGTTATACTAATATCTGTGCATACTCTTTCTTCTCTGTCCCACACATATTTCCGATGACTTTTTCTCTGGACTCCTTCCAGCATCTTGATACCTAGCTCTCTGTGTAACCTGCAAAAATTCACATACTATGCAAGATGTGGCCTGCCAAGTGTACAATACAGTGGGAACATTATTACTTTGCTTTCAAAACCTATTCCCTGAGGATACACTTCAACATTCTGTTTGCTATTGGTTGACTCTCTCACTGTTATCCTGGAAGTTTAGTCCAGATGTAAATACCTCTAGTTTTTTCATGCTGTGGTACCATAAGTTCCAGTCCTACAGCTTATATATCTCACTAGGATTGTTGTGCCCAAATAAAATACTTTGTCTGCACTGAACCTTCTTATATGTCTTCCCACTTTGATGGCATTTCTATGTCCTTTCATAGACTCTTCCTCCATCTATACTGTTCTCGGCCCCCTCCGATCTCTATGAAGTATGAAATGAACACACTAAAGAATACCAAGGACAGTACATCTCACTATGCATGCAGTTGCTCATATTCCTTATTCCTGACAAAGTACCTTTCACCACAACTCTGTGTACTACCATCCAGCCATGCAGCAGTCTAGCTTCTCAGTCTCAGTGCTACCTTAGACCACTGCAGTTTACTAAACAGTTGCTTTTGTCTGAGTTAAACTCATTGCTAAAGGTCAGATAAAGCATACCTTCTAGGATTAAACTGCCAGTCTCTGTAATTCAGTCATAAAACTGGATGAGATTAGACTGGCAGCTTCTTTTAGCCATGAATCTATGTCGGTCGTTGTCCTGGAAATTATTGTCTTGAAGGAAGGCAGTTAACCTTTCTCTCAGGACTTTCCACATAACTTTCCATTCTACCACTGTTAGGATAAATACAGTGAATATAAAAAGTTTGCACACCCCTGTTAAAATGCCAGGTTTTTGTGATATAATAAAATGAGACCACAATAAATCATTTCAAATCTTTTTCCACCTTTAATGTGACCTATAACCTGTACAATTCAATTGAAAAACAAACAAATCTGCTATGGCAAAAATATAAAAAAATAAAAAACGTACCATGACCTGTAACCGTAGGAGGACCTATGGTAGGGATTCTACTATGAACATCATGACAGAGTCACCAACAGCTAGTCATACAGGTAAATGTAGAAAAAGTCCTTTTGCAACATCTATACCACAATAGCTTGCACTGAGGCCAACACTCTAAATACAGAAGAGAGTATAAATTATTTTTTTTTCTGAAAGTGAAAGTTATGCTCAACCCACATGTGCCAAAAGCCATCTTGCTTATCCAGCAACACTACCCTGATATCCTGTGGCAGTAGAGCATAATTAACTTGAGACCATCTGAAACTTGACTTACTTGATATGAATGTTGAAGTCTCTGAGGTCAATGATGTGGCAAAAATATCCCATCCCTTTCATAATTTACGAATTACTAAGATTTAGGAACTGAACCCTATGCCTTCTGCCAAGACAGGAATTGTCTCTACAGCCTCTATGCAGAGCAGAACTAGACATGTTCTAGAAGCTTTGCAATAAATGCTTGGTCTTTTGAGTTAGAGTAAGAGCAGTGACGGAAACTTAGCTCCAAGACAAGGTCATTGAATACCATGTTTCGGACCAATATATCTGTGATAATAGCTCTTCAAATTGAGCAACTGTGTAAACTCACCTCCCACAAGATGTCCTGTGAGGTACTCAGGGCTGCTCTGACAGCACCTGAGGGATCTGTCTCTTATGAGGCTTCAAGAATGTCATTTTTAATGAAGCTTCTTGTTGTTATTATTATTCTTGGGGTATTTGTTAAATCTAGAAGAAACCAGAGAAGGCAGATGGATCAGAAAAATCAATAATTAGTGAGAGACTATAGCCTGCCATGACCACACCTTTGGGCTTTTCAAATGACAGCAGAGCTGAAATGTTTTGCTGTTTCTGGGACTTATACTGGACAGAACAGGTCATACGGCTATCTACCTTCTGATTTTTTCTAAAGATTCTGCCCTACTCTTCTGGTGCTTTACATGTGGCACATCCTTCCTTGGGAACAGGGAAAGTTGAATTTAGGCATTTCACAGGGATTCAAAGGAGTTCAAGATGTCTGATGGACAGCAAAAGGATGGGCAACAGAAAAAAAAACACAGCCACTTCTTTTCTGCTCCCCACCCTATTGTGTGCTTCTCCTATCCTAACCAATCTCAACGCCTCTCTATTAGCCAAACTAGAATAGTGCTACAATAAAGTAGTCAAATTCACAACCAACCAACAGTACAGGTCACCTCACTGCCTATCTCTAAAACAGCTAAACTGTCTCAAGCTAAATAATTTTCTGTTGTACTCATAATTAATTACAACCTTCAAACTACTCACAACCCTGAAAAAATTCCCATCTCTTCACTCTGTCATTAAACCTTGCACTACTAAGAGACCTCTGCACTCCACTGACAAATAATTACTCTCTAAAACTAAACCTAACAACAATGCAGGATATTCCCTGTATTCACACTGCATTGTTAATAGCTGGAATACTATCTCACTCCACGTAATAACTGTATGCAACCTGAAAGACATTAAATGAAGTAACAGTTTTTACTCTTGTTCTTCTGATCTAGGTGATGTTGATGTTAGCCCTAATGCATATTGTTCACTAGATACTTCTACTGTGCAGTTTAAAAGTAAGTTTATTCCCCCATTTACTAATGACTGTATTAAACATTTTGCTCAGATGTTGGATTTTTCTGTTGAACAATTGTATAAAGAATTTGTCAATAATAGGAATGCAGTTCAATATAACTTAACTATTTATTTTATTTATTTTTATTTCACAATTGATGACCGGGAAAGTCCAACTGGACACAGGTCCATTTTCAGCAGAGGTCCGGGGAGAAAATCTCCACTTTAACACAATAGTGCATACGTGTTGAATGTGTGTACAAATACATATCATCAAATATATAAGCATACCATTAAGACATACAAATAGACATATAAGAATATAGTTTACATTTCTGCATCACATAAGAATCCATTTCAGCAAATCTTTTTTTTTTTTTGTGAATTCAATAGGACAGGTTATATGATAGGTAAGAATAAGTATTCAAGAGGTTAGAGGGACTAACAGGTGATCTTTAGCATTGTCCGTATGAATTTTTGGAAGGCAATAAAGGATAGCCATAGTACAGCCTTCAACATTAAACTAAATGTGAGTGGGCTGCTTTAAATAATTTATCTGATAGACAAGATCTTGTTATTAAGCCAGCAGACAAGGGCAACAAAATTGTGGTTCTTCAATTTTCACAATATTTATCCATGTGTATGCAACACCTTAATAATAACATGGTGTATAAAGTTAGTGACAGTAATAAGTATGGTGAGGCTATACAGAGGATTGTCAGTTTATTAGAAAAAGGTTGCCGACTAGGCTATTTGACAAAAAAGGGAACTTGAGACTAAGTTTAATGTTGAAGGCTGTAATATGGCTACCTTTTATTGCCTTCCAAAAATTCATAAGAACAATGTTAACCCTCCAGGTTGACCCATAGTGTCAGCTACTAATTATTTTCTTCATAATATTGATATTATTCTCCATAATTTTTTGTTACCCTGTGTAGAAAAACTTCCATCATATATAAGAGATTTGTTTGATTTACTTAGTAAAATCTCTAAAATTATGTGTAAAGCCAATATGTATTGGATTACCCTTGCTGTGTGGAGTCTCTATACAAACATCAAACATAGAGATGGCATATTAGCTGTATCATATTTCTTAGAAGACAGCCCAGTATCACATTATATAGTGGAATTATTTCAGTTTTGTTTGACAAATAACTATTTTAGTTTCAACAATGTCATATATCATCACTTTCAAGGTACTGCCATAGGGGGATATTTTGCCCGCATGTATGCTGACTTGTTTATGGCAAAATTTGAATTGGAATATATTTATAGGAATTTATTTTTTTTAGAAACATGTTTTATTTTTTTTTACAGATACATAGATGATTGTTTTTTTTATGTGAGGATGGTATGAATAAAGTTCAGGATTTTGTTAGAGATATTAGTAGTAATGTGTATGGCCTGGAATTTGATGGTTTACAGTATGGTAAACAGACACATTTTTTAGCTCCCCATTTGACTGGCTATTGTAATGGCTTCGTTCAAACTTCCGTATATCGGAAGTTCGTAGATGGAAGCCAGTTTCTGCATGGAAATAGCTGCCACCCTCCCCACATGATTAAGTCTCGCCCCTATGGAAAGTTAGTTAGGTTGTATAGAATTTGTAATAATGAAGCTGATTTATGTAAGGAAGTTCGTGAAACATTACTTACGTTTCTACGAAGAGGTTATGACAGAAACATCATATCAGATCCAGTAAATAAAATTACTGGACTTTGTTTGGAGCAATCACAAGTATTTAAAAATAGGGGACAGATTTGTGTAAAAGACGGCATGGACCGTATGTTTTTTGTTACAACTTACAATATTTTAAGTGATGAAATTTGTTAACTAGTTAAATACTATTGGTCATTTTTAAGGAGAGATGATAAGTTAAGTGAAATAATTGGTAGCCAGCCTTTTATCTCTTATAGAAGGGGACAGAGTTTGAGGGACAAGTTGGTTAAGTCTTATTTTGTGGTAACTGATGAAAACGTTACGTTTCCTGTAAAATATCCAGATAAAAAATGCCCAAATCAGCCTTAGGTCACCCAGCAGGATAAAAGTAACTGCAGTAAAAAATACGAACCAGGTAACCACCAGGACTGTCAACATATAAAACTTTTATTCGGAACATAACAGGATAAGCACTTTCACACAGACTGTGCTTCATCAGATCCATCAATGCAAGAATCCTTGAACCTTTTATATATTGTAAGCAATTAACAACACCCAATAAAAACATTAAAACAATTACTGATGCAAACTACGCTTTTTTAAAATCAGCTTTAAAGGTACAGCAGCATTAATACTAGGCAACTTATCTGCCTGCAACCTAACAATCCATTTAGTCTCAGCTATCTCAAGCCTATTGTTAAAATCCCCCCCTCTTGTCCATACACACTATCTGTAGTACTAAAAATTCAAAACTGTGTCCAGGTTGCATAGAAATGTACTTTGCTAATGCACTGAGTATGTACATTCATGCATCTAATATCACCTTGATGCTGTAGCATACGTTCCTTCAGCATCCTCACAGTCTTCCCTTCATAAAATGAAGTGCAATTTCTGCATTTAGCTAGGTATATTAAACCTTTAGATCTACAATCTGCATAGAATCTCGGTGAAAAAAGATACTCCAGGGTGGGGTTCTTAAATATAGCATCATTAGAAATAATACTGCAGGCTTTACATAATCTGCATGGATAAGTCCCAGCACGAGTAGAACTTAAGTGGACATCTCTGTGGTTTTATAGCAGAGTTGCCTTTTCAATGACAAATTATTTTTAAATGTAAACCTGGGCCAGTCACCTACAATAGCCTTGATCCTTTCATCAGTAAGTAGAACTGTCCAGTATTTGTTAACTGTATCACATATCTGATGAATATTATTCCCATACGTCAACAGTAATCTAAGTATATTATTGATGCCATCAGTCCTATTTGAAGAGATGCTAGTGCTAGAGCGATTAAAAAAGGGTTTACCCTTATCAGTGCGCATTGCATTAACTTCCTTCAAAGTACTATCAAGGGCATCTTTTCTATATCCCCTGTCCAGTAATTCCCTTTCAAGTTTACATGTGGCCTCATGATATTCATTGTCATCTGTATGTAACCTCGACATTCTTAGATATTAGCCCTTAGTTATATTATTGAAGACATGCTTGGGATGCATGCTTCTATGGTGCCTCAATGCATTTTTCCTGCATGGTTTCCTAAACTGGGAGCTAGAAATAATACCATTGGCCAGTGTTATCTTAGTATCCAAAAATTCTATGGAAGTCAATGAGTAATTCAATACAAATCTGAAACATTGACTACTGGATTCAAGATATCATACAAAATTCAATAGAGCACATACTGGGCCCTGCCACAACATAAAATTGTCATCCACAAATCTTTTATAATAAATGAGCTGTGTTGAGTATGCATGCTGGGATAGGACTACCATGCACTCCCAGTCAGCCAACACAAGTTTGGCATAACTGTTAGCACACCTGGTGTTCCCATTGCTACACCTATTTTTTGCGGGTTCCTGTTAGAAGAACTAAGATGCATTATGCAGAATGCGTCTTTGTCGAACTGTTAATGATGAAAACATAAAATGACAAAGCGGCTTTTAAGCAAATTCTTTGCCTGGGAAAGAAGTCGTTTAGCCACTTCCATCACTTTGCCATTTTTGGTACTGTAGTGTGATCGCAGAGTTGGTATATTTAGGTAGGGGGGGGTGTGGATGGCAAAGCCCCCCACTTAAAACAGTGTTTAGTGTGTTTTTTTTTTTTTTTTTGGGAATAGTGAATTTTTCCCCTGGGAAAAAATTCACTGGTCTGGCTCTTCGCTCTTTTTTCTTTTCATTCTTTTGTGGTCAATATAACAGCGTTCACTCTTTTGAGCGTTCATTATTATAACATAGACCCTTTTTTGCTTGTATAAGTTGTCATTAAAGATAAAAACATTATTACATAAAACAATTTCCATTAATGCACCTATACATTCACTATGTTCAGAAGAATAACTAGTATTGACATTTAAAAACTTTTAAGAGATGTGATTCCCATATCATGGGGTATGATAGCAAAAAAGCGTTTGAATATCCATGGTCACCAAAATAATCCCAGCAGAAAAATTACCATATGTTCTAACAAAAGGAAAAGGAATTGGCAGATAGAATGGATAAACTCCAGAATGAGATACACATGAAGTTTAATGAAGCGGTACACTTGGCTGAGATTGATAAGGTGTTAATGAACGTTCTGTCATATCATGACATACAGCAGATGATAAAAAAAGGAAAGCTTGAAAGGGATATGGCAGATTTTAAAAAAGGCCATATTTTCATATAGCCTACAGGGTCCGAACGGACAGTGAATATATCCAATGAATAAATGTATGCTGCAATCACTGATCAACAGCAGCGACCATGTTCTCAGCCACAGATAGGTGTATCACAAGTTCCAGTAACTGATGAGCAAGCTATATCTGTTGAGACTCCCAACACTACAGTTTTGCAAGCTCCTGTTGATGAACGAGTCGGTTTGTCATCCAGTGGAGCTAGACCTAAGGATATTAATACAGCGATATCCTTAGATACTGTTTTTTTCAAATTTTCCAGTCCCTTTCAAGCTACCACAGCAAGTGGGCAGGGGTGGAGCTACAGTCAAGGGCGCAAGAAGCGGAAGCCGCCTCTAGAGAACATGTACATCATGGAGGAATCGAATCAAAAGAAGACAGCACTCTAGTATATAATCTACCTTTTTATACTCTAACATCTGCACAAGTAAGTTTGTTAGATAAAGGGCTAAGTTTCGTGCCCTCATGCTCTGTACAAATAGAAGATGTGGTTTTAGACATTAAACTTTTCGCAAGGAACATGGCATTAAAATTAACATTTGGTGAGTAACGAATAGTCCCAAACAGCATGAAACACACCAGTCTGTTTGTTCCACAATTACCACCAATGCTTGATACTTTTGTAGGAACTATTGAAAAGGAATTGTTTGAACTTAATTTTAATAAGAATAATTTCTATAATATAACTAGAGATGAATTATTTTGCAATGAAACAGTTAAGAATGAATGATGCACTGGATATACGCCCAGCTGACAAAGGGGGATCTGTTGCAGTTATGGATGCTGTTTCTTATGAAGTAAATATGATACAGATGCTTAGTGATACTTTGACTTATGAATGCATTACACAGGCTATGTTGAAATGTATTATTAATGGGATACATGGTCAATTATATGAAATGTTATGGGATGAATTATTTATATGACTTCATGCTTGTATTAGAACCATTACTATCAACTATCCGTGGTTTGCCGAAAGTGCATAAGTCACTTTCTAACCCACCCCTTCATCTCATAGTATCAGGCAGGAGATGGGCAACTGAATTTATATATATTTACATTGAAAACCAACTTAAAGAATCACTGAAAGAGGCAACAGCAGTTTTAAAAGATACGGAGCATTTTTTAAGCACTCTAAGTGATTTTGCTAGGACGTATTGTAATTTTTCTGATGGGATTATTTTGGCGACCATGGACATTCAAATGCTTTTTACTATCATACCACATGATATGGGAATCACATCTCTTAAAAGTTTTTTACATGTCAATACTAGTTATTCTTCTGAACATATTGAATGTATAGGTGCATTAATGGAAATTGTTTTATGTGATAATGTTTTTATGTCTAATGACAACTTATACAAGCAAAAAATAGGTGTAGCAATGGGGGCACCTTGTGCTAACAGTTATGCCAACCTTGTGTTGGCTGACTGGGAGTGCATGGTAATTCTATCCCAGCATGCATACTCAACACAGGTCATTTATTATAAAAGACTTTTGGATGACATTTTTATGTTGTGGCAGGGCCCATTATGTGATCTATTGAATTTTGTACAATATCTTGAATCCAGTAGTCAATGTTTCAGATTTGTATTGAATTACTCATTGACGTCCATAGCATTTTTGGATACTAAGATAACACTGGCCAATGGTATTATTTCTAGCTCCCTGTTTAGAAAACCATGCAGGAAAATGCATTGCTGCATCATAGAAACATGCATCCCAAGCATGTCTTCAATAATATAGCTAAGGGCCAATATCTAAGAATGTCGAGGTTACATACAGATGACAATGAATATCATGAGGCCACATGTAAATTGAAAGGGAATTACTGGACAGGGGATATAGAAAAGATGCCCTTGATAGTACTTTGAAGGAAGTTAATGCAATGCACAATGATAATGGTAAACCCTTTTTTAATCGCTCTAGCACTAGCATCTCTTCAAATAGGACTGATGGCATCGATAATATACTTAGATTACTGTTGATGTATGGGAATAACATTCATCAGATATGTGATACAGTTAACAAATACTGGCCAGTTCTACTTACTGATGAAAGGATCAAGGCTATTGTAGGTGACTGGCCCAGGTTTACATTTAAAAATAATTTGTCATTGAAAAGGCAACTCTGCTATAAAACCACAGAGATGTCCACTTAAGTTCTACTTGTGCTGGGACTTATCCATGCAGATTATGTAAAGCCTGCAGCTTTATTTCTAATGATGCTATATTCAAACACCCCACCCTAGAGTACCTTTTTTCACCGAGAGTCTATGCAGATTGTAGTTCTAAAGGTTTAATATACCTAGCTAAATGCAAAAATTGCACCTCATTTTATGTAGGGAAGATGGTGAGGATGCTGAAGGAATGTATATTACAGCATCAAGGTGACATTAGATGCATGAATGTACTCAGTGCATTAGCAAAGCACATTTCTATGCAACCTGGACACAGTTTTGAATTTTTAGTACTACAGATAGTGTGTATGGATAAGGGGGGGTGGGGGGTTAACAATAGGCTTGAGATAGCTGAGACTAAATGGATTGTTAGTTTGCAGGCAGATAAGTTGCCTGGTATACTGTTCCTTTAAAGCCGATTTTAAAAAAGCGTAGTTTACATCAGTAATTGTTTTAATGTTTTTATTGGGTGTTGTTAATTGTTTTCAATATATAAAAGGTTCTAGGATTCTTGCATTGATGGATCTGATGAAGCACAGTTTGTGTGAAAGCTCTTATCCTGTTATGTTCTGAATGAAAGTTTTATATGCTGACAGTCCTGGTGGTTACCTGGTTCATATTTTGTACTGCAGTTTCCTGTAAAATGTGCATGTACATTGCCTTGCTATAATTGTAATGTATGTAAATGTATTGTTCATAGTTTCGGTAAAATTAATGGAAAAAGATTTGAACCGAATAATACATTTGCTTGTGATACTGATGTCATTATATATTGTCGCAGATGCCCCTGCAACCTGTTTTACATTGGGCAAAGAAAGAGGAAATTTAAAGTGAGGCTGTAGGAGCATATTAGGGACATTAAAAAAACAGAAAGCAGAAAGCTCTATAGCTATGCATTTTATGGATTAATATGGTAGTGACTCTTCTTTAATACAGCGTACAATTTTAGAAAAGTTTTTGTTAGAACTGGTGATGTTATGTTGATAAAAAATATACTGTTATGTAAAGAAGCATTATTTATTTTAAAATACAATACTCTTTTTACCAGGGGGATTGAATCATGAACTTAATTGGAAATATTTGCTTTAGCTAGGTATTTATCTTATTATGATTTCTTAATTGTTTGTTTTATTGTAGATTTAAGCTGTGTGTGTATGTGTGTGTGTGTGTGTGAGTGTGTGTGTGTGTGTGTGTGTGTGTGTGTGTGTGTGTGTGTGTGTGTGTGTGTATATATATATATATATATATATATATATATATATATATATATAGGGGAAGTGATCATTATGAAAGTTACTTCTTGAAAGCTGTTTGGCCGAGGCTCTAAAGTGCAATAACATTTTGGATCTGCATTTGGTTGTTTTCCTTTTCCTTTTGCTTTGCTGGTTGTGGAGATTAAATGAAGCAACCCCTGCCAAATAAATGGCTCTTCACCTGCACCACCCTTGGTTAAGCTGCTACTAATATAACTATATGAATGCATGTCATAACTCGCTGTTGCACAAAACATAATGTATTATTATCACAGCTATACCTTCCTCTATCATCTCATCATCTTTATCTTCCTTCTGCCTCTTCCCCTTCCTTTCTATTGGCTGTTCTCTTTATCTTGTTTTTCTATGTCCTAGATTTTGAGCAAGTCTTTATAGTAACAAATATTTGCATGTAAAACCTGTCAATCTATGTATACTGTTGATATTGCACAGCACATACCTCTCTATATTAAGAAAATATTCACATACTTCTCATGTAACTTATTTTTAGCACCTTTATTGAGTTATCACTTAAGATACAGGCAAACATACAATTATATAAAAGAAAACAAACCATATTAATATGTTCCTAATTACAAACATTATACATCACATACTTTTTTGTATAACTATAATCAATCCAATATTATGTAACTTGCTCATTTCCTGCTTTCTTTTAAATCTCACTCTTTCTCCAAAACATTATTCTCCATGTATTGTTGACACAGTTTCCATTTTTTCAATGAAATTTGCTCCTACACTTTTCTAAAGATACTAATCCCAGTTCTTTCATCTCTGTTACAGTATTCAGTACTTCAAATGCATTTGGTTTAGATTTTGATTTCCGTTTTCTAGTAATTGCTGTTTTGACAGCCACCAGAATTAAACAGCAAAGCAGCCAAAGCCTTATTTTGTCTAGCCGTTCAGACTGTGTATTCCAGCTCAAAAAATAATTTCCTTAGTTAAACCCATTTGATCACCCAATATATCTGACAGAGCACTCTGTAGGTAATTTATAAAGTCTGCTAACTCATTTTTCTGCCAAAACATATGTTACCAGCTACCCGTTAATTCCCCATCACATCTCCAGCATTTGCCATCTACCTGAGGAAAAATCTTTGGAGTCTGTTTGACTTATAAAAACACCTATCCATACACTTCCAAGCAAAAATATTAAATCTTCTAGAATTTGTTGTATACTTCAGAGCCATACATATGTCCTCCCATTGTTTCCTTGTGAATTGCTTATCCAATCCTTTCTAACTTCCTAAAGTTATTGTGTAACATTTTATATGCCCTATTAATTATCTCTTTTTTTAACAGCAGCTTCTGTTCTAGATTCAACTAAAAACTCTACCATAGCTGGTCCTTCACTTAGGGTTCCCCCATCCCTTTCTATTTGCTTATAATCTATCAATCCCTGATAAAGAAGGCAGTCTCTAGTCTGCAATCCAAACATCTTATTGACCCCTTCCCATCCTGTTACCTTCCCCCTGCAGTTATTTGTTGCTGATATTTTGCCTTTGTCAGTTTTCTCCAATAAATTTCAGCCCTCTCTTAACTATTTTGTGTACCCCCCCTTTCACTCATCCCTAATGGCATAATCTCCTTTCTCCATTCTCATGTAGGCTTAGTTCTTAGAATACTTTCTTCTACTTTATGAATATAATATTCTGCATGGCTGTTGTTATTCTCCTTAAGGATCTGTATCCAAACTCACACTCTCTTCTTATTTCTTGAATTTCTCCCCATTTCATGATCATCATCCCTTTCTGCTTTGAATAATAGCTTTCTACTTGTGTTATGTATATGAACCTTAACTGTGCAGCTCTAAAATATCCTTTCAAATCAGATAATCCTAAACCACCTTGTTCTGCTGGAAGGATCAACTTATCCCACTTGACACTTGTCCACTTCCAATCACAGATAAATTTCTTCAACTGTTTATTAATTGTTGTCCACAACTTCTCCTCTGGTTGATAAAAATATGCCTGATCTGTATATAAAACTGAAGAGACTAAAAACATTTTCACCATTTGTACCTTGTTATCCATACCAATAAACAAGAACTTCCAATTTCTCAGTTTTTGTATTATCTTTTGTTTAGTCTCTTCCCACATACTTGTAGCTGCTTAACAGAATCCCTTTTAATCTGTACACCTAAATACTTCATTTTTTATGTCCCCATAAATATGGGTATTGCTGGACCACTTCATGGGTGGCTACATATGTTATAGATGTAGCCTCTGAATTATTTCATTAATTTTATATCCCATAAAGACTTGAAACTGTCCCAAGATGTTCCACAATACTGACATTTCCTTTTCTGGTTCTATCAGGTATAAAATGATATTGTCTGCAAATAAAGCTGCATTTGTTGATTATCATACCTATTATATTCTTGATTTTCTAGTCACGTATTTTCTTTGTTGGTGGCTGTAAATATAAAATAAATAACAAAGGGGAAAAACACTCTTGTCTGGTTCCTCTCTTTAGACACAACTTGTCAGTAAGAAACCATCCCACTTTAATGTTTGCCTCCGATCCCTCATGTATCCTCCTAATTAACCTTATTATTGTATCAGTGAAAGCAAAAGCTTCCATTACCTTACTTATAAAATCCCAGCTTACTCTTTTGAATACTTTCTCTGCATCCTGACCTACATGTAACTGTTATTGTTAAGCAAACATGTACATGAAGTAACTGATGTCAAGGATGTCTGAATAGTGGAACTGTTGCTCATGAATGAAACTGACTGTAAATGGTGACACAATGCAAATGATTTCCATGATATCACTCTAACTGAGCTGTTGTCTCCATGCCTGCTCTGAAAAATGACACTGCTCAGTCAGATTTTCCAGGTAAACAAATTCCAGTAAATAAATATAAAGGTGATTGACATCATCTATGGCAGATATCCATACAAACAGTAGCATCCAGTAAATTTCTTTATTCACATCCATATCCAAGGGTTATACTTGACCACTTTTACCTGCAAATGGTGTTATCAGGAACAGTTATACACATTATAATAACACTTTGTTAAAGACATTCATTATTACATTGATTACAATTTCATGTAACCAACTACTTTGTTAAGCATTTTAATTACTAAATATAATACACAAAAATTGACTAGAATATTGCACTAAATGTAAAATATATGTAACAGAATCAACTGACTACCCATTATATTTTTTAATTGGTCCAGTCTTAAAAACGTCTATAACTCCAAATAGTATTAAATAGTTCAATTGGAAAATCCAGTAGTTTTGCTTTTTGCCCATTCTCTACTGCTAGGTGTTTGGTATAGTCCTTCCTTCTAACACTTGTGAGTTTAAAACTGGACAAGGAACTTCCAGGGAGATATTTGTACACTGCTTTTTCATTCCTTCTTCATAATGTTGTAAATGTTCAGTCATGTGGGTGACTGAGCTCCTTGTGGTTTTGCCTGTGTGATGTGTATGTGTGTTGCTATTTATTTCAAGTACAGGCAACTACATGAACTACATTTTAACTGTTTCAGTTAATAAATCATCTCATCTTAAATTACATGTTTGACCCTTCAACACTAAATTTGTTAGTGTGACAGATATGTCTAATGTCTACACCTTCCACAATGCCCACAGGCAAAATAGTACAAAGCTTTATGTGTTTTCTTTCTATCTATATTATGATTAAGGACTTAAAACTATTCAACCCATTACTGTAAAAAATTAAAGCCACAAATGCTCCAAGTTTACCCTCAGAGGTTAAAACGTTTCTGTAGAGATTCAGTATTTCTTTTAATTACTGGCACTCACAGGGATACCAGCAATAAAGAACTGCAATGAAACCCTATTTACATGTAACCAGTAATCAGTGCATCTGTAGCAATATTTTTATACATCTTTAAGTAATCCAAACCTATTTTTCATACAAGACATCCATTCATTCTCTGACTACCTGCTTAATACAGTTCAAGGTCGTGGGGGACATGGATATTACCTCAGCACTCAATTGGCACAATATAAAGAAGTAATTTCTAAATGGAGTATCAGTCCATTATAGGATGCAGGCACACACTCATTTGCACATGCACACATGTCTGTGGGCAATTTGGAGAAGTGCCAGTTCATCTATGGTGTGTCTTTGGGATGTGGGAAAAAAAAACAGAGCAATCACCCAAAAAAATATGGACACAAGGTGGACATTCATACTGCATAGAAGTTGCGACACTGAAGAAATGAACTGGAGAGTCAAGAAGTATGAGGAAGCAGTGCTAACCACTGAGCGGCTGTATTGCCCCATGCTAGATATATTGGCTGCCAATTATCTTTGTGAAGATTCCTTTTTGTTCTCATAACTTCTCAATGTACATTACTAATAACACGTTTGGAATGATAACTATCCACCCGCAAAACTGTATTTCTGTCAGTTAACTTCCTGGAAAAAGAAGTAACCAAAGTGCAATCACCCTACTGAGAACATCTAAATAATATAGCTCTACTTGACTTACTAAAGTAGTGAATGTAGTGCCATAGCATGCTAAATTAACATAGTCTTGAAATGGGATTCAGCAGAGAAAATACTGATACTGGGAAGGATAAACAGCAAAAGAAGGGACAACAGAGGCTAAGATGGATATACATCATTACTGAAGCAATGAATATGAATTTGTAAGAACTTAAAGAAGCTGTTGTTGACAGACAGGCCTATAACATTAAAGTCCTTTGGGGCTGTGAAGATTTGGACTAGACTAAATGATTGAACAACAAAAAACTGAAGAAAATTATATCATAATCACATTGTCCTGGTACCTTCTCCCAAAATCATTTCCAGGTATCAGCTCCAAAAATCCAGGCTGAAACTAAAATGGGTCTAATGGGATCTGTGCTCTTTCCCAGTTAACAAATTCAAAATAAAATAAATAAATAAAATCAGTTCCTTCAAGACTAGTTCCATGGGAGGGATGGCCCAAGCTTCCTTATCCTTTTCCTCCCTCTTGGGTACGTTAGAGGGGTAATAAAATAATGCAAAGAGGAGGTCTGGTATGGCATAGCTATAGAAGCAGCATGGGATTAAGCACTATGTGTGGACATCCCTTAGAAGTTGTTTTTTTTTCAAGATACCCCTCAGAAATCCTCAAGGGCTTTAAAAACTTTTGAAATAAAGTAGTTGGCAGTAGTTGTATGTGGCAGCAGAGACAGAAAAACAAAAACAGGCAGTCTAAAACTGCACTACCACAAACACAGCAGCCTAACCAAGATCCTGTATGTGAGGTCACCATGCAACAGCTGAAGGTTGAAGAGCATGAGGTTACTTTGCTAACCATCTTCAAGGTGATGCAGAGTATGAAATCTAAACTGAATGATTATGTGTCATCAGCAACTGAAGGAATTCACCAAAGCAACAAATGAACATTCTGACAATATTCAATCACTGATTCACAAGAATGAGCTCTTAAAATCAAAAGTAGCAGCCAATGAAGCAAGGCCTGAGATAATTAATGCTATGGCTACTGATTAAGAGGACAGAGCCAAACGGAAGAGTCTCCAAGCTGCAGGACATCTGGAAGGAGTAGAAGGCTAGGGCTGTCTCTCATATATGAAAGCAAAACTGTCAGAAAGGGTAAACAACAGCCCAGATAAAGTTATCCTGTAACAAGAGAACAAAATGGCATGGATACTGCAAAGAAAGAACCAGATACAATCCCAGCAAATAACAGTCCAGTTTGCAAACTTTCACATCAGAGAGAGAGAATACTGGCATGCTTATGGAAACCCTGCAATAAAATACTCTTTAAAGGTCACAGAATCTATACTGGTCAAGATTTCCCAGCTCAAACAAGAAGGAGTGCTGAATTTCAGCAAGTGCAAGTCCACCGTAGACAAAGTGGATTAAAATACAAACTTTTGTATCCTGCCACATTGTAAATTTTCTTTCCAGGTGGTCTGAAGTCTTTTAATACCCCATATAAAGCATTAAAGAAATTAACGGATAAAAGTGCTAAAACAATAGCAGCATTTGCTATCCATGACCACAAGCAAGCAGATGCTGTACAAATACTGCCATCAACTAGCGACTTTCAGAGGAAAATGCTTTGGTTATTTAATAGACACTCGGCATTAAAGGCAACAGCTGAGGCATTACAGAAGCACCAGCATAAAAGGGCAAAACAGAGTGATAATGATTTTGACATGTGAGGAACTGAATGTACTATTGAATGAAGGATATTTCCATACTAGACAAACATTACTGAGACTTGAAATTACTAAACACTAAATGAACAACTGTTTGCATTAACAGAGTACCAATGCTAAATTGAAGTTGGTACAATGGTAGTTATTTGAACACTGTCAAATATAAAGTGACCTCACACTCTACCTAGCCTATGACAGTTGGTATGATCGACAGAGGTAGCAGGTGGAGGACTCTAACAGGGAGCTGACTTAAAGTCTGCTCCATGTGGCTTCCTCTCCCCCTACAGGCCATAAATAAATTGCATAACCTGTAAGCTGAATAGGAAAGCATTAGGCACCATGACATGCGGATAGCGACTTGACATCACAAATGGTTGTCTTAACTAAGATCATGATGAATTCTAATTTTATTTAGTCCGACATACTTTCTGACTTTCTGCCCCATTTTTATATTAAATGTAATAGGGGCTTGATACATGTTTTCAGGAGCAGCCCTTGGCAGTTTAAGATACTCCAATCTTTAAATTCTGCAATGAATGTTTTAACATTTTGCATGTTTCATGGGATAGATACCAAGGTAAGATGACCTTGGCACATAGAAAATAGTGAATAAAATATCAGGCTGGCACAGCCATGATAGAGTCTTTTTTCATATTTAAGATAGCCACCTAGGAGATGGGGAGAGACTCCAGGATTACACTTAATAAAGAGCAAATGCTTTTGCCTTAGAAGTGCATAACAGAAGGTTTAATGTATATAGTTTATAGTTCTTCTGTTACAATGGTTTGCAGGGTATTGCATATGTATATGTGTAGATATATATATATATATATATATATATATATCTATATATATCTATATATATATATATATATATATACACACACACACACACACACACATATATATATATATATATATATATATATATATATATATATATATATATATATATATATGTAAGTACCCACTGGAGGCAACTATAATGGCATTTTGATACAGGGAGGTTTCAAATAACAGTAATCAGAAATTTTATAAAGGCACAGGATTCAAACTAGACACTGCAAATATGAGGTAGAATCAGACATGTTATAGAACTCAGGATGGAAAAGCAATGAATAATAAGGTACATAGATAGACAGATAGATAGATAGATAGATAGATAGATAGATAGATAGATAGATAGATAGATAGATAGATAGATAGATGGCCAGAATAAGTATCATCTCATGGAATGTCAATGGTTTGACAAATCCAATAAAGCAGACTAGGGTGCCAAATGAAATGAAGAGGGAAAAGCAGACATTTGCACATAGCAAGAGATGCACCTGTGAGAAAGAAACTAACAGACAGAGGATTTAAACTGTTAGGCAGTGACAACTATAAAGGTGCAAGACGGAGGAGTGCTACAACCTTAAAAAAGAATAGCTTAGACATTTAGGCTACATGACAGATGACAGAAGAGTTAGATTAATTTATGGTAGTAAAAGGCAATATTAAAAGGAATAGAATAACACTGACTGCTTTATATCTTCCCCCATGTATTATAACTGTTGTTTATAGACATATATTATTAGGTGCACTACAGTTTCATGAAGGGAGATTAATTATTCCAGGGAATGGAACATACATTTCCATGATGTGGAAGGAAAGGAAGGTAAAGGTAGGGCAAAGATGAGAAAAGAGATGTAAGAAATGTGCCACATTCCTGTGCCCGATGGACTTGATTGTTGTTATGATCTTGGATTAATTCAGACACTCTACAGAATGTACATATTACTCACCAAGGAATAAAAGCTGGTATCAACAGATAAATTATTCATTGCAAAAGAAAATAAAGAAATGGTTGTTACTGTCAATGTTAGCCGCATTTGAATATCAGACCACATACATGTGTCAGTATCCATTGGTCTTATATAGGAGCCTCAAGCTCCACAATACTGGTGTTTCCCGACATATTATTTAAAGACCAGCTCAAGAACCTGTTAAAAGACAAACTATTACACATGCTATCATAAGATAGTATAGGCTCAAGAGCTTTGGGATAACATTAAGAAGGAATTAAAGGAAGACTTGTAAACTTATTTTATTAAGTGAAATAGGGAGGAACAGATCATAAGCGAACAGAAAGTAACTAGACTTATGGAACTACAAAGAAAACTTCCAACCTTGTCCCCGATGAGGAGGAATTAGAGTTAAGAAAGCTTCTTACTGGTCTACAGAAGTGGCAATAGAAGATAATAGTATTCCAGCAGGCAGCAGTAAAAGGCATACATCATATTAATACCCGGCAATCTGTTAGAGTGCTGTCAGGGGGGCTGCATCATCAAAAAGTTAAAATACAAATATCTCAGATGAAAAAGGAGATGTCAGGGCAGCTCTTAGGCAATGTGAGCAAAGTATCTTTAAAATGTATTATGAAAAACTGTACACAATGCAGAATACAGATGCCATAAACACTGAGTAAATAAATTAATATTTAAATACTTTAGAGCTACTGGAACTAATACTAGAACAGTAGGCAAGTCTGACCAGTCAAATAACAGAGGAAGAGTTGAGAAGAGTAGTAAAAGACCAGCCAGCAGGACATCCCCAGGCCCAGCTAGCATACCTGTAAAAGTATGAAGATTAGTACAGGATAAAATAATAGCAGTGTGGAAGGAATTAATGAACAACATAATGCATACTAAACCAATGTCTAAGAGTTGGACAGAAGGTCTGATAGCAACCATACATAAAGAGGGAAGAGCACCACTTCTTTCAAGTTCATATTGACCAATAACTAGTCATGATTTTAAGGTCTTCATGGCTTATTGGCCTGTCATGACAATGAACTGATGCCCCAGTTAATACACCCTACCAATGCGTTTTTTATTAAAGGGTACCAATCCTTTGACAATACAATCTAGATTCTTACAATAATGAAAGAGGTACAACAGAATAAAATGCCCACTGCACCAATAAGCTTAGATGCTGAGAAGGCTTTCGATCGGGTTGAGTGATCACTTCTGTTTCATGTCTTAGTAAAAATAGGGATTCCAAAAAGCAGGGTTTCATTTGTAAAAGTAATATATGGGGAATCAGTGGTTAGGGTTAAGGCAATGGCTGCACTTTCAGAATCTTTTACAGTAACAAGGGCGGCCAGACAGGGATGCCCACTGTCAACTCAGCTATTTGCTATCTACTTGGAGCCTTTTGTGCACGATGTTAAAATTCAAATGTACAGGGACTTAAATGGGGGAAGTTTAATTTAAAGCTGGGTTATATGCTGATGATTTTATTTTGATGCCAATTAAACAAGAAACATGTCTCCCCATATTATTAACAAAATTAGACTAGTTCACTTTCAGGATATAAAATGAATACAGAGAAAACAAAAGCAGTAGCTATAAATATAATAGATCCCCACAAAATACAAGATATGGCCCTGCAAATTAAGATACAAAACAAAATAAAAATACCTGGGCATATGGTAAAGACAAACATAAAGATTCCACAGGGGAGATGTATATAAAATTCTACTCCTCTATCAAGGAGAAATTACAACAATAGAATCATCTGAATTTATATCTGGACCATAGAATACAGACCTTAACTTGACAAGCGCTTCCCCACATACTCTAACTAGGGCCGGCTTCTGGTTCAGTCTGCAGTCTAGAGACTTGGCTAAGCTTCATAACTAAATGAGAGGTTTTTTATGGAATGGTGAGTGGTCAATAGTAGCCTAATCTAAACTGGCCATGCCAAAAGACAAAGCTGGGCTAGCAGTAATAGACATAAAATATATATAATGGCTATTAAACTACAGTTATACAATAGATGCCAATCCCCAGTGGTTAAGAAGAACTGGAAAGATATGTCAATACTGAAATGTCCTTTAGTAGCAAACACAGACTTATTAGAAGCCTTTTGGGACAAATAGTTAGGGAAAGAGCTTCCAGGCATTTTGACAGAGTTAAAGAAAGATATTAAGAAACTATTTAAAAACAAAGATTTAAAGAAGTGAAGGGAAGTGGTTAGGAAGACCTTCTACATTGCCCACCTGATCATGAAGGGATTCACATCCAGATCAGGAGAGGTCATTGTACCTCTGTACTCTTCACTTATCAGACCAATGATTGAGTACAACGCCCCATTTGGAATGTACCTTACCCGACACCTGCAACAGTTGGAAAGACCCCAAAAGTTCCTCACCAAAAGGATAAAGGGGCTCAAACATATGTCATACGCTGCCCGACTGAAGAAACTTCAGCTCTATTCAGTCGCATACCGTCTGCTCAGAGGTGATCTGTGCCTGACATACAAGGCCATGTCCAACCCGGAATTAATGGACATGCTCCACCTCAAAAAATCCAAATCCACCAGAGCCATGAGAGCAAGAGACTTAAACCTCAACACGGACATAAATAGGATGTGCTGGAGGGACAGATTCATTACCCAGAGACTCCCTACACTATGGAACAGAATCCCAGTCCATGTGAGGCAGAGCCCCTCACTGACTCTGTTCAAGAGAAATCTTGACGAGTGGATGGGAGATCGTAGGTTTACCCCGGGAATCATCTCTGTGTCACTGCTGGACAGAGGCACAGCAAACTAATGGGTATAGTAGTCTCATCCTAAGGGGTGGTAAAAGCCACACACACTCGGGCTAGGCTTATAAATGCCCTAGGGCAGATAGCCTAGTATGAACCTATGAACCTATGAACCTATAAGATGTATTACCTATAGGTAACAAACAGAGAGATAGGCAAGGGATAACTATATATAGCAAACAGAGGAAATGGGGAAGAAGGCTAAAATTCTGGAAACAAATGCTATGTAAAGAGGTAATTAGAAGATGGGAGGACATACGATGAGGCTTATAACTTCCAGGAAGATAGAAAAACAGTATGAGCAAATGATGCATGAGCTTCAACAGACCAGTTAAGTTAAAACAAATAATCAAACACTTTTAATACTCATCTGGTAGACAGTGAACACTGGGCATAATAAGGAGGCATGGCAAAATCAAATGTCTTATCTGTATCATAAATTAAAAGATGTGGATCTGTCAAAAGAGTGAAAATGGACGAAGGACTGGGAAGACATGCTAAACACCCAGATGACTGACAAGCAGTGATGAGAAGTTTGTATACTTCCAGGTATAGCATTGAGGTAACAAAAAACTTTGTATCTTTTTATGGAAGTATCTACATAAGTACTTTTAAACATCAGCTATGGAGGAGATAGGCTTGATACAACCAGATGAATGTCAGACTGTTTAGTGTTTCATCAGCTGAATAATGAATACAACTTTGGTTGGTAATATTATAAGACTTATAATAGTAACAAGATTAAGTATAATCAGTAGGATGGTGCAAAAAGTTGGAATAATTAGTGAGTCTAGATGACAGCTGTTAATACCAGTGGTGGGCTGCAGCGATTGTATAATTAACGTAAGATAAGACATGGAAAACATAAGTGAGGTAGCTGTAAGACATAAAACGCACTCGCAGGTATGTGATTTTGCGCATCGTGCATGAGGATTGCACTTTGTGTAAATGTTTAATGATTTGAAGTTGAATAAAGAAGAGTATGAAAAAATAAAATAATCCACAGAAGACATTATCAGCCTAAGCATCTCCCCAAAGCAAGGTTCATCGGGAAAGAAGCTTGCAGAAAAGTGAAATCTCATTATCTCTGTACACCTCAAAAACAAGGACTTAAAATCCTCAGAATCCCTTTTTCTGGAAGATAATGAAGGGAGGAAGACAGTCCCCTGCCCCTAGTTCCTGCAAGGTGCAGCCTGAGCTCACCTCATATGTAAAACAGTATGCTAATAGCAGGTGAGCAGTTGATGTTAGATGACAGGGTTCCAAAGCTTGGTTCGGTGCATGTCAAAGGTTTTCATTGTCATGACATGCCTTCAAAGGGCCTGATATAGATACCAAATCATGCTCCACATGTTATTGATTCTACGCTTACAAGGGCAGATCCCAACATGATTTCAGTAGGATGTGCATGTCAAATATGTGGACCATCTTCATGAGCCCACCTGGTACAGAAAACCTCATAGGAATCTTGCTTACTTCTTCTGGTGAGTCTTCCTCAGTTTGAATGGATCCAAGAGACAAAGACTTCTGTAGAATGAATTTATTAGTCTTCATTGTTGGATGCAAGAACTCTACTCTGCATAAGCTAGAAGGTCATAAACACGCTTCAGATGCTCCATCTAGGGAAGGGCAGTGCTGACATCCTGGGTTACATGCCCAATCCTACAGTGGGTGCGTATCTCCACTATAATCATGATTAACCACCAGGAATTCTGAGTCTGTTTCCTCAGTAGTGAATGCAAAGATGGCAGCAAGCAAAGAATGGAAGATATTAACCATTTAGGCATACTCGAAAAATAAGATCCAAAGTGTACAAGTTGCACATCTAACTAGCTTGCTAATGTGCTAACTAACTAATTAACTAACTAAATAAAAGGTCCTCCAGTACTAGCCATGCACCACATTATTGAGCTGAGGATATCAAACAAGGAACCTCCCTGCTGACAGTGACAGACCTCACAGCTGTCCTTATTTTGGAAGAATTTTACTATTTCCAGGCCTAATTTACTCTGCACATGATGTACCTTACCTGTTTTGGAGGTATTATCTGTAGACTTGATTTACCCCTTCACACAAATTACTGAATCCCTCTCCTTAGGTGTAATTTTTCCTTTTGAATTTTTTTTTTACTGAATACATTTTTATTGATTTTTCAGAAACATAAACATATACAGTATGTATATCAAAGAACTATTTACATAGTCAAAGCTTAAAGTGGCGAAACAATTCCAAAAACAAACATTACAAAACTATTTACATAAGATGTCTATACTTGAAAAACTTTGTTTTCTTGAATGTATCTTTGAATAAGATTATAATTTAGTACAGTCTTCTGTTTCCAGCACTTGCTTTACTTTCTGCCAGCCAATGGTTAAGGAAGTAGGTTGTTCTGTTCTTTCCTTCATTTTTTTCAATTCCAACTGCGAGACTGATAAAACCATGTTCTTGAAATGTTTTAAACTGGGAGGAGTTACAGCTTTCCAGTTCTGTGTAATATTTTTCCTTGCAATAGCAAGGAGAGTCCACAAAATTACATATTTTTGCCTTGGAACACAAGTCGGCACAGATGTATTCAACAAAACTAGAGATTTTGTAAGTCGAAAATTATCAGTGAACACTGCCTGTAACAAATAGTTAATATTTTCCCAATACTTTCCCAATATTGTTTAAGTAAATGGCATTCATAGAACATGTGTTGCCAGTTGGCTATTGATTGTGATTTACACCTCCAACATCTATTTTCTTTATTATATATTAGTTCTACTTTGTGTGGTGGTGCTGCAGTAGCGTTGTTGCCTCACAGTAAGACGCTGTCCGGTTCAATTCTCAGCTAGAGCGTCTTCTGCGTGGAGACATGTGTGAATGGGCGTACCTTCGTTACCCGCGGTGGTGGTGCTACCTGTAGCATTGTCGCCTCACAGTAAGACGCTGTCTGGTTCGATTCTCAGCTAGAGCGTCTTCTACGTGGAGACATGCGTGAATGGGAGTACCTTCGTTGAAGGTTGTGCGTCAGAGCTGGTAACTCTGTACGTAAAAATCAACTACCAATCATTAGCGGACCGGAGTTCCGCTGTGGCGACCGCTAACTGGGAAAAGCCGAAAGACACAGACAGACAAACAGTTCTACTTTGTGTGGTGTTAAGTATGTTCTATGTATGAATTGCCATGAGAAAAGTTGCCAATATAGTGATAAAGATGTTAGTTTTGGAGATGTAAGAATTAGTTTTTTATTTTTATCATCTGGCATTTTACCATGAACTGTTTCATAGTATTTCCATATATTTTGTTCATTATGAACTCTTGTTTCTTTAATTAATTTGTACAATGCTGATAAAATTCTATCAGCATTATTAACTGCTCTATGAATTTAGGAGCTTTTTCCCTAACAGACTTCTGCATTATAGCCTGTTGATTTAAAACTGTTTGTCTTAATCCCTGCAGTGTTAACCACGTTATTTTCAAGGTTGAACTCACTAATAATTTGCTCTATCATTAGTTTTATTAGTGTTTACCAACTGATGCCAGTAAATTAGACCATTCTTACTAAGTGTTTTAACAGCTACTGTGTCTTGAGTTATAATACTATTCTATGTATATGCTATTGGGAATATGAAAAAAGACCATGCTTTTATATTCGGATGTTCGTTTATAAAGCATAAAAGACTTTAGGGTATTGATAACATATTTAAAATTTATATATTTTTTTGTGTTTCCCTGTTGCCATTTATTCCTTCAATAACCAAAGTAAGCTATTCAGTGCTATTTCCATATGTTTATTTATTGTATCATGAGTGTTTTTTAACCAGATTTTTTTCATGTACTAGTTTCCATTTGGAAGTATATTCTTTGTTGAACCATAGAGAAATTGTTTTTACAGCTGACGATTGTATATATCCTACTAAATCTGGTAAGCCTATTCCCCTTCTTCCCATTTGTCAAAATGATGTCTTAGGACAACTCTAGGTTTTTTAGGGTACCATAAGAATTTTGTTATTAATCCTTCAAATTGTTTTAAATATGATTTAGGTGGAGGTAGTGAGCAAGCTTGTATAAAATACAGAATTTCAGGAATATAATCATTTTAATTATATATAGTCTTTCTTCCATGATAAAAAATAGCCTATTCCATTTTTGTATGAGTTCTTTGATATTATCCAAAATCTCTTTATAGTTTAGTTGCACTGTTGTATCTATGTCATTTGTAATTTTAACTCCTAAGTATTTGATTGTATCATTTCTAGATAGATATTTATTATTTTTTTATTTAATACTTCTTTGTTCGTATTTATTAGTAACATATTGGTTTTCTTTTCATTACATGATAGTCCAGAAATCTTAAACTATTTTGTTGCTTTCCATAGTTCTTTTAGTGTGTTATTATCTTCTTTTAAAGTCAATAAAACGTTGTCTGCAAATAGTTGAATCTGTAACTCAAGGTCAGTATCTAGTTGAATTCCTTGAATGTTTTCCTTAGGTTTAATTTTTGAAGCTGAGAAAACCACACTACATGACCAACATACTAATGGCACCAGTAATTGAAAGAAAGCAGACACAAACCTATCATTTCCCTTTTTCAGAAGCAAAAAATTACTTTCCATAGTAGAATTTTGCAAAACAGTTCATTAAAGTCTACACATTTTACAGTGTCTTTTTGATAATGTGCTCATATTTTTCCATTTTTATCACCCTGTTTTCTAAACTTGTTTTTCTGAGTAGAATCCCACATTTGTACTAGAAGCAGTAAGAGTTATTTTATGCTAATTAGATGCCCAGATTTTTAGCTGGGTGTCCAACAATTTTTTTGTTCCTGTTTTTGATGACTGCAGGTTGAGCGGTATGGATAGTGACTATACAGGGCCTTCAAAGTCAGATCATGGGAATCTGTGTAACTAAGAAGTATTTTGACTAATACGAAAAGCTCCCCAAATAAATTCTTTTATATGTTTTGAATCATAACGATGCTCAGTGATGTGTAATCAGAGCACTAAAATAGAACTGATTGTACTGCTACTGAATAAAAAGCAGATGTCCTGAGACAGAAAACGCATCTGTCTGAATGAATCTAACAATGTCCTCAGAGACAATTACCGCAGAGAAAGCGACAGGTCTGACTTTTTTTCCATTGATAATGGCTAAAGAGTTTAGAAAGCGTATCATCATTGAAACATTTTATTTCTTCCTTTATTCATGCATACATATTTTTTTGGGGTGAAGGCACAGCATTCAGCCACACAGACCTTTTCAGATTCAGCCCAGGTATATCTTAGCTACCAGTGAGTTGCAAAAAAATACCAAGATAGCTGTTGCAAGCCTGAATGAGAGAACTAAATATTGTAAATGTTCTCCTTCAACTACAAAAACAGAGAACATCTAGTGAATATTGTAAAGTGGAATGTGGAATGTTCCCTCCCAATGAACCTTGTTTTTGGGTGATGTTTAGGCTGATGAAGTTGATCCCTTAATTGCACCATCTGGGACCACTACAGAATCAATACAAATGTCACCATCTGGGACCACTACAGACTCAATACAGTTCAGTTGAAGAGTATTCTTCTCCTCATGAATTTCTGCTCTTCTAAGAGTTTGCTTATGCTAGATAGATGGAAAATAGGCCACTAATTTTACAGACTAAGACTATTCTAGAATAAAAATCTGATACCCTAAAATAAGAGGCAGTACTTTCTTTGGATCCTCTCTTCAAAATCATCTTTAATATAAGCATTGCTTAGGACAAAGGGACCTGGAAAATCTTTTGAACTGCCTTAGACAAAAATTCTGTCTAGTACCCTTTCTCAGGGATGGTCTTAAGAGCATATTGGAAGTGTGCATTGCTGCCTTGGGCTTTGAGCAGTACTTGGCATACCTTTCTACGGTTCACACAATAAGCCTGGAGAGCAAAGTTATTACAACTGACTTCTAAGGATCACACACTCTTCACTCTCAGTTTTGTGCCTTGCAATATTACTTAAGCAACAGTGACTGAATTTCAGGTGATACTATTTCACATTCTCTCTCTCTCACACACACACACACACACACACTCACATACACACACACAGTTTTATTTTGCTTTTTGTTTACTGAGTTTGCCTGACAGGGTTTAGTAAAAAAAAAAACTTTTCAGCAGAGGCTGGGGAGAAAAGCTTCAACATATTACAAACATTTTTTAAACGTACATTCAGTATTATACAAGAACATACATTTAGTAATATACATTAACAATTACACATTCATTTGCTAAATAGAGTACCTTCATATAAAATAATGGTGACTAATACAGGATAAAAGATAACTTGTGCATCTAGTAGATGTTGAAGATTGAGCATTTGAAGAGATGTATTAGTCGGTTTGTCAAACAGATAAGATCTTGTGATTACTGCTTAGAAATTAAAAAAAAATGGTAGTGAGGGAAGGAACTTGGTAGGGCTTCAAATGTTGATATTGTAGTTAAGAGGTGGAGTATTACACTGGCTCAGAGACAATTATATATGGCTATCATAAGGTTTGTATTAGAATTATATAGCCGGGGTGATGAGCAGTGTCAGAAAACTATTTATCTAGTTCAGAGATGCTAGCAAACTTATTCAGGTATTAGTGAAGACTGGTTGTGGGACATAAGATTCTGAATGAAGAGAATTAGTCTGATGATATGGCAAGCTGAACATTACACTGGCATTTTTCTGGGATTACATGGGAGCAGATCCTTTGATTTGATAGAGGACATTTTAGTTATGTATTCAATAAGTTTATATTCAGAATGTATTTCAGTGGTAGTGGGGTGTGGCACGATTATTTGAATATAGAGAATCACCTACAGGATTAGATGATTTGGTTATATTGATTAGTGATTTTTCTCTAAAGCTTAAAATTCTATTGGGGGGTAGTATTGTATTAAGTTGTTAAAGGCTGGGCAATTTACTGCCCTGCAGAGAAGTCTGTGTATTGTCTAGATGAAAAAGAGCTAAGTGATGTGGTAGTTTTAACCAGTGTAATTCTCTAAGGCCTAGGCAGAGGTGTGCTCTTTTGTTATAGTTTATTGTAAATTTGACTATTGCATTATAACATTGCTCAGCTTTGGACATTTGTGAAACTTGAAGGTTAGTGAATATTGGGGCAGCATAGAGGAGAGATGGTAGTTATAAAGTAGGGGCTATACATCTTCTGGCTATGTCAGTTAAGTGGGCTTTTACTCTGTATAATGGACCTAGTTTTTGATAAGTTTCTTATACCCATGTGTGATACATGGTGGTCAAATTTCAACTGGTCGTATATGATTACATTTTCTGTGGTTCACTTATTCTATAATGGTGTTGTTGGTGAAGACAATAGTGAATAGTGTTGTTCTCGTAGAGATGTGTTTTGGGGGTAAATAGCAGCATTTTTTTAAGCTTTAGATGTAGTTGTGAAATATTTAGCTGTGTTTCATGTGATAAGAAGGATTAGAATATAAGGATTTGGAGTTTAGAGAGTTTTTGGCATAGCAAATTAGGGTTACGTCATCAGTGTTTTGAAATAGGGTAGCAATTTTGTAGCAGTGTAGAGGTCATTGATGAATATGTTGAAAAGTATAGATACTGGTGGAACACCAATAGTTATGGGTAGGAAGGTCGAGAAATATTTTTTCAATTCAACTGCTTATGCTCTGTTTGAGAGGTAGCTATGGTACCATTGTGGTGAAGAGTTGAGGAGCCCTAAGGCTGAGAGTTTATATAAGGATTTCTAGATGGAGACAGTGTCAAAAGTTTTTGGTAAGTCTAGGAAGATGGTAAATGCTAGGCTTCTAACATTTCTATGGGTGTTAAGAGTATTATCAAACAGTAGTTGTGCTATGATAAGGCAGGAAAGACATAATGGGTGGAAGACAAATCTATCTATTAGATACTTGAAAAGTTGTGTATGAATACATTTTTCTAATGCTTTTGATAGGGGAAGCAAAATGGCAATTATTTCAAGGAGGCATTAATAATATATTTTCAGTGCCATTACAATTTTTTGCTTCTGTTGTACCACACTGCCATTAGCCAGACCAGTTTGGCACACCAAGGTCACAGTTGCTGAGCATTCTTAAAGTAAGACAAAAGTATCAAATTAATGAATAAAATCAGCTTAATAAGACCAAACTATACTTTAATTCCATAAAGTTCATTAAAATGCCATATTCAGTAAGCGCTTTCATCTTTAGCATGAGATTTCTTCAGACTGAATAAGTTTTACACAAACTACATTCTAGATAGCATACAATCACATGACTTAACTGCCAAATTAATTGCCTAATGTTTTAATGCCTTGTTATTTAGATAGGCTACAAATTCGTCTTTGTTATTTAAACCTGGTGGCTAACATGCATTCAATTGTACTTGCTGCAAGTATTCACTCCACCCCATTTCTTCTTTACCACTAAATTAGCAGGATATTTGGCTTGCTGAAAATACATAAGGATTTGGATAATCCCCCTTTAGACCCACTGTGGCTAGCAACAAGAATAAAACTGAAGGGATGGTGATCTTTGTTGATAAACATCTACAAAGAGTTGTTGAGCTTAGTAGCTCTTATCTCAGAGACACTTTTGACTTTGTCAAAAACAGAAAATTTTGATATAAACAAAACTGACATTTTGGTTACCCTACACATTAGTTCTCTCTACACAATGATTTCTGATGAAGAAGGAATGGATATGGTAAGAGGTGAGCTTATATGCTCTAAGCTCTTTTCTACAAATACTGTCTATTTGATTATGGAAATTGTAGATATCATTTTAAGTTACAATTACTTTGAATTCAACTCCAAAATGTGTAGTCAAACAAATAGGTTCATAGGTTCATAGGTAGGTACTAGGCTATTGGCCCTAGGACCTATACAAGCCTAGCCAAAAAGGTACCCTGGCTTTCGCCACCCAAGAAAATTATTTTCCTGTGCCCCTGTCAAGCAGAACCACAGAAGTGATCCCCGGGGTGAATTTCCTATTACCCATCCAATCATCAAGATTTTTCTTGAAGAGTGCTAATGAGGAGCTCTATTTGACATAGATAGGTAGTCTGTTCCAGAGTATGGGAAGTCTCTGGGACAGGAATCTATCCCTTCAGCATGTTCTGTTTATTGTGGTGACAAAGTTTAGGTCCCTGACGCGTGTAGCTCGGAGGGATTGGGATTTCTTTAAGTGGAGCATGTCCAACAGCTCTGGGTTTGACATAGCTTTGTATGTTAGGCAGAGATTGCCTCTGAGTAGGAGATATGCGATGATGTAAAGCTGGAGTTTTTTGAGTCGGTCTGTGTAGGGCATCTGTTTGAGGCCAGTAATCCTCTTTGTGAGGTATTTCTGCGGCCTTTCCAGTTGTTGTAGATGTCTTGTGTGGTACATACCAAAAGGGGTGTTGTACTCTATAATGGCTCTAATGAGTGATGAGTAGAGGGGAACAATGACCTCTCTTTTTCTGGATGAGAAACCTTTTGTGATGAGGTGTGCCACATAGAAGGATTTCCTGACCACTGTGGCAATGTGATTATCAAAGGAGAGACTACTGTCCACCTGTGTCCCAAGGTCTCTTATCACACTTTCAGTGTTAAGTAGACTACCGCCTATGTGGTAGTTCATGGGTACAGAGTTTTTACCAAAGGGGATCACA
Organism: Protopterus annectens; assembly: GCF_019279795.1. Lineage (NCBI taxonomy): Eukaryota > Metazoa > Chordata > Ceratodontiformes > Protopteridae > Protopterus > Protopterus annectens. The sequence goes on from NC_056746.1 coordinate 955,816,188, forward strand.
ATGCACTTTTTGGCATTGAGCTTGAGACCATGGCTTTGACACCAGGCATCTGTCTCAGTGAGGCCCTTTTGTAGGATGTCCACATTGTTAGGAGTTTCGATTATGGTTCCTAGTTTGCAGTCATCTGTGAATTTAGTTAGCCAAAGACCTTCTGTGTTAGTCTGTACTTCAGAGAAGTAGATACCAAACAGGAGAGGACCCAGGACTGAACCCTGTGGTACTTCACTTGTCACTGGTCTGAAGTCTGATTTGGAGTATGCTACTTTCACAGTGTGGGTTCTGTCAGTAAGCCAGTTGGCAACCCATCTTGTAAAATAGGGATTTATACCTAGTTTAGTGAGTTTATCTATGATTCCAGAGTGGGGGGTGGTGTCAAATGCCTTGGTGAGATCTAGATAGGCTGTGTGAACCACCTTACCCTCATCTATGGCTTTGGTGACTGCCTCAAAGAAGTCCATCAGGTTTAGGAGACATGATCTGCCTTTTACAAACCCAAACTGTGTGGGGTCCAGAGTTTGGAGATCTCCAAAGTCTTTGTTTATGAGTTCCATAATGATACGTTCCATGGCCTTGCAGCCCAGGCTTGTCAGGCTAATGGGGCAGTAGTTCTCGAGGTCTGTTGTGGCGCCCCCTTTGTGGAGTGGGATAACCATCATGGTGTGCCATTCAATGGGCACAAAGCCTGAGGTGAGGCTATAATTGAACATGGTACTTAGGTGGGGTGCCAGTTCATTCTGTAGTTCATGTAGAAGGCAGCCTGGGATGTTGTCAGGTCCCATGGATGCTATGTTCTTGGCTTTGGAGAGTGAGATTTTTACCTGTGCAGCCGTGATTACAGGAACTTTGCATTCTTCCAGTATAAAGATGGGCTCTTTAGGGGGTGAGAGGGGGGGTAAAGTTAGCAATGAACCTATCTGCCAGGATGTTGGCAATATCAGTTGGTTCTGTATATTTAATGTCATATTGCTGTAACTCAGAGCAGATCTGAGTGTTGCCATTGAGATTCTTGACATAGCTATAGAATGCTTTGTGGTTGTCTTTAGAATCAGTGGTGATTTTGTTTTCATAACTAGGTTTGGAGGATTTTATGAGGGATCTCAGCTTCTTACTGAGGCTGACCGGGGAGTTCCTCCAATCATCGGAATTTACTCTTTTTTGCAACAGTTTCTTTCTTCTGTTGTAGAGTTTGTTTATGGCAGAAGACCACCAGATTGGCTTCCTTTTTTTGGAGGACAGCATCTTGGTTCTGTTAGGGATAGCACGATCCATGCACTCGTGTAAGTGCGTATAAAGTGCATTTGTGTAGGATTCAGCAGTCGTACCTCTATTGTCCATCTGCATGGGTGTCGTGAAGTTTGCCACTTCTGTCTTAAGAAGCGTGAAGTTGGCTTTGGAGAAATTTTTTACGTTTGTTTTTATAACTGGGGGGTGGGAGCGGGATGTGGATGTCTAGGGTGATTAGCTTGTGGTCAAGCCTGACCAACGAGGAGCTGACCTCTGGTGTGGAACACTGGTCACCCATGTTGGTGATGACCAGGTCTAGGATATTGCTGCCCCTGGTGGGGGTGTGGATAAGTTGATCCAAGGCGTTGGAATTGATGAATTCCAGAAAACGTTGAGCAAAAGAGTTATTACATGAGTAGTTTTCCCAGTTAATGATGGGGTAGTTGAAATCACCCATTATTAGGGTGTTAGATTGCACCTTAATATTTTCCAGTGTATCAAGAAAAGAGGAGTAGGAATCCTGGGGCATGGTGGGGGGTCTGTAGCAAGCTACAACCTGGATTGCGGTTTTGCCCAGAGTTAGTTGAACTTGGATAATCTCAGATGCATTATGCTGAGCAACTAGCTTGGAGGTGTGGATATCCTTAATAAATATGGACACGCCTCCACCTTTGTGTTTTGGTCCGGGTTTGGTGGACGAAAGGTGTGGTATGAATTATAGCCTGGTAATGCAGGGCTGCTCTCTGGAGCTTTGAACCAGGTCTCTGTCACTGCACATATGTCGATGTTCTCCATTTTAAGGAGTGCCTCGAGTGAGTGCATTTTGAGGTTTAGACCTCTAGCATTGAGTAGCATTACCCTCAGATTTTGCTTGCTTGTACCTGTTATGGTGGTGAATTTGTCATTTGAACCTTGCCTAGAAAAGGCACTATAGGGGTGGCAAGACCCTTTGCCAGTATCTGGGAGCCCAAGGGCGACAGGTGCAGGCCATCTCTGGCAAAGCAGTGTGGTCTGTTGATCATGTCATCCCAGGCAGACAGATACTGGATTCCCTTAGAATGACACCAGAAGCTTAGCCAATTGTTGAAGTCAATCATTTTGTCCTTGTACTGTGGTATCATTCTGGGTGATGGCAGGATGCTACTCAGAGCTAGGCTCATACCTGCCTGGGCTACAAGATTGGAGAGCTCCTCCATGTCTCTTTTCATGTAGTCCAGGGAGGTACGTCTCAGGTCATTCACACCAACATGGACAATGACAGAGTCATATTTGTACTTGTTGTGGAGTGACCTGAGTACGTGTGTTATGTGGCGGATCCTGGCACCCGACAGGCAGCTGACAGTAACTTTCTCCTTGTTTAGCCTGGTGAGTGGAACATCAGTGTGCCTGACTATAGAGTCACATATGACTAGAGTGTTGGGTACATTATGCCTTATGGGCTGTAATTGAGTGGCACACTGAGTATGTGGGCTATGTGTCATTTGGGTTATGTTGGGGGATGGAGGTTGCTTGCATTTCTGCTTTGGAGGTCTCGGTTGTTTGGGCAGATTTTTACTGAGAGCCTCTGTGAATGTAGGTGTGTGTTTTGTGCTTCTCTGTGTGTGTTTTGGTGGTGTAGGTTTTGAGGGACTATGTGATGAGTGTTTACCTTCTCCTCTTGACTGTCTAGTCCAGTCTTCGGTGAAGAGAGCTTTGCTTCCAGTTTGGCTATATAAGTGCATCTCTCACAGGTCATAGTGCTGGGTGGTAGGAGAGGGTTGTCTGTGTACATGAGGTAATTGCTGCATTGTCCCAAGATGCCCAGATTCATCAGGTAGACAGGAGAAAACACCGGGAGCTGACCTTTAGACTGTTTTCCTCTAGACAAGTGAGGAAAGTTGAGTGCTGTAGTAATTTGTAGCTTATTTAGTGCTTACAATGAGTTTTGAACAAATGCTGAGCTCAAAGAAACAGATTTGAGTGCTAAAACTAAAAAGCTGGCTAGTTGCAAGGAAAAATTTGAAGAGCAGACTTTATGGCACCAGGAATAGCTTAACCCACAAACAGTCCTGGACACAGCAAATCCATATCTGGATAAGACCTGCCACAGGAAAGGGGGGGGAGCAAGCTTAGAATTTTTTTTTCAGTAAAATGGTGCAGCACTGTTGCTATGGCACCCAGCTATGCAAATATATTTATGCATGGATGGGAGAAAACTCATATTTTCAATAGTATTTATTCAGATAATATTTTAATAAACAAGCATTTTATTGACAATGTGATTTTGGTTTGGAGGAGAAGTATTGAACGTCTTAATGAGTTTTATGATTATGTGAATCATGTCAGTTCCTTTTTAAAATTTTCTTATGAATATAATGTTTTGGCATTAATTTCTTAAATGTTACAGTTTATAAAGACGGTGAAAAACTGATAGCAAAGTTATACAAAAAAGAAGTTCATAATAAAGCATACTTAGATTTTACGAGTATGTACGCCAAGAAAACCAAAGCGAATATAATAAAACTGCAATTGATGAGAGCTAATAGGCTCACTAAGAAAGACGAAGATTTTTTTAGCTGAAGGAGTCAGTTTGTGCAACAAGTTTTCAGCAGAGGTTATCCTGTAGGATTAGTTCAGGATAAATTTTCTGAGGCTTGTCATTTTTGATAGCAGGGCAACAAATATATTAAAAAGCCCAAATTTTCAAATTACATTTTATCAATGCAAATAAAAAATAGTGTGGTTGCTAAGGCTATGAAAGATAATTATCAAGAATTGGAAGATTTTAAAAAGTAACCAAGGACTAGCCAAAGCTGTAGGTGACTCTCCAGTATTTGTACAAAAAAGAGGAAAACGTTTCAAAAATTATTTCCAATCAAAACTGACTATGCCTAAAAGATGGAGTATCAAACCTGGCAAGTTTAAGTGCCATAGTTGTAATTTTTGTAATTATTTATACACAGATGTAGAAGAGATTTTAGTCAATTATATGAAAGTTAAAATAAAAGGGTGCTTCACTTGCAAATCTAAGTTTGTTGTTTATTTGACTATATGTAGCTCTTGCTCATCATTTTATGTAGGACCCACCACAAGGGAGCTATATAGGAAAATATATGAGCATAAGTATGCTATTCAAGCAGAGAATGACAAGAATGCCCTTAGTAAACATTATAAGTTAGGCAAATGTAAGATGCATTTTAAAGTTCATTGTTTTAGACCAAATAGTAAGGTATGACAGCAAATTTAATGACAAAGATGAATTAAAGTGAAGTGAGTACATGGGGCAAGAAAGGTTGAATGTATGTTACCCACCAGGTTTAAATAACAAATAAGACTTTGTAGCCTATCTAAAGAACAAGGGTTTAAAACATTAGGCAATTAATTTGGCAGTTAACTCACATGATCTTATGCTATTTAAAATGAGGTTTGTGTAAACCTTATTCAGTCTGAAGAAGTCTCACGCTGGAAATGAAAGTGCTTACTAAATGGTGAGGTTTAATGAAATTTATGGAAGTAAAGTATCATTTGGTTTTATTGGGCTGTTTTTATTCATCAGTTTGTTCATATGGCTTTACTGCTTGTGATTTGTTAACTGTATGATATTAGTTTTATGCTAGGTGTAGTAAAAGCACTTCAAAGAATTAATACCAGCAGTTATATTTTTCAGTGTCTATGCAATTACCATTATACGCTTCAACAGTGAACAAGCTACATGTTTTATAGTTAAATAATAATATAAAATAACTTGATTAAACCTATGCAAAGCACATCAGTAATAAAATATACAGAAAACATAGTGCCAAATTCAGAAAGGTTAGCAGAAGGTACACCTTATGTAATCATTTCTGATTCAGAGACTACCCTACTATAGTGCTTTAGCATGAATAAGGGCAGCACCACAGAAGGCTGTCTCTGTGACCATGCAAAATGCTAATGAGGCATTCTAGGGGAGCAGCCTATGGTAATTAGTCATGTTCTGTCCCTCAGAAATACATGCAATAAGGTATTTTTGCAGCTGAGTGATCCATAGAATAACGCAGCTGCATAAAGTGATGGCCACTTGTGTTAATGTGTCATGGAGATTAGCGGGCAGTTAGTGTTGGGGGTATTTGCATATGTGTATGTGTGGAATTGCATGTGTGAGTGTTTTTTCTGCATGGGAGGTCACAGTAAGGGGATTAGTTAGTGGATAGTTACGGTTGGTTTATATGTGTGTATATCTCCATGAGTGTGTTCAGGTAAGTAGCAGGGCTATGAGTGCATGTCTTCACAAATGTGTGGGTGAGTAGTGTGTCTGGGAGGGAGGTAGTTGCCATACCTACACAGTCCTGCACACTACTGAGCAAATCATTTTTCATTGAGGTGGACGCTACACACCAGGAATAGTCTTTCTTCATGTCTTAAAGGCAGTTAAACAAAATGAACAAAGCTGTGCAACATGAAAGACATGGGGTGAGAGAACAACTAGTTACCAGGGATAACTCTTTAAAGACTCAAACCCTATCCCTTTGGCACACACACACAAAACATGTCAGTCCTCTGTACCACCAACAACACTTGACACCAGGGATACTACTAAAACATTACCTAAGGATCTGACAGACAGGAGAAATGCATTGAATCTTGCATCCTTACCATAGCTGCTTTAACTCAACGCTACTTTTTACACACATAAGGAGTATGAAACTGTAATGTCTGCCATGTTTCAATGATTGCATTTGTCCATGAGTCACAAGGGACAGTGGGATGAGGCTTTAATACAAAGCCAGGAGGAACACTAGACAATACCAGGGAGAATAATTAAACTGCTACTGGAACTCACTTAAAAAGTTAATGGAGAAACAACTTTAGCATCACTATGCACTTTACGAACAGTGACAAGAATAAAACTCTAAAGTCTGGCATTACTGACTGACTGTAAGGATCCATGATTTACAAGGACATGGGCAAAAAAATAAAAAGAGACATTCAGGACATTCTGGAAACTCTGTGACATGACAGGACATATGCCATAACTGTGTGTTCATATGTGTGCGTGTGTGTGTGTGTGTGTGTGTGTGTGTGTGTGTGTGTGTGTGTGTGTGTGTGTGTGTGTGTGTGTGTATGTGGGAGTGAAAATGAGGGAGGGGACCCTGTGCCAAGGAGATGTATGAGCCATCAGTATTAACCTGTACAGGAATGTTCTGATTTACATTTGCAGTAATTAAGAGGGATTCAGAGCCATGCAAATTAGATGATAATGAGGTCTTTCCTCACTGCGGCTAAGATGTCTCTGAATTGCAAATTCCTGCAATGTATAATCAGCCCTTTTTGATGCAGCTCTTACCTCTAGCAGTTTGGTTCTTTTTGAATCCCTGGATTACACCTTTATATAAGGGAATTTCAAAAAAAGTTTTCAAACAGGTGGCATCTTCAGAAAAATGCTAACTACCAAGTATTACTATGTAAAGCTACCTCCCTTAATCCCTTCATCTTCCCTCTCCCTTCCTAGCTCCCTCATTACTAACATCTTAACTTCTCTACCTCTCACTTTTCTATCATCTTTACCTACCTTATCCTTTTATCCTTTCTCAAAATCCTCCATCTGTTATCCTTTGACATCTATATCTATAATATCTTTAACACTACCATCCCCCCTTACTAAACATTCTTTCCACCATGCTCATTCAGTCTTTCTATGTATAGGTTCATAGGTTCATAGGTTGGTACTAGGCTATCTGCCCGAACGCATTTATAAGCCTAGACCGAATGTGTTGGCTTTCGCCACCCCCTTAGATATAAGCCTAGCCCGAATGTGTTGGATTTCGCCACCCCCTTAGATTAGTTCCCTGTGCCTTTGTCCAGCAGAGCCACTGAAGTGATCCCTGAGGTAAACTTTCTGTTTCTCATCCACTCGTAAAGGTTTCTTTTGAAGAGTGTTAGTGAGGAGCTCTGCCTAATGTAGATTGTGATCTTGTTCCAAAGTATGGGAAGTCTCTGGGGCAGGAATATATCCCCCCAGCACATCCTATTTATTGTTGTGGTAAGGTTTAGATCCATAGAGAGTGTGGCTTGAGGGGATAAGGTTTTCTTTAGGTGCAGCATGTCCATCAATTCTGGGTTGGACATGGCCATATGTCAGTCAGAGATCACCTCTGAGTAGGCGGTATGCAACTGAGTACAACTGGAGTTTCTTTAGTCAAGCTGCGTAGGGCATCTGTTTGAGGCCAGTGATCCTATTGGTGAGGTGCTTCTGTGGTCTTTCCAGCTGTTGCAGGTGTCTTGTAAGGTACATCCCAAATGGGGCGTTGTATTCTATGATGGGTCTGATGAGTGATGAGTACAGGGGCACAATGACCTCTTTTGATCTGGATGCGAACCCTTTTGTGATTAGGTGGACCACATAGAAGGATTTTCTAACCACTCTGGCAATGTGATTATCAAAGGTGAGATTACTATCTACTTGGGTCCCCAGATCCCTTATTACATCTTCCATATTTAGGGGACTATCACCTATGTGGTAGTTTGTGGGTACTTTGTTTTTTCCAAAGGGGATGACTATGCACTTTTTGGCATTTAGCTTGAGGCCATGATTTTGGCACCAGGTATCCGTCTCAGTGAGACCCTTTTGGAGGATGTCTGTGTCAGCCGGAGAGTCAATTATAGCCCCTAGTTTGCAGTCGTCTGCGAACTTGGACAGCCATAGTCCTCCTGTCCTTGCCTGTACCTCTGAGAAATATATGCTGAACAGGAGGTGTCCTAGGACTGAGCCCTGGCGAATGTCACTTGTAACTGGTTTAGAGTCTGACCTAGCTCCTGCTACTCTCACCATGTGGGTTCTGTCCATGAGCCAGTTGGCAACCCATCTTGTGACGTAGGGGTTTATGTTCAGGCTGGTGATCTTGTCTATAGTACCAGAATGGGGAATGTTGTCGAAGGCCTTTGCGAGGTCTAGGTAGGCTGTGTGTACCACCTTTCCTTCGTCTATAGCCTTGGTAACTCTCAAAGAAGTCCACCAGGTTTAGGAAGCATGATCTGCCCTTAACAAAGCCAAACTGGGTAGGGTCCAGTGTTTGGAGGTTCCCAATGTCTCTGTTAATGAGTTCCATGATGATGCGCTCCATAGCCTTGCAGACCAAGCTAGTCAGGCTTATAGGGTGATAGTTCCTGGGGTCTGTTGTGGCTCCACCTTTGTGGAGTGGAATAACTGTTGCTGTGTGCCACTCTATGGGTATGTAGCCTGTGGAGAGGCTGAGTTTGAACAGTGTGTTTAGGTGAGGGGTTAGTTTGTCTTTGAGCTCATGTAGGACGCAGACTGGGACACCATCCGGTCCCATTGATGCTGTGTTTTTGGCTTTGGAGAGGGCTGTTTTATCCTGAGTGTCTGTGATTTCAGGGATTCTACATTCTTCTGGTATGGTTATGGGCCCTTTTGGGGATGAGAGGGGGGGTGAAGTTTGTGCTGAACCTGTCTGCCAGGATGTTGGTGATATCGGTCGGTTCAGTGTATTTTGTGCCATTTCTGCACTAACTTCAAGCATATCTCAACATTGCCACTTAGATTCTTGACATAGCTAAAGAATCCCTTGTGGTTATCTTTGGAGTCCTTGGCAATTTTTCTTTCAAAGCTCACCTTGGATGATTTTATGAGGGATCGTAGTTTCTTGCTGATACTGATCAGGGATGTCTTCCCTTCTTAGGATTTTACTCTTTTCTGTACTTGTTTTCTCCTTCTATTGTATAGCTTGTTTATGTCAGGAGTCCACCAGACTGGTTTCCTTTTATTGGAGGAGTGAGTCTTGGCTTTGCTTGGGATGGCACAATCCATGCATTCTTGTAGATGCCCGTAGAATGCATTAGTAAAGGATTTTGCAGCTTGGACAGTGTTATCCTTCAACATGGGGGCTTTGAAACTTTCCACCTCGGTCTTAAGTAATGTGAAGTTTGCTTTTGAAAAGTTTTTCACAGTGGTTTTCTTGTCCAGGGGTGGGGGTGGAATATGGATATCCAAGGTGATTTGTTTATGGCCAGATCTAACCAGCGAGGGGATGACCTCTGGTGTGGAACACCAGTCGCCCATGTTGGTGATGACCAGGTCCAATATGTTGTCACCTTTTGTGGGAGTGTTGACCAGTTGAACCAGGGTATTTGAGTTTATAAATTCTAGGAAAAGTTGGGAAAGGGAGTTAGTACTTGAGTAGTTCTACCAGTTAATGTTTAGGTAATTGAAATAACCCAATATTAGGGTGTTTGGTCAGACATTTATGTTTCCCAGTGTTTTCAGAAATGCGGAATGGGGGTCCTGGGACATGGTGGGTGATCTGTAGCAAACTACAATTTGAATTGCAGTTTTGCTCATTGTTAGTTGCACGTGGATGATCTCTGAAGCATCGTGCTGTGCCACTAACCTGGAGGTGTGGGTATCCTTGATGAATATGGATACGCCCCTGCCTTTTATATTTTGGTTTGGGTTCTGTGGCCAAAATGTATGGTATGAGTTGTAGCCTGGTAGTGCTGGGGTGCTCTCTGGAGCCTTAATCCAGGTTTCTGTTACTGCACATATATTGATTTTCTCCATACTGAGGAGTGCCTCCAGTGCGTGCATTTTGAGGTTTAGACTTCTGGCATTGAGTAGCATTACCCTCAGTTTTTTGTTACTTGTGCTATTTACGGTGGTGGGTTTGTCTTTTGAGCCTTGCCTAAAAAAGGCACTACGGGGGTGGCAAGAGCCTTGGCCAGTATTCGAAAGTCTAAGGGTGACAGGTGCAAGCCATCTCTAGCGAAGCAGCATGGCTTGTCGAGCATGTCATCCCAGGTGGACAGACACTGGATCCCCTTTGAATGACACCAGAAACTTAGCCAATTGTTGAAATCGGGATTTTTTTCTTTATACTGTGGGATCATTCTTGGTGAGGGCAGGATGCTCCTCAGGGTCAAGGTCATACCAGCCTGGGCTATGTGATCAGAGAGCTCTTCCATGTCTCACTTCATGTAGTCCAGGGAGGTACGGCTCAGGTCATTCACATCAACATGGGCAATGACAGAGTCATATTTGTACTTGTTCTGGAGTGGTCTGAGTGCTTGTGTTATGTGGCGGATCCTGGCACCCGACAGGCAGCTAACAGCAACCGTCTCCTTATTCAGCATAGTGAGTGGGACATCAATGTGCCTGACTACAGAGTCACCTATTACTAGTATGTTGGGTATGTTATTTTGCCTTAAGGTCTGTGATTGCATGGCACACTGTTTTGTGAAGTATATGTTTAATGGTTTGTGCTGGGGGGGTGGAGGTTGCTTGGATGTTTGCTTTGGAGGTCTCTGTTGGCTTTGCAGATTTTTATTTAGAGCCTCCGAGTATGTTTTCATGTATTTATGTCTGTTTTTTGCCGGTGCTGGTTTAATAGATCTATGTGAGACTGGTGGTGTGATGCAAGTATTTCCCTTCTCCTCTTGACTGTCTGATCCAGTCTTGGGTTGAGAGAGCTTAGCCTCTAGTTGGCTGTATAACTGTATCTCTCGCATGTATTAGTGTTTGGTGGTAGGAGGAGGGGGTTGTCTGTGTACATGAGGCAGTTGTAACATTGCCTCAAAATGCCCAGATTCACCAGTTGGACTGGAGAGTACACCTGAAACTGCCCTTTGGACATGCCTGGATAGGTACAGTGAACAGTTTTACTGGATGGTTGGTAAGATCGAATAGAGAGCGTTGTCCTTCTGTACAGTACAGGAGGGTCTTGTGCTAGGGTTTATAAGTGCTTGCTATAAGTTTTGAGCAAGAGCCGGGCTGAGAAATGAATGGCTTAATTGCTTAAGTTGAAAGTTTGTCTAGTTCCAAGGGAAAAATTGAAGAGAAGACTTTGTGGAGCCGGGAATAGTTTTTCCCTACCTAACTGGCGCTGCCTGGCAAGCAAAACCAGGCAATTACAGTATTTATAGCAGGGAAAAGAAAGAGATTGAAATTAGTCCAAAATGGCCAATAAACTACTAATTTCTGGGCTGAAACCACTCCTCCAGGGACAGACAGGCTGCTCAAAGCTCCTCTCTCTCACAGGTGAACAGAGAAACTTCCTTCTATCCAAGTAAGGTATGGGCAAACACAGAGATTTATAACACATGAAAACTGGACTATACTAGCTTAGAAAGGCGGGAAGCAAGCATTTATATATATATATATATAGATATATATATATATATATATATATATATATATATATATATTTTAGAAAATAAAGCAGATACACTCAAAAAAACAGTTTAAAAGCACAGAAAACAATACTTATTGTTATATATCGCAGATCAGAGTTGTAGTCAGTGCCCCCAGTAATAAAGTGGGAAGAAACACAAATACAGTAAAAGCAGATGAATAAAGTGCAATTTATATATATATATATATATATATATATATATATATATATATATATATATATTCGGTACTTACATATTATCGCAACCAGATTTTTGCGATAATACTGTTTGCTTCCTGGTGCGTAATTATAAAGCAGAAATGTATGCAGAATCACGCAGGGAGTGTTATCTTTAAAAAACACTTTGTTTAAGTAGGAAGAACACTGTAATATTTGAAAAATTAGTATTTGTTTGAAGGTATGCCGTTCCCAAAATCATGTCACTCATACTTCATTTCAAAGTTCTGTTATGTGCTAGGCACATCCCTTTTCTCGAGCTGGTAAATGTTGTCAAAGTTAAACTTGACATTTGAAGGATCATCTGTGTAGTTATTTACTGGTAGTGAATTGAGCCAAAAAAAAGTAAGCTAAATATTCACAATGCGTTTGTGGGATTTGCCAAGGACAGAAAAGGAATCAACAGCAGTTTTCCAGCAGTATGGGATTATACCAGCAAGTAAAGAATGCTGTTCAGGACATTCAATGAAATTGTACTTCGTGAAGCAAATCTTTTGGAAATGCAATACAGACAAATGCTACCAACACATAGGAGATCAGGTTGGCAATTTCTTTGATGGCAGTAGAATTAATTTTACCACCGCTGTCCATTTCATTTATTGTTGGTCTAAACAGATGACATTGATAAGTTTCTGTCAGGAAGAATTGGACATGGCTGACAAGACTGTCATAGACTGGAGTAACTATTTGAGGGATGTCTGTGTCTTAGAAATGGAGAAACAGGACAAGAAGCAAATCGGAGGGTCAGGATGGATTGTGGAAATAGATGAAACTCTATTTACTTGTTGTAAAAGTAATGCTGGCCGTATTTTCCCTCAACAGTGGGTATATGGAGGGATATGTAGGCAGTCAAGAGAGACATTTCTTGTTAAAGTCCCCAGTAGAACAGCCGCAACATTATTTAGCAAAATCACAGAATACATAAAAGAGGCAGTACTATCTACTCTGATTCCCAGCGGGCATATCAAACCCTTCAACTATAAGAAGCTGGTTTTACCCATGAGAAAGTAAACCATAACTACAACTTCGTAGATCCAGACACAGGAATTCACATACAGCACATAGAGCGAATGTGGGGATCTATCAAGTGGAGGAACAAGAGACAGAGAGGAACTGCATGACATCATTTGGACTCCTACCTAGTGGAATATATCTGGCGTGAAACACAGCTTGCACAGAAGAAAGACTACTTTGATGCAATGCTGACGGCAATTGCAGACAATTCCCCCTACACAAAAACAGTAAACCAGCAACTGAACAATCCACAAGTATGCTGCCATAAAAAATCCACTAAACAGTCTAACAGTAACTACTATCTACAAGGATAACACCATCTGAATACAAAAAAAACCCATTATTGTCAACAACTCCAAAAAATGATTATCGTACTTCCACTTAACAGAACAGCCTCCGTTGTACAAGTACTTTATCAAATGTGCACATACATATTCTCTTACTTATTATCCTTAAGTTCATTTCTGTTTAACGGTTTGTTAAAATAAATCAAACAATTTACCAAAAAAGATTTGCAAGTCTCCATGCCTTATTCTCTGAAAAAGGTATGTAAACTTGTAAGTAATCCATGTTGCAGTATGGCAGCAGTTTAACTAAACATTTCCTAGGTGTCCGCATTTCATTTCCTGCAGCACAGCGGCAGTGTAGCCAACTTTACAGTACACAAACCAAGATTCACATCTCCACATTGCTTTACCTTACCAAATTTAAGGACAAACTATGTCATACCCACTGAAAACATCAAATTCCACCTTAACGTAACTCCCACTACTCGTTTTTAGGCCAACAGGCGTATTACCGCAACCACGAAAATCTGCTTGTGATAATACGCAAGCACCATCTTTTCAAGTCTATGTATAACTTTATATATGCTTTTGCTCAGTTATAATTATCATGCAAAATGTATGTATATTTCTTCTGATTCCTTAACAGTCCTACTTTGTCATAATCTTGTGATGTATTATGCAGTAGTTGAAATTTCTCTTTCTGCTACTTTGTACTGGAGCTTTTCTCCCTGGGCATCTGCTGAAAAGGGGTTGTTCACTCATTCGGACTTTCCTGGCAACCAAATGTCAAATAAACAAATAAAATAAATAAAGAAATAAGATAACTAAAAGTGGCTATTGTTAACTTGTAAATTTACTCATTACCTAAAGAATTAAGGGCATCAATACAAACATGATTTTGCTGGGAAGCAGGCTCTCATATTTTCTTTTAATGTCAGCAGAAGTTTTTTCAAAGTTATTCACTGCTCTCCATTTTATTCAGAGTTTATTAAATCAGTAAAGAAAGAATGAGACAAACTGAAACCTAGTTCTAGGTAGGAAGGGCCACCACATTCCCTTATGATAATCTAAGGTGTAGTCTAGTATGAATCGACATTGCAAAATATTTAGCTAACACAAAATCCTTTGGCAAGTTTTTCCCTTTTGTATTTGAACTGTATCCCCTGACTCTTCTATTTCTTGCTAGTTCAACATTTTAAATATGTTCCACTCTAAGGCTGTCTTTTACTTTGAAAATTTGATCCCTTTTTTGCTAATATTGCTTCTCTAACATCAAATAACAGCTTATGAAACATCGGTCATTGACTAATATGATTGCTTTGTGTCCATACGTGTGTAAATGTATTCGGATAGGTGTCTGAGTGTGTGTGTGTGTGTGTGTGTGTGTGTGTGTGTGTGTGTGTGTGTGTGTGTGTGTGTGTGTGCATGTATCTGTGTGTGTGTCCTAAAACTTTTTCGTTATTGACACTACGACTAAAAAATAATTACATCTACCTTAGTTCTGTACAGATTTTCCACACCCTTCTACTGGATGTCTTTAACCCAAATATCTTAAAAAATGTCTTTTCTGTTGTTGAAAAATGTCACAGTTCTACTTTTAACTAGAAAACTATGTGAAATAGAGGACATAAATAGTAAATACATCTATCATATACTTTAGAAGTTAGATTATTGTACATAAGTCAAAGACGCTAACAGAAATAATCAAGAAAAACATAAGTAGAAGAAATTGCGATAATGGAGAGCATGAGATAACACACACACACACACACACACACACACACACACACACACACACACACACACACACACACATATATATATATATTTGAATTTAAAATATTGATTTACTTTTTATCCTTATTCTACTGAAAGTTCTGCAGAGTTTAGTTTTAGGAACTCTACATTTAACTCAGCTTATCAGCCATCCAATAAACCATTCAAGGAAGTAGTTATGAATGATTTTAATAGAAATGATTGATCTACTTTTAAAATTTTCAACTATAATATTACCCTACTTGAAAGACAGGCCATTGATACTATTAACAGAGATTTTATTGTCAATACTGGCTGATAATGGTGGACACTAGAAACTCTGAAGCATTCTATGACAATGAAGGAATCAATTATCTGATAAGGTATTTTACCATAAACCATCTTTTAAAAACGGATTCACTTTTGATAGATGCATTTAAAGCAAGTTCATTTACATATAATGGTTAATGATCTAAGCCCACAGTTTTGTTACAATCCCAAGAATACCAATTGTGTCTGGAAGGGGATCTTTAACAGGACCTCTAGTTTCTTTTCTGGAACAATATTTGAAACCATTATTGTGCATTTACCTGCAAGACTTAAAGAATCTACTGAGGTTTTGAGCATTATGGATGATAACTTCATTGATACTAATTATTTTATGTACTGTTTGAATGTCACATCCCTATATACCATTGTGTATATGACGGTGGGGTTCAAGTGGGGAAGCATTTTTAGGTATATTCTAATATATATTCATCAGAGTTCAATGACCTTTTGACAATGCTGCCTGATGAGGTTTTACAAATATGTGTACTTTTATGGTGACCATTTTCTTCAAATTAACAATACTACCATGGGTGGGAATTTTGCATCAATCTATGCTGATATTTTTTATGGGTTTAAGGAAAATATATATTTAGAATAGTACCCACAGCTCTTTTGCAGCATACAGAGATGTGGCACCATTTTTTGATGGCATCTGGCAACTGTGGAGATGTGACTTATGGTTTAAGCAATCTTGCTAATTAATAATGTGTTCAATATTTCTTTCATTTTGACTGCTGATATATACTCTATATTTTTGGATGTTTTGGTGGTTAAAGGTAATGGAGATCTCATTAAAACTATAGTTTATAAAAATCGTTTTTTCCAATAATGCCCTCATACTACCACAAAATTGTCATCCCAAACAAATTTCAAAAAATAGCCTAAGTTTAATTTTGCAATAATTTGATGAATATGTAGTCATGAGACTGTGTTTGATAAGAAGGCAGCTGCCTATCACAATCTTTTCTTTAGAGAGGTTACACAAAGATTTTATTCATTCTACACTGGTGTCAGGAAAGGAAAGGTCCAGATCTCAGTTACTTAATGCATCTACTATAAAAGACAGTCCACTCTGTAGAACCCAATCAGGTTTGTGACTGTTAATGGGACTAATAGCTTTCCTATCCATTACATTATTAATACCCGTTGGTCCATGTTAAGTAATGATTGTTTTTTTCCAGAATCTCATTAGTGAACAACAGAGAGCAAACATTAGAACAACATCTAAATATATATGTCCTTTTGTTCAGAAACAAGTAAATCATCCTTTCAGCCCCTTTACATTGTGTTACCCTTGTAGTAATTGTTCATATTGTATCTAAATCTACAAAACAAACCATTTTGCCTCCATAAATACCACAAAATCTATAATACAACCTAGGTGGTCTATATAGCTATTTGTGAATGTGGTACCATCTCTGTGGGGCCATCTGTGTTTGTTTAAACAAAGGATTGCCGTACATATCAATAATATTCGTATTATAGATTGAAGATTTTTTTCTTTAAAGATACAAAAGTACATCCTTAGGGTTAATTTATTTTTATAGGGATATATAGTGCTATGGGCAGCTTAGCTATGGAACACAAACATACATTTTGGGCAAAAAGAGAATTTGTGGATTGTTAACCTGGGGCCATTATTTTCTCCAGGTCATAATGATATATATTTTTTTAATTTTGATTTTATTTATATGATTCTGCTATGTCTTCCTGGACTATTTCTTTGCTGAACTATATTAACTATGCAAAAATCTTTTATTCTTTTTTTATTTCTGCTGTTACTTTAGAACATGGTGTGTTTCCTTTAATTATTACTAGAGGAAGCCATTGCCATATACATCTCTTAATATACAGATCTTTATTTGCTTTTATATATCACTTTCTCTCTCTCTCTTGTAATGCACTTTTTTCTCAATATAAGGTTAATTTTTTATATTACTATTTTTTATATTTAGTTTTCTTCATGTAATTATTTATATTATATTTATTTTAATTAATGATTACTCTGGAATATACTGAATATTGTTTCTTTAACTATTTTTCAGTTGGTTTCATCATGTGATTAATGGCATCCATTTAAATGGCCGGTGATTTCTACAGTTACAACATTGAAAAAACTTTATAGCGAAGACCTTTTCTGCTGTAAGCAGTATTTAATTTCTGTTGATTCTTTATTAAGATGTTGGGAAGCATTATAGGTTCATAGGTTCATCTGTGTATACTAGGCTAATGGCCCTGCAGCCTTTATAAGCCTAGCCCATAGGATTACCCTGGCATCATGCCACCCAACCTTAGTTCCCAGTGCCTCTGTCAAGTAAAGTCACTAGAGTGATCCCTGGGGTGAATTTTCTATTTCCCATCCACTCATTAAGATTTTTCTTGAAGAGGGCCAGTGAGGAGCTGTGCTTGACATGTATGGGAAATCTATTCCATAACATGGGCAGTCTCTGGGTTATGAACCTGTCCCTCCAGCATGTTGTGTTGATTGTGGTAATGAGGCTGAGGTCTCTGGAGCATGTGGTGTGGAGGGATTGGGATTTCCTCAGATGTAGCATTTCTAACAGAGCTGGGTCAGACGTTGCTTTGTAAGTCAAGCAGAGATCGCCTCTAAGTAGGTGATATGAGACAAAGAATAGTTGGAGTTTTTTTTAGTCTGCCATATAGGAGAAATGCTTAAGGCCTAGGATCCTCTTTGTGAGGTACTTTTGTGGCCTTTCCAGTTGTTGCAGGTGTTTAGTGAGCTATGTGTCTAATGGGGCATTGTACTCAATGACTGGCCTAATGAGGGAAGAGTGGAGGGAGACAATGACGTCTTCTTCCTGGATGCAAAACCCTTAGTAAAGAGATGTGCCACATAAAAGGACTTACTGACAACAGTGGCAATGTGGTGGTCAAAAGAGAGGTTGCTGTCAACCTGTGTTCCCAGATCTCTTATAATGCTTTCTGTGTTCAGTGGACTGCCATTGATGTGGTAATTCATGGAAACTGGGTTTTTCCCATAGGGGATGATGACGCATTTTTTGGCATTGAGGTTAAGGCCATGGTTCTGACACTAGTCGTTGGTCTCAGTGAGGCCTTTCTGTAGGATGTCAGCATCACTTGGGGAGTTAATAATAGCTCCCAACTTGCAATCGTCTGTGAACTTTGTCAGGCAGAGTCCCTTTGTGTTGGCCTGGACTTCAGAGAAGTAGATACCAAACAGGAGAGAACCCAGGAGTGAACTCTGTGGGACTCCACCCGTGACTGGTTGGCAGCCTGACTTGGAGTCAGCTACTTTCACACTGTGGGTTCTACCTGTGAGCCAGTTTGCAACCCACCTAGTAATATAGGGGTTGATGCCTAGCTTATTAAGTTTTTGTATGATTCCTGAGTGGGGAATGGTATCAAAGGTCTTGGCCAGATCAAGGTAGGCTGTATGACTCACCTTGCCTTCATCCACAGCTCTGGTGACTGACTCAAAGAAGTTGACCAAGTTGAGCAGGCATGATCTACCCTTCACAAAACCAAACAGTGTGGGATCCAGAGTTTGGAGATTCTCTATATCCTTGTTTATTAGGTCCATGATGATGCGTTCCATATCTTTGCATATTAGACTCGTCAGGCTAATGGCACGATAGTTCTCAGGGTATGTAGTCACTCCTCCTTTGTGGAGAGGGATGGCTGTAGCAGTGCGCCATTCAGTAGAAAGGCAAAACCTGAGATGAGGGTGTGATTGAAGAGGGCACACAGGTGAGGTGCCAGTTCACTCTGTAGTTCATGTAGAACACGGCCAGGGATATTGTCAGGTCCCATAGAAGCTGTATTCTTTGCCTTGGAAAGTGCAGTTTTAACCTGTGCAGCAGTAATACTGGGTGGCTGGCAATCTACTGGTATTGCGACTGGTCTCTTGAGGGGGAGAGAGGGGTAAAGTTGTCAATGAATCTGTCGGCCAGTATATTGGCAATATCTGTTGGCTTGGTATAGGAGGTACAATTATGCAGTAGCTCAGAGCAAACCTGGGTATTGCCGTTAAGATTCTTTACATAACTATAGAAGGCCTTGTTGTTGTCTTTACTATCTGCTGCAATTCTGTTTTCATAGCTTGCCTTAGAGGATTTGATGAGGGATCTCAACTTTTTGTAGAGGCTGATAAGGGAGTTGTTCCAGTCTTGGGACTTCACCTTATTCCTCATCAGTTTTCTTTTCTCCTTCTGTTGTAGAGTTTATTTATGGCAGTGGACCACCAGATTGGCTTCC